>NC_092805.1:150409771-150756021 GCF_040954645.1 Diabrotica undecimpunctata | reverse complement strand
TACTATTCAAATATCATCAATTTTTCTGGGGCTTTTTGTTACTTTTCCTATTACGTATGTGATTTTATTTCTGGTTCCGGTCTCATTCTTCCTGATTTTTGCGATTTCTCATCATCGTACTGCCATGATGTTGTGGTCCTTAGGTTCTTAGTTAAACAATTGATTTGATAATAAAAGGCAAATATATTATTATGTCTAAATCAACGTGTTTGTGACGCACTCGTGATAAGTGAAAATAAGCTAAAAACTGTCGGAGATTCTCAAGAAGTACTTACTGTGAGTGAGTATCACGAAGACAAGAAAACAACTCGTAAACATTCTATGAGCCTTGACTTACCTGATGGAGAACAATTTGAAATTCGCAATATTTTGTATGGAATGTGTGAAAACAATCAACATATCAGTTTAGATACTTTACTGGCCAAAATAAGAGAAAGATAAGTTTCTGAAATTAAGAGGACTAGCCTTTGAAAAGTGTTGACAGATTTAGGATTTAAATTCAAAAAAGAAAATAGTAGGTTACTATTATGCGAAAGGAGTAGTGAGGTTCACAAAAAATTTAATTTTTGAGAGAATATACTAGACTTAAATCTGAAAATGTAACATTCGTATACTTAGATGAGACATGAATATTTGCAAAGGATGGAATTAAAAGATTTTGGCAAGACGACAGCATAAAATTAATAAAACACACAGATAGCGAAGGCAAAAGACATATCATTCTTCATGCAGGAGGGAGGGCCTTATAGAAAACGCAGATTTGATTTTTTCTTCAAAATCTGCTGATTACCATGAACATAAATGCAGATATGTTTGTTAAATGGCTTGAGGAGAAACTGTTACCTAGTCTCAGTGAACCATCAGTTATAGTTTTATATAATGCACCTTACCATTCGGAGATTTTGGAGAAACAACCAAAACAGTCGTGGAACGTACCGAGCATAAAAAATTGGTTAGTTAAAAATAATATCAATTTTCCGGAATACGCCTTCAAATCAAAGTTACTGGAAATTTCGAAACGTAATGAAACACCAACAGTTTATGTAGTTGACCAAATTGTATCAAGGTATGGACATCAAGTACTACGGTTACCGCCGTATCACTGACAGTTTAATCCCATCGAACACATTCTGGGGTATATGTAAAACGTATTATGATAATGACGTTGGTTACAGTGGATGCAGT
Source organism: Diabrotica undecimpunctata (assembly GCF_040954645.1). Lineage (NCBI taxonomy): Eukaryota > Metazoa > Arthropoda > Insecta > Coleoptera > Chrysomelidae > Diabrotica > Diabrotica undecimpunctata. The sequence continues at coordinate 150,754,836 of NC_092805.1, read as the reverse complement.
GACGATGCAGTTGGGGAAATGTGGCAAGAAGCTCTTAAAACTGCAACTCCAGAAATACTTGCCAAAACATATGGTAAATAAATGTGAAAAATGAATAGAAGAGTGGTGGATCCGGAAAAATAAAATTAGTGAAATTAATCTAGTGATTATAGATTTACGTAAAGATAGCGGTAGTGAATTTAATGACGATGATGATTTATAAATTTAAATAATCAGTAAGTACACTATTATAATGTTATTTACAAAATAATTGTACAGCAGGTTAACCATTATATTTGTACGTTCATTATTAGTCAAATAGTCAATAATATTTAAAATTCCATTTGAATTTTTGGTCCTCATTTTATAAAAATTAACTCTAACTGATAATTCAGGCAAAAATATTTTAAACAAAGTAAGTAATTAAAAAGATTATGGAGAACTCCAGTGCAGTTTACCGTGCCTTTTACTACAACGAAAGGTTCTCTGCGAATTTTATTAATAATTTAGGGGTTTAAGCTGAATGTACTGTAACATTGAATATGATAAGAGTATCGCTTCATTATATTGTTTGTCCCTTTCAGGAACTACTTAATTTTCAAGTTACTAAGGTTCTCATAATATGTTGATACTTTAAGTTCACTACAACCTTTTAAAGGTAAATGACTTCCATGAGAACAAAGAAACAAAAACTCTAACTTCATCCCTTACAGTGGCGTAGTTAGATGTGAAAAATGTATCCCTTACAATTTATAATTTTCGTCCACTATTCTTCTTGCAGTACCGTCTCCTATCGGAGGTTTGCTACCATCACAGCAATCTTTACTTTGTTGGCTGCAGCTCTGAACAACTGTATTGAACTGCACCCATACCACATTCGCAACCAGGAAATCCTCCTAGTCCCACATTTCTCTTTCCCGAGATTTTTCCTTGGATTATGAGTCTAAGCAGAGAGTACTTTTCTCCTCTCATTATGTGGCCCAGATATTCCAGTTTTTTCGTTTGTATGGTTTTTATGACTTTACATTCCCTTCCCCATCTTCAGCAGAACATCTTGATTTGTTACTCTTTCTGTCCATGGTATTTTCCACATTCTCCTGTAACACCACATCTCGAATGCCTCAATGTTTTTGATGTTTATATTTGTCAGTGTCCAGCTTCCATGCCGTACAGCAGAACGGAGAAAACATAGCACCTTAACATTCTCGTTCTTAAGTTTATATTTATGTAACGGCTGCATAGGAGCTTTTTCATTTTGACCAACGATTGTCTCGCTATCTCTATTCGCCTCTTGATTTCTCTTGTCTGGTCGTTAGTATCAGTGAAGCAAACCCCTAAAAATTTGTATGTATTTTGTCCACTATTGGAATGCAATTATCATATATAATCCTTGATATTATAAAATATCGTTAAGAATGCAGTCCTCTAATATTTTTTTGGAATTTTTAGTATGTATCTCAAGTCTTAGGCATTAATATATTTTTTATTAGAAACAAACGTCGCATCCACCAAAGGGCAATTGGCGACGGAACAAAATTGGGTGGGTTATTCTTTGTGAAAAGGTAAAAGTGTGTTAACTTGGTATGTCCTAGACGTAGACGCGCCAGCACAATTTGTTCACGCCTGTTAAGCGACGATGGAATCCACTGGGAAACATTACTTTTTTTGGAAATCACTCATTTCGCCACAAACACAACACCTTATTTTTAAAATTAACTTTTAAGTCACTGGAAACAGACTTGTTTATAGGCTCAGAATTTAAAATGGCGTGCAGTCCTGTCTGCTTTTTTGTTCTGTCTGACAAATATATTTTAATTAGTTTAGAGAGCTAAAGGAATCTTATAATCAGGGCTTTTGTGAAGATAAGCTCGTTAAAAAGTTTCACAGTTTCACAGATACGTACTTATTCCATGAAAGAGTTTCAGACGTCTTGACAGTTAGCTGGGCTGCTTTTAGCATTTTAAACTTTACTTTGTTTTCGAGTGTTTTATGCTTTTTGTATCGGTTTACGGTTTATTTACTTTCATGGATTGATGTATCACAACGGTCATTCCACTACGGTAGAGGACATCGACCGTTAACAGACTTAAATTTACCAATACATTTCTGGACAGCGTTTAAGATAAGATAAGTTGATTAAACTGCTCCATAGTTGAGTTAATATCGTCTGGTGTTTCCAAAGTGGAAATATTATTATCCATATATTCGGAGAATTTTTACCAATTTGCTTTATTTTATTCTCCACTTAGATATAAATATGGGACCTGATGAGGAAAAATTATGGTTTCTAATAAGGCTTGGGAAATGGTCACTACATATGATAGGCTATAGAAAATGTCACACTGAGAGTGCAGTACGGGTAAGATACGGCAATGCTTTTCTTATGGAGAATAAAGGCGCAGGGTTGTCGGTTTTCTCCAGCTGTTGATTGCTCATTGTCTCACAGGACTGCCTTGGATAAAATGCATCTGCCGGCAGTACGAGTAAAATATTTTATATCATGTATACGTATACAGTAGAATAAAAAGGCATTGATGAGTTATTGACAACGAAAACTATGAATTTTGCATATAAAACGTCAACATGAGATATACAATTGAATCATATTCAGTAACATTTGAACACCTCTTTACAAGAACAACATACAATAACTGTAGTTTTAATCTTTTACATAAAATAGAAAAAACCTACATAATTTCTAGGAAAGAATTTGGAAACTTGAAAATGATATTATTTATAGATATTATATATAATATTCAAATTTCCAATTCTTCATAGAAATTAGATTAGGTAGATAGATGAGGAAGCGAAAGCTATCTGAATGTCAAGGTGTAGCCTTTGATAACATAAGGTATTGGGACATCTGTAAATTTCCAGTGATTACAGGAGGCAATTTTATTTAAAATAATAAAATATATAGGTGGTTTTTCAGCATCCTTTTTTATAAATGACAATGAATAATCATTTTTTGTTAAAATCTTTGGTATCAGTTTTTCTTTCTGAAATGCATTTTCTTTAGATCAGATGTTTTGGGATATCATATAATAATTTAATAATTCAGCTTTTGATGTTCATGTTGCGATTTGTGTGATAATTTAAATATCTGTTGGTTTGGTTTGGTTTTCTGTTGACTTAAATACATAATCATCCTGATATGTAATTAACATATCAAGATATTGTATTGAGTTTTTCCTTCTCCGTAGTGAATTTTATTTATTCTTTTTGCTTATTTTGCTTAATTTCACTCTTTATTAAGCGACACCTTTCAACGCCGTCACTGTCAGTAGTAAAACCGAAAAGATCTGCACCCCGCTAAAGCGGCTTAGAGGTTAGATATTTGACCCTAAATGACTCCATAAAAGAAAAGGGTTGATGCCTTATTAAGATATGTTGGGTATCACATATTCTTTATTTTTTGTGACTTTTTTACCTGTTCTTTTGGGTAAAAGCAGGTAGAGTCCATAATGTGATGCAAATATATGCAGTTTAGAAGTTCAGCGGAATGTTTGATTTTCTTTTATTTTTGTTGTCAGAATGATTTTATAACTGGTAATTCTTTTTTAATAAAATCAGAGGCAGTATTTTGCAGTATATTTTTCAAATAAGAAAAAATAATGAAATGGTTTCTCCTAAATAAATTATAATACATCAATTCGCTAATCTTTTCTGTGAGTTTTAATTAGTATATTCTGGGAATTAACCACGACTGAAAAATTGTAAATATTTTATTTGACGTCTTGACATACAGTATGGAAAACATATACAGTTTTCACCTGAACAAAAAATTATCTTTTCTTCAAAAGATGGATGACGTCTTCAAGATTATCTGATACCACTAGGTGTACTTTTACAGCACAAAAATATCCTATTCGCATCAAGATTAGCAAATAATCTATATCCCTATCAAGCAAATATCTAGTGTACACCTTTTCGTCGATACGTATGGTTTAATATTTATAAATGGTGAAACAGCACTAGCGAAAAATACGTTACTCTATCTGAGTGATTAGTACTGTCGAATATTTTTTCAATAAGAATTAAAAAAAAAGATTTAAAATGCTACAAGACCCCACAGATGCTAACAAAGCAGATTTTAACAGAACAAGAGCACAAACAAGGCGACTATTCAGAACTAAAAAGAGGAGCCACCTAGAACAGCAAATCCGGAAAATGGACAGAAGTGGCGAGATGAATCAAATAAAGAAATTCTTTAGTAAAGTGAAGTCAGTCAGAAAAGGCGCAAGTATTCTAGTAACACAGCCTATGAGAAATGAAGCAGGTGAACTTATAATGATAGAAACGAAAATTGTCGAACGATGGAAGAAATACTTTCGGAATTTACTAAATATTGAAAGTGAGACGGAGGAAGCAGATGTTACGTTTCATTCTGCAGATATCGAAATACCAGCACCAACACTTGAGGAAGTAAAGAATGCGATCGCGTCGCGAAGACCATAAAGTACCAGGGAATGATGGCATACATTGAGAGTTGTTAAAAAAAGGAGGAAACTTTTTACACCAAAAATTGTATGACATTCTGAGAGTATGGCAACAACAGGAAATGCCTAAAGAATAGAATGGAAACGTTGTAATTCCCATATATAAGAAAGAAAACTAAGAACAATTCCGAAACAATAGAGGCATATCTCTTATTAGCACATCATATAAAGTGCTATCAATTATCTTGCTAAAGAGACTCACACCATATTCAGAAAATATTCTAGGCGACTACCAATGCGGCTTTCATGCTGGAAGGTCGTCTATAGATTAGATATTTATCATCCGACAAATATTAGAAAAAAACTGAGAATTCAACCGCGATGTGCACCAAATTTTCATAGATTACCAGCAAGCATATGATTCCATAAAAAGGAGCAAATTATTATGGATAGCAATGTTAGCAATTTAAATACTAAGAAAATCAGTTGAATTAACGCAAATGTGCGTGACAGACTCATATGCACAAGTAGAAATAGGAAGCAGAACATCGATGCCATTTGGTATAAATTCAGGACTTAAACAGGGGGACCCCTTGTCACCTTGTTGTTCAATTTTGCTTTAGAATCTGCAACAAGTAAAATATCGTCTGAGCTGAGAGAAGGATTTGCTGATCAAGGATCAAAACTGTTGCTGGCCTTTGCTGATGATATAGATGCAGTCACGCATTCTACAAGAGACGTAATAGAGGTGTTTTCACAGCTCGAGGAGAAAACAGGTAGTCTGGGTCTCCGAATAAATGAAGAAAAGATGAAATATATGGTAGTAACCAAAAATCCAAGACCAAGAGTTAGGCAGAATATCAGTATTAATGATCACAACTTCGAAGTAGTAAATGAGTTTAAATACCTGGGGACGATAATCACAGCGGACAACCACGTAGAAAAAGGTCTTAGCAAGGATAGCTGCGAAAAATACAGCATTATACTCCCTTTCAACATTATTAAGATTAAAGCTGCTAAAAAGAAAATCTAAATTAATACTGTAAAAGTCGATTATTCGCCCAATTATTACATATGGCAGTGAAATATGGACTCTCAACCAGCGGGAAATCAATAAGCTTCTAATATTTGAAAGAAAAGTTCTCAGAATAATATTTGGCCCTCAAAGAGATGAATTCATAGGGTATTGGATAAGACGCCCCAATGCTGAATTGGTGACTCTGTATGAACCTGAAAACATAGTTAGACATATCAAGGCAAACCGAATAAGATGGGCAGGTCACGTGGTACGATCAGAGGATGACAGAGTGTTAAAGACAGTGTTTTTTGAAAGACCAGATGGTAGAAGATCAGTAGGCCGACCGAGAAAAATCTAGTTAGTATCACAAATTATATTAATCTTCTTTCGTGTTAGTATGTGTTTAATATTGTACCCTATCTTTGTTTTATTATGTGTTTTTAAATTGTTGTCTATAATCCCAGTGGTTCGTAAAACATTAAATAAATAAAAAAAATGCTTTTGACAGAAATGCAGTTTGCTCAGATGGATGAGTGAAGCATCCGTTTTTAATAACAAAAGAGTAAGTTGGTAAAGAGTGGCTAAAAGGTTTTTTAAAGCGCCATCCCCAACTTTCTTTCAGAAAACCCCAAGGAACATCTGTTGCCGGGTTACCCCATTAAGACCAACATTTTTAACATCAAAAAATGATCTAATCCTTCTTGTCCTCGACGGACATAACAGGGGTACGGGAAACGTGGACCTTATAAACTGGACAAGAAACAACAATGTGGGCATCTTCGACCTACCACCTCACTCAAACCACAAAATGCAGACCCTGGACGTTAGAATTTTGATCCTACTAAAAACATTTTACGCAAACGCTATTGAAGATTAACTTCATAAAAAACCAGGCAAGGTTGTGACAAATTTAAAGGTTGGAGAGTTATTAGGAATCGCCCACAACAGAGCCGCCACAACGAAAACTTTCTCAATAGTTTTAAAAAGATAGGCTTATATCCACTAAACAAACATATTTTTAGTGACTAGGACTTGCCTACTCACATCTCGGACTATGCAAATCTACTTCCAGAAGGAGGCCCGTCCCAAGCAAAACCACAACTCTCCTGTAGTGGGCAAGGTATCCTCTCCCCAGAAGACATAGTCCCACTTACGCGACTACCTCCCAAGGACCCCTTTAAGCCAGACAAAACTAGCAAAGCGGAAGCAAAACTAAATGAGAGTATTGCTAAATCTGTAGCCAAAAAACAATTGTTCACAACAATGCAATCTAATGCAAGCCTAAATCCCATAAACGCTGAAAACAAGAAAATACTCAAAGAAATAGAAAAATAAAGATAGATAATAACGTTTTAGGTAGAGGGATGGGTAAAGGATTTCCAACAGAAAAAGGAAAACTATTCTGAGAGAAACCTAAATCAAACCAAACTAAAGGAAAAGATTATGTTGCGATGAGAAGATAAAAAGACTTCTCTTCACGATAGCAGCGGCTACATGGACGATACTGATACCGAATGCCTTTTTTGTGGATGTTTTTATTCTTCTGATAAAGGGCGGGAGTAATGAAGACAATGTAGAAGATATTACTGATGAGCTCATGCAGATTGTGGGGCAGATGACAAATTTCTATGCAAGCAATGCAAACTATTTCTGTTGAAAACCAAAAAAAAACAATTTTTTTTGCTAAAAATCGCTAAAATGTAATAGTAATAAAAGTTTATATTGTATAATGTAAAACAATACATTAAAATAATTTGTATCACCTTTATAGCCTGTATAACGTGGTATCTCATATTAGGATACTACATGGTATCATATTAAGACACCTTTTTTTATGGGAGTTTTAACATTTTTTTTTTAATTATTTATTGGTAAAAAATGTTAGTTTAAAAATAGTTTTTAACGTGTTGCGGAAACGTTAGCGTTAATTTTCAGCCATTTATCTAATTTAAGACATCTTTCATCCAAAAACTTAACGATTACCAAGAGAAATTATATTATCCAACAGAGTTTCTGATTAGCAAGTTTCTCCAAACAAAAAGCGAGCAAGACTAATGAATTGTTGCTGTGAGACGCTTCGGCACGATATATCTAGAAAGACATGGGAAATAGAGAAGCTGCACCTCATAGGGATAAAGATAAAGATAATCAGATTGATGTTAAAAGAAATGTAACCGGTAGATATGTCTATAAGTTTATTGATTTTTTATTCTTTTGGATCAATAAATAACAAAGGCAGCTATCTAAATTTTAAATTTTAATTTTTTTTCTTTTGTTTATTGGTTAATATATCTAAGTGGATAATAAGTATTATAAGCGAAATCGGTAAACGATGTGTAAACGTGGGAACACGTTAAACTGCATTTCGCTGTTAACGACAATGATCAGATGTTCTGCTAATTTGGCAATTTCGATAAGCCGCTGCGGCCTTGAGAAACGCATTCGAAGTCAAAATTTCATATTAATCATGACATACTTAAGATGAAATTTCAATATGGAAAAAATAAAACAAAGCTTTCGGCGATATGGCAAACAAGTTTTTTAAATAACGAAATCGACTGTGGTCGAAATGTTTTTCGGTTAAAACTTCCTATTACACTCAGGTTTTATTTAACTGGTCGACAACAATGCACGATTTTTTGCAATTTAATAATAAGGTATCATGAATTGTAATTGACTGACTGCATCTTAAAAAGACCTTAAATCCTTAGGTCTTTATAAGATGCCGCTGTATAAATTTTCAGTGGCGTTCCTTAATATATAACATATCTGTATATATATATATATATATATATATATATATATATATATATATATATATATATATATATTGAAATGATTTCAATATGTTAAAAAGTATACAACTTAAATGGATTTTTATATGAGTTTGTTGTTCATGAATTTCATGAAGCCATCACAATGTGGGTTCGATTCTGAAATAAAAGAGAGAAAAAGATTAGTAAATTGTTAAATAAATTAATTTTGACTTACCTGGTATAGTGTTAATAATTTCTGAATAGTATAGTTGCCTAGTGTATAGGTGAATCGTCTAAACCTTAAAAAGAACAAAAAAAGAAGAATTCTTAAAAAATATTTAAATAGAGAAATTTTGAAAACGTCACAAAATAAACTGTCAAGCAAGTCTATGGGAGCTAAATTAATAGGGGTTTTGTTAAATAAGAAATTACAATGATGTGGAGATGAAAAGAATAAATTGTATTAGCATTGTAATAGAATAAGTTTTATATCTGAACATTTTTTTTTATAAATTCCCAAATTAGATGTGATTAAAGTGATTATGAGAAATTAATGTGGATTGACAAATGTGTCAGAACAGGACAGTTTTATGGTTTAAAAAAAAATAGAAGACGAAAAGAAAAAAGAACGTTGGTTGCTGTTAGCAAGGAATGATAGATTTTGGGAGAGGCCGACAAGAAATTTTGAAAGGAGAGTCCTGAAATTGTGGAATAGGTCGGGAGTGTTTTTTTAACTCGTCTAAAGCGAATTTTAGTTTTTCCACAGTTTCCACAGCAGAGATATCCAGAATTTGTTCCAGAGAGTAAGAGAAACAATTTAACTTATAAATTATTATTGGAGTACAGAAATGTCATTTAAATTGAGAAAATTAAAATTCATGAATTAACATAATTGCGATAGGCCTTAAAAAAATTGAAAATATTAATGATCATTAAATTAAAAATAGAATAGTACGTACCTTAACTTCCGAAGAGAGGATTGATATTCCAGTTTCACCAATTATTTTGCGAGTAGTCAGTTTTCTTTAAATAAATCAGAACTGTTTTAAAGTAAGGTTGGATAATAATTTTGGGGATCATTTGAAATTTTGATTATATTTGAATGCAAGTTAAAAGTCAGCGGAATAAAGTGTTCATTTTCTTTTCTTTATAGTTCATTTAAACATTTTATAAAGTTGCAATATTTATTTAGTTTTTAGGTACTTGTATAGAGTGTCCACATTTTGTAATAAATTTTTATTGTCACGACTCTAAACCACATTAAGATTTATACGATTCCTATTTTTGTAAATTTTTAAAGGCAACCCAAGTTGCAGACGAATTTTATTGTTTATATTAAATTTGTTCAATATTAATAAATAACGTGCTTCATTTGGGTTAATTTATCAAAGGTCTAAAGTAAATTTTGGTTTAATTTCTTTTTGAACTCTACCAGGAGACTACAGAGTCGACGTCACACAGTGACAGATTGCTTAGAACACATAATTGAGCTAGCTGAGGTATATATTAAATTAAACAACGAACCACAGATTTTAAAAATTACAACATTTATTATAAATAAAAATAAAATTATAAAATATAACATTATCAATATATATATATAATATATAATATATATATATATATATATATATATATATATATATATATATATATATATATATATATATATATATATATATATATATGAAAATTACTGAGTTCTCGGGAAGAACCGCGTTGAGAATTTAAAACTCGACGTTTCGGCACCCATTTTGGAGCCATTATCAAGAGGGATACGGTTCGGTTCGAGTTCGGGGTCTCAATCTGCCTACTCCCCTCACTCGAGACGTACCAGTATCGTGTTCTATATTGCAAGAACTGTCTCTCGGCACTGAGGTCTCAATCTGCCTACTCCCCAGTGTCGAGTGACAACCGGTCTTACCCTGTGTGGCTGCTTTTATACTCGCTGTATGCGCGGGAACGGTATGCGCTGACGTGGTCTGAACTGACGTGGCCTGAGCGGTGTGGGCGGGAGGTCGCTGGAGAAGGGGTCGCCATGTTGCCGGCAATCGTTTCGCGTCATCGCGCGTGTTCAAGCTGTGAGGCCGTTTTTCGATTTCGATAGCTTCACGAATGATTCTCGCTTTTAATGAGCGGATGGGAGCGATGGTTTTTGCTTTTTCGAAATCTATTTTGTGGCCTGTCTGAATATGATGTTGGGCTAGGGCTGAAGTGGTATCGGAATGTTTGACTGATAGAGAATGTTCGTAAATACGGTTATGGATTCGTCGGTTTGTCTGTCCTACGTATGTACGTGGGCAACTGGAACAAGGTATCTCGTAGACACCATGGTCTTCATTGGGGATTTGGTCTTTTACGGATCTAACGAGATTGGACAATTTGGAGTGAGTGGTGAAGATGGTTTTGATATTAAGAGGGATAAGAGTTCTACTGATCTTGTCAGTGACACCTTTAATAAAAGGTAGAAAGATTTTGGGTTGATCCGGCGGCAAGGTTTCTTTTTTGGATGGAATGGGGTTTAGAAGTTTTTGAATGCTTCTATTGATTTGGGTTTTGTGGTAGCCGTTTTGTAGGAGTGTTTGTCTTATTGAATTGATTTCGGATGACCTGTGATTGTTGTCGCTTAGTCTTATGGAACGGGAAATAAGAGTGTTCCCGTTCCATAAGACTAAGCGACAACAATCACAGGTCATCCGAAATCAATTCAATAAGACAAACACTCCTACAAAACGGCTACCACAAAACCCAAATCAATAGAAGCATTCAAAAACTTCTAAACCCCATTCCATCCAAAAAAGAAACCTTGCCGCCGGATCAACCCAAAATCTTTCTACCTTTTATTAAAGGTGTCACTGACAAGATCAGTAGAACTCTTATCCCTCTTAATATCAAAACCATCTTCACCACTCACTCCAAATTGTCCAATCTCGTTAGATCCGTAAAAGACCAAATCCCCAATGAAGACCATGGTGTCTACGAGATACCTTGTTCCAGTTGCCCACGTACATACGTAGGACAGACAAACCGACGAATCCATAACCGTATTTACGAACATTCTCTATCAGTCAAACATTCCGATACCACTTCAGCCCTAGCCCAACATCATATTCAGACAGGCCACAAAATAGATTTCGAAAAAGCAAAAACCATCGCTCCCATCCGCTCATTAAAAGCGAGAATCATTCGTGAAGCTATCGAAATCGAAAAACGGCCTCACAGCTTGAACACGCGCGATGACGCGAAACGATTGCCGGCAACATGGCGACCCCTTCTCCAGCGACCTCCCGCCCACACCGCTCAGGCCACGTCAGTTCAGACCACGTCAGCGCATACCGTTCCCGCGCATACAGCGAGTATAAAAGCAGCCACACAGGGTAAGACCGGTTGTCACTCGACACTGGGGAGTAGGCAGATTGAGACCTCAGTGCCGAGAGACAGTTCTTGCAATATAGAACACGATACTGGTACGTCTCGAGTGAGGGGAGTAGGCAGATTGAGACCCCGAACTCGAACCGAACCGTATCCCTCTTGATAATGGCTCCAAAATGGGTGCCGAAACGTCGAGTTTTAAATTCTCAACGCGGTTCTTCCCGAGAACTCAGTAATTTTCATTTATCTGACCGCGGAAACTTATCCGAACATATATATATATATATATATATATATATATATAATATACCGTCAATATAAAGAGTAACTTCATTTTATCTTTATTACTTTATTAATCTTAAATAACTTATAATGTTACCTAAAGTTAAAATTAAAATCTAATTGATTAAATAAATTGTTGGAAGTGCATTCTCATGATCTTTCTAGTTCTTTACACTTTAAAATAAACCTTAATGTTTTTTACTTAAGTTTTTATAATAACTTTTTTATATACATGTATGTTTATCACATGTTCTTTTGCTGTGCTAATTTTGTTAAATTGCAAACTATACCTAGGTTCAATTAATTGTTTTATACAACTTTAACTCTAAATGTCCAGTTTCGTAAGCTTTTTCATATTTTTAACGTCATTGACTGCTACATGTCTTTGTAAGGTAACACACTTTTATTGTAACTTCTCTATGGATGTTTGGTTTCATATTGTTCTTTTTAGATGAACTGATGATGCTTTCTGAGCAGAAAGCGAAACGTCTTCAATAAATAGATGAAGTAGCCACCTTCTTTGTCTTTTATTTCTCCACTTTAGCCGAAAAACCCACCACTCTTCGAGTGTACCTTAGGGTATATATATATATATTATATATATATATATATATATATATATATATATATATATATATATATATATATATATATATATATAAAGTAGTTAGGTATTATTGACTGACACGTTATGTAAAATAAAGTTTTATTTTGGGGTTGCAGTCATTAATAGGGCAGGAAAGTGAAACTCTTTGTTCTTTATCTAGCTTTCGCAAAATTTATTTGCTTCTTCAGGATATGCTAAAATATGGTATCAGTAAATACAATGAAATTAAAATTAAATAGCATTGTATAAAACTAGTATATTGGTTCAAACCAATTAAATAAAAGAAAATTCTTAGAAATGGTATGCATAAATAAATATCAATGCGGAAATAAAAAAACTGATATTGATAAACTAAGCAATATCTATAATTACATATATTATATTATATATTTTATATACTATAATATATGTTATATTATAGAAAATATTATATTTTCTGACTCTAAATACTATAACTTCAAAAAATTTAACTATTCATATTTGGCGCCACTTTGTACGTAACCATAATAACAATCAAGAGCTAGTTATCAACAACAAAAAATATAATAAACAGAAACGAGTGTCTTTCTGACATAAATCAAACATCAACATAATCAATGTCATAATGAATCTGTACAAAATTAAATAAAATTAAAATATTGTACTTACATAACTAGATAATTTTAATAAGTTAAGTTTTAATGTTTTGTAAATTTGAAAATTTAATGGATTAACCTCATGTTGTAAGTTTTTATACTAGTTTTATACAATGCTATTTAATTTTAATTTCATTGTATTTACTGATACCATATTTTAGCATATCCTGAAGAAGCAAATAAATTTTGCGAAAACTAGATAAAGGACAAAGAGTTTCACTTTCCTGCCCTATTAATGACTGCAACCCCAAAATAAAACTTTACTTTATATTATATATATATATATATATATATATATATATATATATATATATATATATATAGCTATTTACAATACACAGAACTTTGTAAAACAAGAAAATATAATGAAAGACTGGTAGAAAATGCAATCAAAAACATGAAAAACTATAATAAAACTAAAAAAGCATTAATCATTGAAAAGAAAATAATCGTTGCTCTAATAAACAAAAACACCAGAATTACAGACAGAAATGAAATAATACAACTCGTGATTAAATTCTACAGCGGACTGTAGAAGCCCCTGACACACTTGTGGAAGTAAAGTAGTATGGCGTGGTGGTAAAGCCAGTGGAATAGATGGTATATCAGTGTGCAGCCAATCTTAGTAGGCATATTTACGAACTGCCTAAGATCGAGATGCATACCAGACCACAAACATAATTCTCATTCATAAAAAAGGAAGCAAAGAGGATATCAAAAACTACAGACCTATAAGTCTACTACCAATTATATACAAGATATTCACAAATATCGTCAACAACAGGTAAACAAACGCATTAGATGCTGCTCAGCCGAGAGAGCAAGCTGGCTTCAGAAGTGAATTGAGTACCGTGGATCATATTCATACGCTTCGAGAACTAATGAGTAGAGCTAAAGAATTTGAAATACCTCTAGCATTAACCTTCAAAGATTTCGAGAAGGCGTTCGATTTTATATATCCCAAGGCTTTGAAGCTTTGACCAACCAAGACATTGACAAACCTTACATAGAAACTTTAGCAAATATATACAGACCAGCAAAAGCTAAGGTAAAAATTTATGAAAACACTCTAGAATTTCCTAGTACTAGAGGTGTTCGACAAGTAGACACAATATTACCAAAGCTCTTCACTTCAACTCTAAAACATATATTCAGCAAAATGAACTGGCAGGGCAAAGGAATATCCACTGATAGAGAATACCTTAGCCATCTAAGATTGCAGATGACATCATTCTGATTGCTAATAATCCTGCAGAACTACAAGAACTTATAAGCGATCTAAATGAAGCTAGCAATGAAGCTGGCCTAAAAATGAACTTGACAAAAAAAAACATGTACAAGGAGCTAGCGGATGTCCAAAATGTAATAATAAACAACACTACACTTGAGACAGTAGACGAGTGTGTATTCTGGGACAATTAATGGTATCATTACTTCCAGAAATCAACAGAAGAATGAAACTGGTTTGGGTATCTTTTGGTAGAAATACAGTTATGTTCAAATATAAGGCGTCACAAGAGGCGTCAAGAGACCCGGAAGACCGTCCAAATTTAAGATGGTACTATGACATAAGGAAACAAGCTGATACGACATGGCACAGAAAGGTGAATTTCAGACAATCTTCTTCTTCTTCATGTACCATGTCCTTCAGAACGTTGGTTACCATCATAGCTATCTTAATTTTATTCACTGCCACCCTAAATAGTATGCTTGCATCAACACCATACCAATCTCGCCAGTTTTTTAACCATGAGGTTATTCTTCGTCCTAGACTGTTTTTGCCTGCTATTTTTCCTTGCATGATATTTTGTAGTAACCTTCGTGGACAATCGTGGACAAAAATGAAGAATGACTATGTAACGGAGAACACCATAATCCGTAGAATATGCTGAAAATTGAATTTTGCATACATGAATAGAGAAGGGGGGTTTAGCCGTTTCACTACCGCGCGGGCCAGTGCGTATTGGTAGTGGGTTAGGATGTGTAATGGATATGTACGAATTTGATGGAAATTTTTGGTTAGGACATGACTTCTCCTTGGTAGGGGACTGTGGAGAAAGTCAAGGCTTGCTTAAGGCAGGGTTGCGTCCCTTTAGCAGATCTGTCTTCTACCGGGATAGTAGAAGAGTATCTACTTGCTACCTTAGGCTAAGACATTAACACTAACCAAGAAAATAAGAAATAAAATTTGTGTTACCCAAAGAGCCATGGAACGATCGATGTTAGGCATTTCTCGTAGGGATCGGATCACGAACAAGGAAATAAGACGGAGAACAGGAGTGACAGATGCCATAGAAAGAATTATGACCCTTAAGTGGAACTGGGCGGGGCACATAGCTAGAATGTCGGATAACAGATGGACACAGCGAATAATACAGTGGAGACCGAGACAAGAAGCACATCGAAGTAGAGGTCGTCCACCATAAAACATAAAACATAAAACGAATCGACAAAAATTGGATGCAAACAGCACAAAACAGAAATACATGGAAAAGACTGAGGGAGACCTATATCCAGCAGTGGATAGATCCGGGTTAAATGATGATGATGATGCTGAGAATGATAGTAATGATGATGATATAAGTATCTATTTAAACAATTCTTATGAATCTTTAATATTATAGATAAATTGTTAGGAAAAAGCATAAATTGTTTACGAATTTTGGATAAAACTACGCAAAATTCAGAAAATTGTATTGTTTAATAAAAAATAAATAATAATGACGGGCAACCTAAAAGCAAGACTGGAAGAAGAAAAAATATTCCAGTAATATTTAACTTCACCGAAAAAGTGACAATAATAACGGAAACAAACTTATATACCTATGTATACAGTTTGATCTTAAATTCATGAATAGATTCTATCCCCACAAAAATATACATAAATATAGGTGGCACCAGAACACATTGACATAAAATCAGTTATTGAATATATTATAGTTAGGCAAATATCTGGAGCAAAAATACAAAAAAAGGGTCTGGTTAAAAAAAAGGTCGACTGCAAAATTTTTTGCAGATATCTGAAGCTTTTAAGTCATAGGTGAGGTTACTAGATGACGAATAGATGAAAAAGTACTCAAATTTTTATCTATTTATAATTTTTTTTCCAGGTTATCTTTTTCTCGTTTTTTAAATTAAAATTAATAAATAATTTACGGAGCTGTTTGCAAAAAAGCAATTATTTTGCACTAATTTATAAATTTTATTAATTTTTTTATTAACAAAATAAAATTTAAAAAATGTTAATGTTAATGTTAATGTTAATTTTTTACACATTATAATTATTATTATTCCTTATATTAATTTTCCGAGATTTCTGGGGGGAGGGGGGTAAACATTATGGCATTCTTCATTATTAATGCGACATTATTATGCGACAGACTATTCCAGCCAAATTAAAAAGAAGTAAGTTTTTACGGTGAATTTCAAATGGACTCAATTTTTCCGAGGTTTCCCATATTTCCCGTATTTCATATTTCGACAAGCTACACCAGATTAAAAGAGAAAAGAGGCTTCTAGCTGCAATGTAAGCCGAGATAATGTTGATGTTTCCTACGTATTTCAATTTATATATATATATATATATATATATAGATCAAACTTTAAAACTTAACAAAGTGAATGAAAATGAATTTGTTGGACCCGAAAATATTACACCGGTGCCAACCTTTCAAAAACATACAGGACCTCGAAGGGGTAGGGCACCTGGAAAGGCAGCGATTATTACCTAGTTCTTATACGAAGACGGTTTAAAAACTTAAATTAAATAAATTTTACTTCAAAACAAGCCAAAACAGTAAAACCAAAAGTACTAATGGAATCATTAGATAACCAACAACCATCCTGTAGTTAACAGCATCTACGTAAGACGAAGAAGAAGACAATATTTCAATATTCCTCTTCAGAATCCGAATTACTAAGTTTCAAAGACGATTCTTCCGATGATGATGACATGATAGATATTGCAGCAGACAATTCTAAAGAAGAAGATGCTACTTTGTCAAGGGATAGAAAGTATCTAAATCCTAAGTTAAAATACAAAAATAAAGAATTTCGTAAAATAGATAGTGTTTTATTTTAAATCTTATATTTTTATTTAAATGTATATTACTGTGTTCCATAGTAGGATCACAGCATATTCCATATTAAGTACATATTCCATATTAGGTGCAAAATTTCCTTTTTTCTTGTCACTTTTTGACTATGCCAGTATGCAGATTTTCCTATTTTAATATTAAAATCTGATATATAAAACATTAATGTGTATTTATGAATAAAGAATCACACATTATTTTAAAAAACAAAAAAATTACAAACCAAATACAAAACGGTATTGCATATATGGCGCACTTCCTCTAATATTCTATTCAATTGATTCAATATGATTGAGCATATATACCTTCATATTATAAGTCCACATAAAATAATTCATATAAGTCTCTAATCATAATGTAATGTGGTGACTAAACTACCAAAAAGACGTATAAATGAGTGGTTAAAAACTTCACAAATTACGAATTTTCGACGAGCTTTTATATTCGATTGGCATGTCAACGTTATGTTCTAGTTATATATGTCAACCTAAAACATAACATAGCTAGAGAACATAACAATTTTATCACGTTTGCGAACTATTACCTTAAGCTGTCAACTTCATCACAAATTATATGATGCGCCAATGCATCCTACTAAAATTTAAAGCTTATAACGTGGGTGTCCTGGTTTTTCTTTTGTTTTTGATGACGGACCGTTGCTAACAAGATTTCTCGAGATATAAAGAGACATTAAATTTTCGATGAATACCAGTTGGTCGCGCAAAAAAGCTTTTTATAAAGATAAAAAATAAAATAAATGGATTGATTATCTGTAACAATGTAATATGTAAAACATGACAGAGACTGCATCTCGGCGTCGTAGATTTAAATTCAACATACATAAAAACTTGTAGACAACTATAATTTTCATTATATTTCTACTCAGTGCCTACCACAAAGCATTTAGGTTCATTATATTAAACGCTCTCTTATGAATACAAAAAAATATTGCTTTTTCTTGATTTCTTTTTCTAGATTTTTTTGATACTGTAGAATTATAAACAGTCAAAATAGTTCTAGTAAAGTCTAAACTCTATTTATAATTGCAATAGTCTACTGATACAACACCGAGTCAATTTTATTACATAATGATATAATTTTTTGAGCAGGTATTTTTATAGTTTTATCATATCAGATTATTTTAACTTGTTTTTTTCCCATTTGGTGATTCATGGTCAGGATAAACAATAGAGTGCTCAAGGAATTCCCTTGTCTTATCCCATTGCCAGCTTCAATTGAGTCAGAGTGTTTTTCTTTTACATTTACTTGTATTGTGTTGTTGTGGTAGATTTTTTCATCGTTAGTTGGTCACAGTAACCAAACTCAGTCAATAATCTGCAGAAAAACCGCGCAAAAGTGACAACCTGTCATACAGGTATTAATCCGCCAATGAACAATCAGAATTGCTTATAAAGAGGAAGAAGAAGAAGAGGAAGAGGAAGAAGAAGAAGAAGAAGAAGAAAAAGAAGAAAAAGAAAAAGAAGAAGAAGAAAAAGAAGAACCAAACTTAGACTATTCCAAAGAAGAATCGAAAGGTGGCTCCATTGGACACCAGGGCATTTGGCGAGAATGATTGACGGGCGGTAGACCAGAAAGATTACAGTGTAAGGACCACGAGCAGACAGGAGAAGCAAAGATAGACCATTTAGAGGATGGACGAATGGCGTTAAAAGAATTGCTAGGAACCAGCTGCAGAAAGCGTTAGTCTCAGAATACAAAATACAAGCAATCAGAGAGGCGGAAACAATATTCTACGAGCAAAATTGGAGAAGGCTCCCAAGCAACTAAGAAACAAAAAATCCCCACGGATCGATGGCTTACCAACGGAGACTCTAGAGGCAATGGGCGAGATTGGCGTAGATAATATTGATATGTGAAACTTGATAAGGATTACAGGTGAATGGCCTGATAAGTTGTGCGAATCAAGATTTATCCCTATCATTAAAAAAGGATTACTAACCGTATACAGCAATTACAAAACTATTGCCCTTATGCAAGCAAAATTCTGCTAAATATAATTAATGAAGGGCTAAAGATATTTCTACTTCCAGAGATAGCCGAAAAACAAAACGGATTCGTATTAGGAAAACGAACGCAGGAGCAGATACTGTAGACCAGACAGATAATAGAAAAAGCGAGAAAACACAACATACCAATGTTTCTTCGTTTTGTAGATTACACAAAGGTTTTTTATTTAGTAAAATGGAATCCCTCTGAAGTATAATAAAAAATATGGGAGTACCTAACCACTTAGTTAACCTCATAAGAAATATGTATGATAAAAACTCAGCCAAAGTGAAAGTACACGAAATATTTTCAGAAGTGTTCAAAACAAAGAAATAAACTAAACAGGGCTGTATACTATCACCATTAATATACAACTTCTCCGTCGATAGGAATAAAAACGAAGCCTTCAAAATGTGGGTCTACAGAAGAACTCTACGCGTGTCCTGGACAGATCATAGAACCAACCTGTCAATTCTGGAAGAGCTTTATATTAAAAATAGGCTATTAAAAAAGTAAACCAAACATACCTAACTTACTTAGGCTATATAGCTAGAAGAACGGGAACCATGGATTTATTGGTAGTAGAAAGAAAGGTGGAAGGCCGAAGACCAAGAAGAAGATCTTCAACATGATGGGCAGACCAAATGAAGTCTCTGGTTGGAAAATCCCCACATAAAGCCGTTCATAAGACACAGGATCGCAGTAAATGGAGACAGCAAGCTAATAATATTTAGAGTGTCAATACGCCCTGACAAGAGCTGCAGAAATAAGTAAGAGGACTTAAACATTAAGCCTTGTTTAAGCCATTAGAGGTCTTGGAGTAGAAGCCTCTCCAAACGCCAGGGGTTCCTTGGCTATCAACTCAGCTTCTCTTCAACTGATTCCACGCCTCTTAAGACTCTCATAAGACCGAATCACGCAAGCTATCTTTGTTTAATTTTATCTAAGACACATACATTACATTTCTCCCGTATAAAATTCTCATAAATCCCAAAACCGCTCTTAGGTACCGCATTTCGCACGTTTGTACCTTACTTTTGTCCCTGTCACTTCAAAGTCATTTTAAATTATAAATCGATAAAGATATTTTAAAACTTTAAAAAGGAAGAAAAGTAGCAGGCAGTAAGCGGATGTCTAGTCTGAGAAACTGATGCTAATATGGCAAAAAACAAGAACTAATTTCGGATTTTTGAAGTTATACTTCTATACGCGCGCTCCACGTTGGAAATTTGTATGGGAGTGAATCTGTGAAACCATTACATATGTAAGATAATGAGTAAGAGAGAGACAGAAGATATATTTTCTCTCTCTTCCTCTCTCGAATATAAAAATGTTCCTTTTGTATATAAAATTTAATATTATATATATATATATATATATATATATATTATATAAAGATATATATACATATAATAAAATATTTATTAATATTATTATTTATGTGATATGTTTTGTATTATTTATTAAATGTTCATAATTATATTAGTCTTTTGTATTTTAAAATAATAATCTCAATAAGTCACTGTATGATCCAGAACTGTCAATTTTGAAATATTTCTGTGTTGTGTCCTCGGTAGTATAGTAGTCAGTATCCCTGCCTGTCATGCGGGAGACCGGGGTTCGATTCCAAGTCGGGGAGGACTTTTTTATTAATATTATTATATTATTGTCATTTTTAAATACTTATGGATATTGCATTTTAATTTGTATTGTATTATTATATGGAATTATGTTGCACTGTATTGTAGTGTATTTTTTATGTATATTATTGTCATTTTTAAATACTTATAAATATTGCAGTTTAATTTGTATTGTATTATTATATTAATAATAAAATAAACACTGAATTTTACTGCAGAGTATGTGTAAAAAAATTTTTGCATTCAAATCCTTTCATACAAATATATGAAAATAAAAATATACATTTTCATCAAAATATTGATTCAATCCTTCATTGTTAGTAAGTTGTTATTAATTCTGTTTCTCTTTCTGCTATGTCTTACCTATAGAATTACATATGTAATGATTGTGCAGATTGACTCCCAAATAAATTTGTAACATGCGTGTATAGAAGTGTAACTTTCACTGGCAGTCCCACTAGACTGCCACACCTGTTTTTTATTTTGAACTTTTTTTAGGTATGCCAGGAATACCAAAAAGTAGCATATTATGCTATTGAATATGTGTTGCATGTATTTTGACATGATGGTAAAAATACATATAACTACGCCAAAAAGTATCCAAAGTTATCGATATAAATGAATCGAATAGTTTTTAGACTATTCGATTCAATTATATCGAAATTTTGTAAAAAAATGGGTAAATTCTGAAAAGTACAGAATGAACAAGAAAATTAGGAGAATATTTGTATTTATTTAACTATTTAGCTTATGATAAAAAAATATTGTTGGCCAAATTGAAAACGGAACAAAACTTTTCCTAATATATTTGTGACTGTATCATTCATTAATTTTATCAGAAAGTTTGTCACGAAGTTAAAAGGGCAAATATCTAATACCAAAATATAATCATATTCAACGACTTGTTTCCGTCCATTTACACCTTTTATTTTACATAAGTGTTTGCACTGTAAGCCGTGTTGTTCACCTAATACATAAAGCGCTCGCAGCAGGTTTACCCTTGATTTGTGAAAAATTCTAATATCGGCACGCGAAAGGATGCATTTCAGCAGGTCCGTCTTCTAGCTGTTTTTGTGATTTATTGAAACAGGATATGGATCATTTGAAAGTTAAATGGGTGAGTTAAAGTAGCAGGTATGGATCATTTGTCAATAGGTTTATGAATGAGTAGTTTATTTTCATTGCTAATTCGTCGATGCTAAATATATCATTACGTTTCAAAATGGAAATTTTGTTTTTTCTTTTTCGCATAAATTTATAAGCCCTGAATTCACATCTCTTTTTTAATAATACTCTCACAGAAAATAATTTTCCAATTGTTTCTAGACCATTACGAATTTCAAATTATTTTTTACCAGTATTTTGTTCACACTTATTCTGTTCAGTAGTATCTTAAGGAATATTTGTACGCAAAAAATATAGATACCACTTTTTGATGTTTTAGAAAACTCCAAAAATAAAATACCATCTGCATTCTTAATTCCTGCTGCAGAGAATTACTGATCTATTGAACAATTTTTTTGACGAACATGGCATTTTTTTGCTCTAGAAAAATATTGTTAAAAACCTACCTACTATTTAATAGAGTAAACAATAAATTTCTTTCCAAAAAATATGCACTTCCCGATCAATCGATGTCTTTGGTCGACAGTACCGATTTGACAAAAATATTTTTAGTCAATTACTGACTGCGAAAAGTCACGCAACCAAACTTATATGCAATTACCATGTATTTCAAACCAATATTTATTTCTTTTAAAAAAACTTGTTATTGTTGCAAAGAATAAAGGTTTTTAATAAAATTAAACAAACCAATAAAACTATCAGATAACGCATTCCGGCAAGGTATAGATCATTTTTTTTAGTTGTAAATCAAACGAAAATAAATAAACTAACTTTCGCTTAAAAGCTATGCTATGTATCAGGAATTAGAAACGCTTAAGAAAAGACCGAAGAAAAGACGAAGCTTTGCACAAAACTAAAAAATTTATTCTACTAAATGGTTACCGGCTAAACAAAATCAGATATGCAGATGACACCATAGTATTTGCGGACAACTTAGAAGACCTACAAGTTCTTATGAACAAAATCACGTATTTCAGTCAACAATATGGACTTAATATAAACGTTAAGAAGACAAAGCTTATGATAATTAACAAGAAAAGGATAACAGATGGTCAACTCTACGTCAACCAATCCCCTGTAGAAGAAGTGACGCACTATAACTACCTCGACACCATAATAAATGAAGAATGGACCAACAACCAGGAGATACGAGCCCGTATCGGAAAAGCTAGATCCATCTTCAATCGGATGGGGGCCTTTTTCAAGAGTCACAACCTCTCTCTTGATACAAAAGTAAGAATGTTGCGATGCTACGTCTTCTCTGTCTTTTTTTATATGTGTAGAAAACTGGAAGCATTTGAGATGTGGCTATATCGGAGAATACTTAAGATCCCGTGGACTGACCGAGTCACAAATGAAGAGGTCCTCAGAAGAATAAATAAGAACCGAGAGGTACTGACCACCATCAAATCTCGAAAGTTACAATTCTTCGGACATATGCGAAATGAATCCAGATATGCTCTCCTTCAAGCTATCCTGCAAGAAAAAATATTTGGAAAACGAGGTCCAGGAAGAAGAAGAACATCTTAGTTAAAGAACCGAAGAATCTGGTTCAATACAACATTTGTGCAGCTTTTCTGCGCTGCTGCAGATAAGATAAAGATTGCCATGATGATCGCCAACATTTGTAACGGATAGGCACGGATAGGTTCAAGAAGAAGAAAGCAAAGACCAAGATGAAGTCACCAAAAAGTAACGATGGCTTGAAACTATCGTTTCGCACCAACATTTTTTCACCCGCAACTCCAAAACCAGCTTTTGAAAGATACAAGTGTGTTTCAGTTGAAATAATAAGAAAAATCAATAGACATTTACGGGTTCCCGAGTTAACCAGGCAATACAAGATTGATTGCTTACAACTTCCACAAGAATTCGTGTACTTAGAAAGCAAGGAAGATAAGCAAGAACGGAAACAGCCAGATCTGTTCACAGACATAAAGGAGAAAGTAATATGGAAAATACTGAAAATTCAGTGGAGAAACTCCTTTAATTTCCATTCGACCAACTTTAATAGATCGCAGGTATATTGATTTGGTTCTAGAACCTGTAGTTAGCCTCTGAAAAAGTGCAGTGGGAACAAATTTAATTTTCATTCATGATCATGCACATGCCAGTAAAGTCACTACAGACTTCCTTGTATCAACAGATATCATTATTCTGTAGTGGCCTGCTTGCTCACCCGATCTTAACCCTATAGAGCATTTGTGAAATATGCTGAAATAAGAATCAGACCTCGCCGAGATAATCCAGAAAACATCGTACAGCTAGTACAAGCTGCTCTTGAAGAAAGGAAACAACTTACCGCAGTAAAATGTTAACATTTTATTTAGGAACATGGCCACGCGGATTGGAGCTTGCATAAGGCCTAAGGGTGAATAACACTGACTACTAAAAAAGACGTAAATAATATTATATAAGCATAAACCGATTCTTCAGCGATCTTCGATAAAAAATAAAAATTAATAACCAGTTTTCCAAGAATTTTAGAGTAAATAAGGGACTAACGCAAGGCTGCAGTCTATCACTAACACTATTTAAAATTAGTTGAGTGAGGCACTGAAGAAATAGAGGAGAGCATGTTCTGGAATGGGTATACTATTTAACAACGAAAAAACACTATATACACTTCATTTCGTGGATGATCAAGTAGTCATCGCACGGAGCAGGAAGATGTGCAATTCATGGCAAAGTAATTAATAAAGAACTACGAGCGATAAGGAATAAATTTTAATTCAACAAAAACTAAACACATGTGCATAGGAGGAACTGAAAACGATGAACTAAACTTAGAAGATGGAAATATAATTTCGAATGTTCCGAATATATCTATTTAGGAGCAAAGCTGGAAAGAAATGGACAAATTTTACAAAACAAGCACAAAGGCACCTGAAGGGGATGTTATCAACTAAATAGACTACGTCTTGATAGAAAAGCGATCAAAAACAAGCATTCTGGGCGTAAAAAGTAAAAGAAGTGCATGCTGCGGCTCAGATTACCTACTGGTTTAATAGTTTTACTAGTTTAAGTGCACTTCAGATATAGGATCAGCCGACAGGAAAAAGAGAATCGACCAACAACCGAGAATATGGAGAATATAAAGAGATATCATTAGAAGAACAGTGGAACCTAATAAGTAGAACTACATTAACAGGCACACAGAATATATTTGACTAAATAGAGAAAGAAAAATGGTATTTGCAAACAAAATACGAATAGCTGATAAACTATGTAGACAAAAAAAAAAGAAAAAACACATAGACAAACAATTAATAGACGTTGTCTAAAAAAAAATGTCAATAGAGTGGAATAAGAGTATCATCTGCCCAATTCATAAGAAGAGAAATAAGCTCCTCTGTCAAAACTATAGGGAAATCTCCTTACTAACCATAGACTTAACCATAGACTACAATCCCTCTCTGATAAGATCATCGGAGTATATTAGGCAGGATTTAGGCAAGGAAGATCAACCATCGATCAATTATTTACAGTTATACAGGTCTTAAGCAAAGCCTGGAAACATGACATAGATCTCCATAATATTTTTTTTTGTCGACTTTAAACAGGCATATGACTCAATAAACAGGCAGATTTATACAAAATATTAAGTGAATTTAAAATACCCTTTATATTAGTTAGTCTGTTTACTTTTTTATAGAAATGACGATCTCGGACACAGTGGCTCAGGTACAAATACAACATGAGATGGCAGACCCATTTCAAATAACACAAAGATTAAAACAGGTTGATGGTGTTTTACCAACATTGTTTAATTTAGCACTGGAATACCTAGTAGGAAAAACATCAGAAGATAGAAATAACACACGTATCAATACATCAGTCCAATTGGCAGCATATGCAGATGCCATGAATATAATGAGCAGTACCATAGTAACAGGTAAAAATATGTCAGCTCGTCAGTAAATATATGCCAAACTCGTCAGCATTCTACACTTGTTCCCCTGTTAATTTTTTTTCTCTGATAACTTTCTCTAACTCTAGTTGGAATGGTCTGAGCGGATTCATTCAGTCTTGGCCTTTTTTTAAATTTATCTAACCACCCCCGACTTGCATTAAACTCGATATTAAAGTTTTGAATCTGACGATGAAAAACGCGAGAATTCTCACAAAACATATCACCACTTACAGCAACATATAATCATCTTTGTTGCAAAAATCAACGTAAAGCATCTTTTGAAATTTGAAAAAAATTTGTTGAAAAAATTTTTCCACGATCTTAATTTATTACGTTTTGAACTGCTTTTGTATTTTTATTTGCAAACTTATTTCTATCATTTAAATTTTAATTAGTATTTTGTATGATATTTTGGAGTCTTTGTTTTATTTATTTAATACAATTATAATTTTTTCTTTAAACTCTCTAACCTTAATACTCTTTTTGCATAGTACATTTCTATTAGATATTGCACTCAGTTTGTATTTTTGTTAGGCAGTTGCATATATTAATTTATTGAAATGTATCGTTTGACTTTCATGTCAACTATTTGCATTTTGGGTAGCACGTGGATGTAACTAGTTTTCTAGATTATTTAAATTGCACTAATACAAGTTAAATTACATTTGGTTGGCAAATTTTCAATGTATAAAATGCGCAAAAATTTCACTGTTTAGAGCAATTCTAAAAATGGTGCGTGAATAAGGATATACATAGATATAACTAAATATATACTGTTGCCATTTTACTATACTTTGTGATACTAAGTGAGTCATCTACTCGCAGTGCCTATAATTTACAAATTTTAGCTATCATATGGATATTCTGCTATTCTTACTTTATTAACTATTGCTTTAAAAAGTTCTGTAGAAGTTAAGTTATATCTTACATAAATCTTACATAAATCTTATATAAATCAACAAACTGCCAGACATCTTAAAAACTTTGTACCCATATTGGAAAGAATGCTCCTCCTTTAGCATTCTATAATAAATTATCCAATACCTTGAAACCCCTTCCCAAAAAGGATTTAACCTTGATTCATCATTTAACCAGGATCTATCCACTGCTGGATATAGGTCTCCCTCAGTCTTTTCCATGTATTTCTGTTTGCATCCAATTTTTGTCAATCCGTTTTATGTCATCAGACCATCTTGTTGGTGGACGACCTCTACTTCGATGTGCTTCTTGTCTCGGTCTCCACTGTATTATTCGCTGTGTCCATCTGTTATCCGACATTCTAGCTATGCTATGCATTCCCAAAAAGGATCTAACCTTGATTATGGGTGATTTAAATGCCAATATTCGTACCCTGATCTCTTGGTCTGGATCTAATTCTGTGTTGATGTAAGCTCCCAGATATTTATATTTTGTCACTCTCGCTATTTGCTGTCCACCAAGGGTTGGTTGTTCATTATTTATTGGACTCCTTGATACTGTCATAAATTTGGTCTTATCTGTGTTGATGTCAAGTCCCATTTGAATACATTCACTATTTATTACATCTAGTAAAGTTTGTAGTTCTTCTATACTCTCAGCCATAATTACCGTATCATCTGCAAATCTCATGGTGTTTACGATTTCTCCACCAATTCTTATTCCCTCTTTTTTTTTCCATAAGGCTTTTCTGAATATGACCTGTGAGTACACGTTGAAAAGCGTCATAGACAAGACGCATTCTTACCTGACCCCTCTCGCAATCGGTATATTATTTGTATCGATATCATTCACCTTTACTACTGCTTTCTGGTTTCAGTATATAGCCTTAATAAACTCCATGTCTTTTTTGTCTAAATTGATGTTTTTTAATTCATCTATTAACTGCATCTGCTGCACTCGGTCAAAGGACTTCCTAAAGTCTATGAAGCATACATACTTATGCACTCTTGTTATATTCCCGACATTTCTGCAAGAGTACCGTCAAATCAAATAATGCCTCTCTTGTACCCATGCCTCCTCTGAAGCCAAACTGCGTTTGATCTATCAGCTCCTCACATTTCTTATAAATTCGGTTTTGAACAATTTTGAAGAGAATCTTTAAAGGGTGGCACATTACGCTTATCAATCTATAGTCAATACATGATTTGGGATTGTTGTTTTTTCGTAGAGGTAAAAATATCGATTTAAACCATTCCTCCGGGATGTTGCTCTCTACGTATATGTGTTTGAGAATTATTGTGAGTCTCTTTATATAACCGTCATCTAAGGCTCTTAACAGTTCAACTGGAATTTCATCAGGACCCGGTGCTTTTCCTTGTTTTGCATTCTGTAGGGCATTCTTTACTTCTGAGGGTAAAATTTGTAGGTATTGTTCTTCTTCACCTATATCTTTTTTTCTCTCGTCATGGAACAGATGGATTATATATTGTTCCCATACTTCTTTTATTTTGCTCTCTTGTTATGAGTGTTCTTCTTTGTCTGGTGTTGCCTGTAAGTTTTTTAATTTTTTTATGTAAGTTTGAGGTGTCATGTTTGTTGCTGAGTTCTTCCAGTTCCTGGCATTCCTTGTTCATCCATTCCTCCTTAGCCTTTCTGATTTCATATTTGATTTTATTCTTGATGGTTTTATATTTATTTTTATCTTTATTTTTGTATTTTCTTTTTTCAGTTATTAGCTGAACTATTTCCGGTGTCATCCAATCTTTTTTAGTGGTTTTCTCTTCTTCGCCTAGGACCTCTTTTCCCGCTTTTAGTATGACTTTTTTCATATCTGCCCATTCCACGCTTCCTTCAGTTAATATATTTATCTCTGCGTTTAGTTGCTATTGACAGTTGTCGTCTTTTAGGTTTTTTAGGTTTTTGATATTTATTTTGGTGGTTTTAACTTTTTCTCCGGAATGTTGTCGTTTGCTAGTAATAGACCGTTTGCTAGTTACTTTCGTAACTAGACCAAAAAAAGTAAATGCAAAAACATGCGAAGACTACAGAATAAATAGCCTAATGAACCACTTACTTAAAACGTTTTTAAAAGTGATACATAACAGAATATATAAAAAATTTGAAGAGCAAGTGTCATGAACACAATTTGGATTCTGCGATACCATAGACACCCGAGAAGCTCTATTTGCTATAGAAGTGCTTATCCTAGATTACTCTCCTAGAAGTGCTAACATTAAAGTGGCTGATCAGTTGACAGAGACAATCTCCATCGATAGAGTGAGACAAGGATGCATTCTGTCTCCAGTTCTATTTAACATGTACTCGGGGCGTATCTTCGAGTAAACACAGGGACAACTACAGGAAGGCGTCTTAGTTAACGGAGTGCGTCTAAACAACGTTAGATATGCTGACGATGCAGTAGTTTTTGCAGGTAGACTAAATGGTTTATATGGGCTGGATCTCAATACGAACAAAACCAAGTACATGGTAGTTAGTAAGCGCGAAATATTAAATACCTATCTTTTGGTAAACCAACAGCCAATTAACAGAGTAAATAGCTACACATATCTTGGTACTAACATAAATAGTCAATGGGACCACTCTACTGAAATAAAAGAATGCAAGTCTCTTTTCAAAAGTCACGATTTACCACTTAGTATCAAAATCTCTATCATCAGATGCTATGTATTTTCTACATTATTTTACGGAGTAGAGCGCAAATTAGAATATCTTGGCCACGTTATGAGAAATGAACACAGATATGGCTTATTGCAATTCATTCTTTAGGGCAAGAGGTATTTCCTAAGAAAGAAAGGACCAGGGAGAGGAAGAATATCTTGGTTTCAAACCTAAGGAACTGGTTCAATACGTCTATAACCGGATTATTTCGAAAAGCTGCAAATAAAGTTAGGATAGCTATGCTGATCGCTAACATCTGGAACGGATAGGCACCATAAGAAGAAGAAGTATTTCTCTTGCCGTGAACATTGCCTTGCAGAATGTTTTGGAGCAGCCTGTAATGACGTTTGTTACGCATTCTGTAACCAGTATTTTACAGTTTGCGTCCTTTGATGACTAAGATTATTTGGCGGTCCTTTCTCATTTCTTACAAGTCCTTATTTTTAATAACGTTGTTTATCCAAGAGATTCTTAGTATACGTCTGTAGGATCACATTTCAAATGCTTTGAGGAGCGTCATGAATGCAAAGTACAAGGTCCACGATTCCATTTTGCACAAAAATGAACTTTAAACTTTTTGTATTCTCTTTAAATTCTATCTAAAGAGTCTCTTATTATCTATTCAGAGACATATTTTGTTAATGCATATTTGCACGCTGAATATGAATCAGTGGTAAACAATATATGCATCGTCTTTTAGTCTTTAGAAAACCACCGAAAATCCTCAGAAAATTGTGCTGTTAGAGCGACATAAGAATTATCATATTTTCACAAATACTGCACACTTATCCAATACCAGCATAGCTGCAGTTTCCCCTTATCTTCATAACACTTGAATCGTCTTCAGAAAACTGAGGAACAATAACACTGATATGTGCTGCTAGAACGGCATGACATTTCACGCTTTAACGCATCTGACCACAGCAAAGCAAGAGCACCATTTGATTTTTTTTTTCAAAAAACAAACGCTGAATCATTATTAAAAAAAATAAGAACCGTGGCAGTGACACTTGCTGCACCGATAATACCTAAAACATCACGTTACTACGTATGCAGAAGATCTTTAAGATTTTTTTAGAAAAAAAATCATCAAATACAAATATCTAAGATTATTTGAATGGGTGATTTTCTAAGGTGATCTACGATTGTATTATTGTTTCTATTATTATATCGCACAAAACGATGAGAAAAGTGTCACTTACACATTTTCTTAACTTACATAGATACATCAACATCAGTAAGCCTTTTAATAATGTATCTATGTTCTCTGCTATCAAAAACTGAATCAAAATACGGATAATACATACAGTTAATTGTATACCATAATGTATACTTTGATATTGCATGTTGCATGTATAAATGTATTTTTGCGACTTGTAGGATTGCCTAGAATGTATTTAATTTTGTCCCCATGTTATATTTATATTTTAAGTAGTTGTTTGTGTTTGGTTAATTTCTGATAGTTTTTCGTTTAGCTTTACAGTAGTTTTATCTTTTATCTGTACATCTTTTAGCAAATCCTTGGTAGATTTGGTCTTTTGCTTTGAATTTTTGTCACCTCAATTGTTGTGCGAATATTTTGCTACACTGGATTGTGGTCGGTGTTTGTATCAGCACTAAGATATGTTTTTACACTTGTGATCGAGTTACATAATCTCTGGTTAATTAAAATATACTCTATCAAGTATTTGTTGCTATCATGTTGTATTCTTGGTAGAACTGTAACAGTTTTTCTCTTCTTTTGTTACGTTTTTCCAGGCCGTATTCTCCTATGAAATTTTGGAACTTGCCTTATCATATTTTAACATTTAAGTCGCCTAACATGATGTTAATATCTTCTTTATTTGTTGATTATAAGCGTTTTTGTAGATTTTCTACTATTTCTGAAGTGTATCATCTGATTTGTCTACGGTTGGTACATAAACCTGAATATTATATATATTTTTAAAAATCCTTAAAATACATAGGGTGTAGGGCGGCAATACATTATAATACAAATACAATTCAATATTAATATCAAATTTAATCTTATTTCTAGAACTATATTTTACTGTATATTTACAGTATGTACCAATTTGACCCACTCCTTCTTATTTCTGGCCATCGTCCTTGTTTCTGTTCATGTTGTTTCCCTTTTTTCGACAATGTTTTCTTAGGTTTTATCCCATTTTTGTCGTGGTCTACCTTTATTCTTTCTTCTTTTAAGTTTTTGCCTGCAAAATTTCTTTCACCAGTTTTGTATTCTCCATTTTTGGAAGATCACCCCACCAACTTAGTTGCCTTCTTTTTATATATTCTAAAAGTTGACTCTATTTGTAAATCTTCTTTTATTTAAGTGTTCCTTAGTATATTTCTTTTGGTATTTTCTCAAACTTGTCTCAGATATTTTATTTCTACTGCCTGTATTTTAATACTCTTTTGTCATTCGGTTAGTACCCACGACTCGCAACCAAAGGTTAATACAGGCCTATATATTAACTTGAACGACAGATCTAATAATATGAACTTTAAATAGAGAAATCCTTATTTGTAACAGCCTTGCTCTATCGGAAGGTGGTATAAAATTTGAAACCGGTGACTTAATACATCGTTTTTTATTAGTCTGACTAAAATGAAATGATTAGGATTGTATCATAAGTAGTAAACTGTTTTGTTCATAATTTTTGTTCTTCTTGAATTAGGCCATCGTACTTCACTCAAACCTAGACACACAATCTTTTAATAAATTAAGTGTTTATTTTCCTGGACACAGGTCCTCGATTGTTGTCCTGTGCTCTCTATGATACAGGAGAGCACGGCCCCCTAATTTGAGTTCTAATCCTCCTTCTTGGTTTAATTTCCTGGTTGGGATGAGTTGATTGAACGAGAGCCTACCTACACTGATCAGTCGAAGCGGGGTCACCTGGTTCACGAATGGGTCCAAAATAAACAAGCGGATTGGTGCTGGAGTATATGGGAACGGAATCGGATTTGAATCTGGCCAGGCTCTCGGCTTCCATGCATCAATCTTTTAGGCTGAGATCTCTAGAAGTAGGACCATCTCTACCGGCTCTGACAGGCAAATCAGCTCTAAGCTGGTTCTTGAGTACAGGAGAGCACTTGCTGATGTTGCGCTGACCAATAGGGTTAACTTGGTATGGTTACCGGGACATACAGGCGTAGAAGGAAATGAAAGATCTGAGGCCCTGGCAAGACTGAGCTCATCCACTCTGCCGATGCGACCCGAACCTGTGATTGGAGTACTAGTCGGGATAGTCTCGAAGAGCTTCTTCTGCGGATGTTTCAGGACTCCTATGCTAGTTGTGGAGGTATGAGACAGACTAGTCTCCACAAAGTGGGGCCATCCAACAAGATTAGTCTTATAGTCCAACTTCTACTTCTAGATCATAAAAAATACTCTCTGGTAGTTAGTAGGTATATTTATAAATATCGTTGTGTGTGAAGAATTCTTTTAATATTTTTAACATAAATCTGTCAATTTTTGAACAATATTATGTGTGTCAGTAAGTACCTTAACATAATATTTCGTTCTTGCTATCTTCTTAAATACCTCTTGTCTTTTGTACCAATGCCTTGTACAATCCATGCAACCATAGTCACTGTTTGTTTTATTTATCATTTTTGCGTGTTTGAGTCATTCTGATATCGAGCCTTTTAATAAATAACCAATTAAGATCTTTCAAATGATAAGAAGTGGGTCTATCGTTTCAATTACCAACCTAAAAAACTAGAATTTTCTATTAGATTTTCACCATTACTTTTCTTGCTTCTTCTTGGTTCTACTTATGTAGTTTTAAATTAAGTCTTCTATAAAGATCTTCGTTATTAATCCTTTTAATTAAATACTCTTGACTGCTATCACATAATTTGTCGCCTACTTTGAGAATAGAGATATAATCTTTCTTGTTCACGTGCCATCTCCTTTAAGAAGGTTACCAACCATCATGACAATTTGCACTTTCGACACCGCTGCTCTAAAGGGGTCATCAGAAGTGCAGTTAAACCAAGCTCTCAAATTATTTAATTAGGAGATGCATCTTCTTCCGCGACTCCTTCTACCCTGTATTCTTCCTTGCATTATTAATTGCAACAAGTTATAACGCTAGCTCCTCATGACATGTCCCAGATACTGCAGTTTTCTGCATATAGGGATATAATCGAAACACATTAAATAAATATTTTGCTTCAAACCATTTTTGAGAAGTGGAAATACACAATATACATATAGAAAGTGGGATATGAATATTATTTGTAGAATATTTGTAAGTCATACTCATATATAAAATATTTCACATTGTACCAAAGTTTGTATTAGTTTTTGTATTAAAAATTATCCATCAAACATTGACGTAACATTTGACCCTGATGGTTAACTTGGGTTTCTGCAGATGTTATAAAAAGAAGTGAAAAAAATTCTGGTTACCCGAATTAATAAAAAACATTTACTTTTTTTTAAATAACCACTGGATTCAGTTTAGTATTAGAAAATGGGAATCACCAAATACTTTATCTAATATATTAATAAAAACTTTTTGTCTTCAGTATATTTACAGTTTACAAGGTAAACTACAAGTAATAAATAAATTAGTAATTTTAAAGTTACTTATTACTAATAAAACTATAATAAAAATTACTAATGCTTAAAAAATATAAAATGGAGAACCGATCTCATCTTAAACGATTAACAATTTATTTTAAGTTTTATGAAAAAAGAGAACTTGCGAATATGTTAAAAAAAGCTGCACAACAAATAAAAATATGAAAGCATTGCGATCTGGAGATACTTATAGATTTAGCTTATGGCTTGGCGTTCTTCTTCTTCTTTAGATGCAAATCCACTAATGGATGTTAGCGATCACATTTTTCATTAATTCTTTATTTCTTGCAATATGTATCAGAGATTGTATGTCGTTAATCCCTGTCCATTGCCTTATGTTTCGGAGCCAGGACATTTTCTTGCGTCCCATTCCTCTCTTGCCTTCAATTTTACCCTCGATTATAAGTTGGAGGAACTGGTATTTTTCATTTCGCATGATGTGACCTAGATACGCCGTTTTCCTTTTCTTGATGGTTTCGAAAAGTTGGCGTTCTTGGTTTATTCTTTTAAGGACATCTATATTTGTGATTTTCGCTGTCCATGGTATTTTTAGGATACGGCGATAGAGCCGCATTTCGAAAGCTTCTAATCTGTTTATATCCCTTTATAACGTACATTTTGTTTTCTTTATTTTCAGTAAATGTCCATATCTCTGACTCACTTTTGTGATTAAATTCATTAACTCCATTACATTTGACATTACTACTGCAAAATGGTTTACATAATATTAGATAAAGAATGTGGTTTTTACATGACGGTAATCCCGTTTATTACACTACTCTTATACATAATCATCTAAATAATTCATTAGAGGTCATTAGACACAGGAGGAACTGTTTGGCCACCGTGAACTTTGATTCATCTTGTTTGAATCCCAATTTGGCGTTGAAATCTAAAGTTATCATTGTATATTGGGTGTTTGAAATTTCTATAGCTGCTTTGAGATCTTCATAAAATTGATCAATTTCCTCATCTGAGATGCTTGTAGTTGGTGCGTAAGCTTGTATCATTTTATGTTGGTATCAGGAAGTTAATTAAATAATAGTTTGATAAATGATATTAAGATAAATGACTCTGGTACACACACTTTTTATTGTAATTATGTTTGATACCCATTTTTTTGTGGAATAAAAACCATCTCCTCCGACAGATGCCTTTTGATTTCCTCTGAAATGGAACATATTTCCTGATTTAAATATTATTTGGTCTTCTCCTCGACGCCTAACTTCACTTATACCGACTATATTCCATTTTATCTGTTTTAGTTCTTTCTTCAGAGCTATCATTAATGCTTGTATTGATAAAGTTTGTACGTTGTATATCCTTTTATCGTTTATTATGGTGGCCTGATTTTTACAGGTGATTCTTACCATCCTCTTATTCATCTTTGTTCTGACCGCCACCTTGGTCAGCGAAATTGGAACTACCGCGGACTGAGAGCCGTACACTTGATCTTTTCATCAAGAGGGAAGTTTGGCCTTCAAACGCCGCTAACCAGTCAAGTGGGAAGTAAATGAATGAAGAAATCAGGCAGTGAACAGAAACAATAAGAAAGCAATAGTACAAGTAGGACATAATAAAGAACAAGAAAATAATCATGATCAATTGGCAGAAAGTTAAGATATCAAAAACATCGTAGATGATAGCTATAAGTCTATAAAAGAAGAAAGTGATAAATGATCAGACTCTGAGGAAAAGTAGTAAAGAAAACAGTAACGTTGTCAGGGAGTGTATGCAAATTCTCTCAGAGACTGAGCTACTACTATATTACTGCTAGCATTATACAATTTGGAACATCGGAAAAAGTCTTCACTTCCAGCCTTTATACCAAATGAACTACAGACTGGTTAGAAAAAAAAATGGACAATGAATGAGACGTGAGAAATAAATATCTTTAGTAGACTACTTTTATTTAGTTAATATTTTATGATTTAGAAATATCTTAACTTCATTAACTTTAGTAACTATAGTACCTTTACTATAATTTATTATTTTGTTGACCTATTTAGTTTAATCCCGTAAGTGTTTTACATGATAGTGCGTCATTGTGATATTATGTTTTTTGATCACAGCAAAAAATTTAAATAACGTGTTAAGCAAACTAGATAATGAATCATATAAAAACCAGGTAAATCGAAAATTTGCTGTTATTGACATGACGATGATTTAGATTTTGAATCATAT
The DNA here is from genome assembly GCF_040954645.1 of Diabrotica undecimpunctata. Taxonomy (NCBI): domain Eukaryota; kingdom Metazoa; phylum Arthropoda; class Insecta; order Coleoptera; family Chrysomelidae; genus Diabrotica; species Diabrotica undecimpunctata. The sequence goes on along the minus strand of NC_092805.1, from coordinate 150,718,591 downwards.
AACCCAATTTTCATGACATAAACAATTAAATTATTTATTAACTCGAATTAAAAACAATAATATTGGCTGATTCATAATGTATTTATTTTTAATATAATTGATATCAAGTAATAAAATTATAAGGTGATTCTTAAACACTGTATAGCTAATAATGTTCCAATTAGTTAATTGATTCTCAAATTTTTTTGATTTTTTTCTATCGAGAAAACAGTTTGCTACTTAATATTTCTATAGATATATAGAAGATGCGGTGAGACACAATTTGGTTTCAAGAGTGGACTGGGTACACGTGAAGCAGCTTTCTGCTTGAATACGCTTGTACAAAACTGCATGGATCAACGAAAGGATATAGTCATAACATTCCTAGATTATGAAAAAGCATTTGACACTGTAAAACATGACGCAATGATAAAAATGCTACACGACGCTGACATTAACGAGAAAGATACAAGAGTTATTCAGAATCTCTATTGGAATCAAAAAGCACGAGTAAGACTAAACAAATCAACCAACACAGAAGAATTTGAAATTTTAAGAGGGGTGCGACAGGGGAGAAAATTTTGGCAGAGGTACTGGAAGGCTCTGAGTGTGGAATAAAGGTAAACATTGTGTGGTAACATTCGTTACGCCGACGACACCGCGATAATAACAGACAACGAACATGATATGCAGTTGATATATAAATAAAATAAACATCGTAGGAAAAATATATGGCTTGAAGATAAATGTTGGAAAAATTAAATGCATCGCAATAAGAAAAAAACGCACTTTTAAGAATACAACTGCAAGTAGATAATGCTCAAATCGATCAAGTGAAAACATTTAAATACTTGGCAATGATGATGAATGGCCAATGGGATCCTCAACAAGGAATAAAATGCCGTACCAAACAAGCAAGACAAGCTTTTATGAAATTTAAACCGCTAGTATGTAACCGCAATCTTTCCTTCAATCTCCGCTACAGGATGGTTAAATGCTATGTATGATCCATATTGTTATACAGCATAAAAAAATGGACGTTAAGAGTAGGTACCTTCAATTAATAAGTTGGAGGCCTTCGAAATGTGGAAGTTGCAAAGAATGTTCCGCATACCGTGGACAGATAGGGTGAAAACCGAGGAAGTCTTAAGAAAGGCAAATACTGAGAGAGAACTACTCCATTTGATCAAGGTACGAAAAATTGGATACCTCGGCCATATTCTGAGAGGAAAAAAAATACGCAATCCCCCAACTAATCATCCAGGGAAAAGGCAAGGGATTGAAGGCAAGGGAGGAGTAGGTCGCAAACAAATGTCGTGGCTACGGAACATAAAGAACTGGACAGGCATAAATAACACTGGCGATATTTTGCATGCCGCAAAAGACAGACGTCTGGTCTTAAAATAATTCGCCAACGCACTATAGTTGCACGGCACTATAAGAAGAAGACTTGATATTTGGAAAAAATAATAAAAATATTTGAAAAGAAATAGTAAAAACTTTAATCTTCAAGGTATATAAGTACAAATAACGAGAAGCGAAAAGTGATATCGAGCGGATAATAAGCATAACATCTCTGTAGTCCTGACCACCGTAATTATTGGAAATTGACTTTGTTAGAGAGCCGTTTGCTAAACTTTAGCTCATTTAAAATTGAATTACTTGTCCTGTGATCTGATTCTCAAATTTTATTGAATTTCTTCTATGGAGAAAACAGTTTGCTACTAAAAATTTGGAAAAAATAATAAAAATATTTGAAAATCTCTAAGCGCCATTTTGTCATCGAATGCCATAGTCTGTGGACTAGGACGCATTTCGATGCGCATCGCCCCGCCTCTAATTTTCCCATTGGGTCTTGACCTGGAAATCCCTATTTATCGCTCGAACAGCGCATATAAATATTGGCGATTTTCAGGTCAGCCAGGTCAGTCCCTCACGGGCTCTCCGAGAGCTAAGTGCTATCGAGGCTCTACTTCCTGCATTTATTTTCCATACTCTGCGGCTGAGAATTGTTTCAACTTAACTTGGTGTTTTATTTCGACGAAGAAATTGTCATGTAAGAAATATCTTGCCTTTTCAAGACAAGACACCGAAGATAAATATTTTCCAAGTCCATAACCCGAAAATGGACTTAAGTAGAGGAGCTCTCGATAGTATATTCGAAGCCCTCTACAGAACATCCGGGGATATCAGAAGGTGGTTAGACCCTTATTTGTTCCCCCGAGGTGACAATTTATATGTACGTACTCCAACTACGCTATCGTTACGAGTATCTGCCTGCGTTGAGTCAAGACATCCGAAGTCAATGCATTTTCAACCGCATGGGTTCTCAGACCCCAACAGACCAAAGAAGAGATATATTTATTTTTTTGCGACTGGTAAGTTTATTTTTGGGAGTTTTGAGTAATATATTAACTTATTTGGTCTAATATTTATGAATAAATAAAACAAATTATTATTACTTAGGCCCAACAATTGGCCTAAGTAATAATAAGGTTTATTCACCAACAATGAATAAACTGTTATTCGAAGATTAACTATGCGAAAAATAAATTTTATCAATTTCGTTTTACCAACTAAAAATAGCCTTATTCATCTATTTTTCGTCGAATAACTATTTGTTGGACAACATCCACTGGACGACTGGACAACATATACTTTCATTCCTATAGGTATTCAAAAAAGGAACTCCGCTAGATTGCAGCAACTACAGAACGGTAACCCTAATATCACATGTAAGTAAGCAAGGTTCCACTTCATGTAATACATATTTCTCAGATATCAGAAGAACAAGCCGGATTTGTCCCAGGAAAAGGCACAAGAGAACGCATCCGTAATGTCAGACAGCTTATCAAAAAAACTCATGAATTCAATACTTATATGCGTATGTACTTTGTGGATTATACAGAGGCCTTCGATAAAGTCAAATGGCAGCATCTATGGTCCATACTATTGGAAATGGGAACACCCCACCACCTAATTCAACTAATTAGAGGTCTCTATGAAAATAATAGAACAGAACACGTCACAAACAAAGAGGTTCTGAGAAGGATGAATAAAGAAATATAAGTTTTAAATATAATTAAAAGGAAAGAGAAGCATAGGGAGGCGTAGAATGTGATGGCTGAGCAACCTGAGAGAGTGGTACGGATGTACATCAAATGAACTTTTCAGAGCAGCCGTCCCAAAAGTCCGAATAGCTATGATGATTGCCGACCTCAGCCGCAGTGATGGCACTTGAAGAAGAAGATGAAAATAATAAGTGCACAATAAAAATAAACAACACCCATTCCGATCATTTCAGAACAGAAGCAGGTATCAGGCAGGGATGCATAACCTTACCAACTCTATTTAATATCTATAGCGAACTATAACTACTAGATGGATGGAAGGGTGGAATATCGGTAGGACGTAAAAAAATAAGTAACTTGAAATATGCTGGATGACACTTTAATAATCGCGGCAAATCAAGCAGAAATGGAAGACATAATGAGATGTCTGGAGGAAAAAAGTAAAACATATGGACTAAAGCTAAATAGGAGTAAAACAAAGATCATGATAGTAGACAGAGCTCGGAATAATCTTCAACACATTAAAGAAATTGGAGGCTTTGAAGTAGTAAATAGTTTTATATACCTAGGGTTCCTAATAACAAATGACGAAGGGTGTGACAGAGAGATACGTAGAAGGTTGACTATTGCTTGAATAGCTATGATGAAACTGGTAACAATTTGGAAAAATTCTAGCATAACAATACACACAAAACTATGGCTGGTAAGGGCACTCATTTTTCCCTTAGCCACATATGAATCCGAAACGTGAACCTTAAAGAAAGCGGATAAAAATAACCTAGACGATTTTGCCGCTACATGTTGAATATCCTGGATTCATCATCGCACTAACGTAACGATATTAGAACAACTTAAAATAAAGGATAGATTGCTTAAACAAATAAAACAGAGGTATTTGCAGTATTTTGGACACATTGCTAGAAGAACAGGTACGATGGAAAAACTAATAGTCGAGAGTAGAGTTAAAGGAAAGAGACCTAGGGAAAGATCTCCAAGCCGTTGAGTAGATCAAACAAAAATATTGATTAACCAAGGGTTACATAAAGCCGAACAACTAGCCCAGGACAGAGAAGGATGGAGAGAAATCGTGTAAAAACTGTAAAGGCCTGATGGTGTCACCACATCCCAAAAGGAATTAGGACTGAGGAGAGAGAGAGATAGTTTTGAAATTTTTCTACCGTTTGCGGGTTTTTGAGGAGTTCAATATTAAGGGACCTTATTTTGGTACTTCTCTCCTTCTTCGCATTTAAGATTCTAGACCGAACCAGCCGATATATACGGCACTGCAAAAAAGTAATCTAAATAACGATCCGAAACTATGTGTATGAATGCCATACTGTATCAAATGGCCGAAAATTGGGTCAAAATAAAAAATTGTCTTTAAAACTGGTACCAATATTTTTATACGACATTAATTCACATTATCACCTACCTAAGTATGCCATACAACCATAACCTCCCCAAACCTTTTAGTGGTAAGTTTATCTTACCTGTGTAGCCACCTGTACCGGTAAAAATTGACGGCATAGTTTCTAAAGCTGTTTTTAGACATTGTAGTATTGATTTAAATATGATTCATGCTGTGTCAAATGACCCCTTAAATGGGTTTGTAGTCTATGACTACAGTATTTAACCTGTCAAATGATGAACCACATTTCAGTTCAAAAAATCAACGATTACGCTATCATGTCAAATTTTTGCATATTATTAGAATTTAAAAATAAAAATCGACCTGTTTCAGGATTTTTGTCTAAAATAAAAAAAATAAAATAATGTGTTTTATATTTCACCCGCTCTTTATAATTTCATAAATGTTCTTAATTTTAATATCCCCCTGTATATCGTAATGATGTCTTAAATCATATTGCTCCCTATTTTAATGGTGCTAGTTCTTCGCAAATTTATGTATTATTACCTCATAATAAATTTTTATTATTTTACTGATTTAAAAAATATAGTTCTGTCGCAAATTTATCAGTTACCACCTCATAATAAATTTTTATTGTTGCTTCCGTAACAATGAACCATTAAATCTCGTTTGCGCAATGTTAGTACCTAATTATTGCAGATTTTGAAGCATGGGTCCCGTCAGATATATCGTTTAGTGAATAATTAATTTCTTTTATTTGACCCTGAAGTTTTCTAAAAAAAAAGTCAAACAAAAGTGTTTGGATTTTCCTGTTTTTAATTTATTTAGCTAATTATACCGAGGACAATACCGGATTCTATAAAATTATTAGGTAATCGATGTTATAGATGTTTTATCGCGACTTTGTCACCAAAACTATTAATGACCGTTACGGAATATATAAAGAGCTTCATGATTTTTCATGGCATGATATAAAGAGCTATTTCGCGAATATTAATTATTTTATGCATAATATAACAAACCATGTTTTTAAATACATATTATATGTAATATAGAATGCACTAAGAAAGGAAATATGCATAATGACTTAACACAATTTAAAATAATTTCAACACAATAAAGTAATTTGGTATAAAATTGTAATGGAAAGGTTTGAAGTATATCTTTCCTAGGCAATTTGACGCCTTTGTAATTTATGCACTGAATCTTATGGTGATGTAAATACCAGTTGGTTTAGGATATTTAATATATATATATATATATATATATATATATATATATATATATATATATATATATATATATATATATATATATATATATATATATATATATATATATATATATATCCTCTAAAATAACAGCTGAACTGGTAGATGAAAAAGGGGGGTTGAGGTTAATTGGGTATACAGCTGATTAAAAGCCAAGTGTACTCTGTTTAACAATTCATTACATTTCGCCAATTTTCATTGGCATCATCAGATGAGAGCTACAATTATTTAAATTAATTATTTAAAAACATGGTAAAATACAATTAAATTGTATTTTACCATGTTTTAAATAATTGTAGCTCTCATCTGATGATGCCAATGAAAATTGGCGAAATATAATGAATTGTTAAACAGAGTACACTTGGCTTTTAATCAGCTGTATACCCAATTAACCTTAACCCCCCTTTTTATATATATATATATATATATATATATATATATATATTTATATATATATATATATATATTTATATATATATATATATATATATATAAATATATATATATATAAATATATATATATATATATATATAAATATATATATATATATATAAATATATATATATATATATATATATATTTATATATATATATATATATATTTATATATATATATATATATATATTTATATATATATATATATATATATATATATATATATATATAATGAGTTTATTACAGCTGCCGCCGTTTCTCGCAACCTAGCTTCCAACGCTTGCGATCGTTCCAGTCATCTACTTGTAGACCGCTATCTTCCATTGCACCTTTTACTTCTTGTCACCACGATCTTCCTGGTCTTCCCTTTTTCCTGCGGTTGGTGGGGATCCACTGTAACATTCTCTTTGGCCATCGTTGATCATTCATCCTTTCTACATGGCCATACCATTTCAGCCTTTTGCATTCTATAGTTTCCAGGATGTCAATGTCTATGCCCATACGTTCTCTGATTCCTTACGTCTTCTGTATTCCTTACTCTATCTCTTCTAGTGAGTTGGCAACATCTTCTCCAATAATTCATTTCCATTGCTTTTATTTTGGATGCGTCATTTTTATGTATTACCCAAAGCTCTGAACCATATGTAGCAATGCTTTCTATGATACTTTTGTATATCCTAATTTTTGTGTTTCGGGTGATGTGGTTGTTCCAAAGTATACTATTCAATTGACGTATTGCTGAATTTCCTTGACCAATTCTAGTAGCTATTTCTTTTGTATTCCGACCATTGTTTGTAATGTTTACACCGAGATATTTATAGCTATCAGTATTTTGAATTTGTTTGCTTCCTAGTTCTAAGTGCTTTCCTTCACCTCCCACTACTACGTACTCTGTTTTTGATGGATTAATTGATAAGCCCCACTTAGTATATTCTTCATCTATTTTTCGTAACATGTAGTGGATATCATCTTGATCTTCTGCAAGTATTACTTGGTCATCAGCAAAATGCAAGCTGTACAGTGTATGGTCTCCAATTTTAACACCCATAGGTTCACATTTTCTTTTCCAAATATCCAAAACCCCCTCCAAATAAATCTTAAAGAGTGTAGGTGCAATGCAACAGCCTTGGCCAAATCCTTTGGTCACTTTTATCTTTTTTATCACTTTTTGTCCAATCTTTATTACACTCGTCATATCATCGTACAACTCTCTTACAGCATTAATGTAAATCGGTGAAATATTCTTGTCTTCTAGCACCTGCCATAGCTTGGCTAATAAGACACTGTCATACGCTTTTTAAAGATCAATAAATACCATGTGTGTCTCCATATTACGTTCCAAACGCTTTTCTATTGTTTGTTTTAGGCAGAACACATTGTCTATACAAGAACGACCAGTACGAAAGCCACTCTGATCTTCAGCGTCTTCCCAACAATCTTCAATTCGGCTTTTAGTTATCTTCCCGTAGACTCTACAGATTGAGTTAGTTACACTAAGCCCTCGGTAGTTCTTACAATCTTTTCTGTCGCCTTTATTTTTGTATAGATTGCTGATATATGCAGTTTTCCATTCTGGGGGTAGCTCTTCTCCAATAGCTGAAATAGTTTGTCAGGGCCGTATTTAATCAGTTCAATGGGTACTCCCCCCGGTCCTGGAGCCTTTCCATTTTTCATAGAGTTGGCGTGTTTTTTAATTTCTTGTGGTGTTATTTCAGTTTCTTCGCGGTAGGAAATATCATATTTTTGGTAGCCAATATCTTGGAATTCTGTTCGATCTTCTGTCAGCATTTGTTCATAATATTCGACCCATAATTCTGGAGCTATTAGAGTTAACCTACTGCATTCTTTTCTATCTGTTCTACTACCTCTAATTGTTTTCCAGGCTTCTTTACTTCTTGCTGTACCCATAAAATTTTCTACGTTATCGCAGGCTTTATTCCACATCTCATTTTTGGCTTTATTTACCTCTTTTTTACTTCTTTGTTTAAGCTGTTGTACTGTTGTCGATCGTAAGGGTTCTTTGTTGCTAACCATTTGTTATACATATTCTTCTTCTTCCCCACAAGATCTTCTATTTCTTTATTCCACCATTCATTTCTATTTTTTATGCTATCCACTTTTCCAATAGCTTCCATTGCAGCGTCGTCAAGAGCTTTCATAATTTCGTTGTACGTATTAATTGGTGAGGAGTAACAAACATCGTGCAATTTCAGATTCAACCTCATTCGATACAGAAACTGGGTAGACTCATTTTCAAAATCTTGTAGATTATATCTCTTTGTTGAAATGTCTTGCAGTATTATTGAACTTTCGTTTTCATTTTGTCGTTGGCTTCCTTTTAATGTAAATAGTAGTGACGCTTTAAGCAAGTGGTGATCAGATCTACATTCTGCTCCTCGATGGACTCTAACGTTATTAACCTTTATTGTGGAGTTTTCTTTGCATATACAGTAATCGATTATTGATTTCAAATTCCTCGTTGGCTGAATCCACCTGAATTTATGAATATCCTTGTGCTGATAATATTAATTCATTATCTTTAAATTCATATGATCGCAGAAACTTATTAAACTCTCACCGTTTTTATTTAGGATATTTTACCTTTTTTTAAATATTATGGTGACTACCACAAAAGCAGAATTTTTGGGCTCCATTCCATAGAACTGGCCCAAAAATAATCAAAAAACAAAGAAAACAGTTACAGATAAATGTACAGATAGTTGAGAAGATAAACAGTAACACATAAAAATAGAGAATAGCATCAGGCCTACTTAAGCCTAAAACTTACCAAAAAGGAACAAGAACCTCGAAAGCTTTTAACAATATTGACAGTACTAAGGTTAGGTTAGATTCAATATGAGTCAGCCACACTTCTACTCGACCTAATAGGTGTGTTCATCCCTAGACTAAAATTGTCTCTTCAGCCCAGCCTCTTTAACAAAGTCCTTATGGCCTTAGGTAATACTTATATAAAGTCATAGGGCTCAACTTGATAATGCTGGAATGTAGCTTATCCTATCCAATCCTAGGCAGTTGTACAGAACGTGTTCCGCCATCTTGTCACCAGCCTGACAGAATCTACAATTCGCACTTTTTGTCAGTCCCATTTAGTTCATACGCCCGTTGATGCGACAGTGTGCTGTAAGGAGCCCTACGATGATCCCCTTGTCCCTGGAAGAATAAATTGTCCCAAAAGGCGAATGAGCCGATAAACAGTCAACGGCATGTAGATATAGGAGGCAATGGAAAACCACTATATTAAAAATCTCTAAGGATCTTCCAAGAACAATCGTCAAGATCATGGATTCGGACCCCAAAATCTGGCATTGGAAGATCATAGGGCTCCCCGGTCGCCAACAAGCGAAATCCCCATAAAAACTCACGCAAGTTAAATAAACATAGGTAAATGAATTAAAATATGCACGTGGAATGTTAAAACGGTATATGAAGCAGGAAAGCTTAGAAACCTCTTACTTGAAATGGGCAGAAGCGATATCTCTGTATTAGGAGTGTGCAAAACAAGGTGGCCAAACAACAGACAGTACAATTCACAAGACTATTAGATATATTACTCCAGGACAAACTTGGTGCCGTTCTACTAAAAGAAAAAATTTGTAATTATGAATACATGGTTTTGTCTACTAAAACGTAGCTTATATACTTTAAAGTCTCCAAGTAATCGAGGAGACAATATTTTAAGAAATCAAATTGATTATATAACAGTCAATGAATGATCAGACTAAAGAGGGTTTATAAAAATCAGAAAATCGTCAAAATATCACTAGATGCACTTCAAGACCCAGGGAGTCAAGGGATAAAGGATTTCTCAAGAAATTAACAACAAGTTAAATTAGGCTAAAAGACACCAGCAACATAGATGATTGCTGGGTACAAATAAAAACAACAATGATCACTGCATCTCGAGAAAATCTCAGTTAAAAAACAGTTAGAAATGACTGGATGACACGAGACATATTAGAGGCAGTATAAATCCATAAATAAAGAAAAATACAATAAAAAGGAAAAGACAGTTAAGATTTAAGTTCACGTACAGGGCTTGCGCATCCGCTTATACGTATTTCGGCCCAATAGGCCTCATCAGAACGGCTTTCGCAATCGCTCTGAACGTGAAATAAAAATACAATAAAATACATAAAGAAATCCGAAAAATGAATCAAAGTAGCAAAAGATCGATGGCTACAAGAATCCTGTTAAAAATTTAGAAACTGGAGCAACAACACGACAGCTTCCATTTGCGTAAAAAACTAAAAGACTACGTAATAGAATTATTTAAAGATGACCAAAGAATCTACCAAGAAGTACCATCTAACCGAGATACTGGTCCACCGATTCTAATCCCAGAAGTTCAGAGGGCCATCAACCAAGCGAAATGAAGGAAAGCGTCTGGCCCTGACGAAATACTTGTAGTCTTGTTGCAATAATTAGATGATGAGAGCATTGCGATTATCACATTATTCTTTAACAAGATATACAGCGGCGGTAAATTACTGGACAACTAGTTAGAATCAATATTTATATCCATTCCCAAGAAAAGGAATGCCAGACAGTGTAGCGACTATCGACTTATCAGTTTAATGAGTCACTCGCTTAAAATTTTTATGAAAGTATGACATTGCCGAATATATAAACTTTGTGAGGGAATAACTAGTGTTATTAGTGTGCCGGGAAAAATTGGCTACAAGCAGCGTACAATAAAAAACAATGGAAAGGAAGACTTAAAGAGGCTTATGTTCAGATGTGGACGTGAATGGCTAGACGAAGAAGAAGAAGAAGAACTAGTGTTGAGCAGTTTGGTTTCCGAAACAGTATGGGTACTCGAGAGGCGCTTTTTTGCATGCAAATACTCTTACACAAGAACATTAAGTTTAGGAAAAATATTTACCTATGTTTTATATATTTCGAAAAAGCCTTTGATAAAGTACCACATATACTACTATTTCAATGCTTGGACTCAGGTGGTCTGAATACGTATGAGATGAGATTGCTCAAAAATTTTTACTACAATCGGACCGCTTGAATTAAGTTGGATCAAGAGGTTTTAGCTAAAGTTTCTATTAAGCGTGATTTCAGAAAAAAAAAACGTCCAAACTAAGCAATGTCTTAAGAAGTTTTACTGGAGCTTCATCGATTACAATCATTAAACGATGGTTTGCTGAATTCAAAGTTGCAAAAAATATTTGACACTCGAAAGTCATCAAAAGCTACCGTTTTGACTATTATACATGAACATTTGGGTATGAGAAGCTGTTGTCCAAATGAGTGCCGCGTTTTCTCACACCAGAGCAAAAACAATAACGAATTCATAAATCTTGGCGCTGTTTGGACCTGTTTAATTGGAATAAGTCGAAGTTTTTGCATCGTTATGTCACAATGGATGAAACATGACTCTAACACTTCACTTCGGAATTAAATCGGTAGTCAACATCACTCGGAAAAAGCCGTCCAAAGCACACAACAAACCGGCAGAAAGATTATCGCCTCTTTCTTTTGGAACCCGCAAGGAATTATTTTCACTGATTATGGAAACATAAAAAAAATCAACAGCGACTACTGTATAAGTTTATCGACGCGTTTGAAGCCGAAATCGTCAGGAAAGAGTCGTCGTTTGTTGAAGCAAAAATTGCGCCAAGACAATGCACCGTATCATAAGTAGATGAAAACGATGACAAAAATGTATTACATAAATTAGGCTTTGAATTGCTTCCACACCATCCAATCTAGCCCACAGCCATTACTACCTGTTTCCTTTTAAATAAAAATGCTCAGTGGCAAGAGATGTCGCCCAGATGAGGAAGTAATCGCCGAAACTAAAGCCTATGTTGAAGGCATAGATAAATCGTTTTACAAGGTATCGAAAAATTAGAAAAGCGATACCAGAAACAAGTAAAATGTTAATCCAAAAAAGACTAACAAGAAAGACACTGACGGACAGATCAAGAAGTAACGACATCAGAAACACTTGCAGGATGTACAAAATAAATTAATGGGTGTAATATTAAAACTAAACATAGGATAATCACATTAACATTATCATCAAGAGCGTCCAGTGCTGGACATAGGTCTCCCTCAGCTCTTTCCATCTGTCTCTGTCTTGTGCCGCTTACATCCAGTTATTGCTAACACCCTTCAGGTCGCTAGTCCATCTAGTTGATCGGCGTCCTCTGCTCCGGATTGCATCTTGCCTTGGGCTCCTGCCCAATTCCATTTTAGCGACGCGATTTATTCGATGGCGTCTGTCGTGTTCATATTATTCTTTAGTCCGATCTCCAAAGAAGCTTGATGTAATTTTTTAAACATTATTACTACCTCATCCACACGATCGGCTGTAAGGACGATGTCATCTGCAAATCTCAAATGACTGAGCTGCTCTTGATTTTTATTGATACCATGATCTCGCTTACTTTTTACAAGTATGTACTAAAAGCGTCGTGAATAGCTTTGGAGAGACGGTGTCTCCTTGTCGTACTCCTAGCTGTATACAGAATTTATTTGTTTCTTGTTCAGATAGTCTTACGCTAGCTGTGGCTTTTTGGTAGATATATTTGATAATGTTAGTGTAGCGATGTTCTATTTGGCATTCTGTCAATGCTTTTAACATTTTCTGATCGCTAATGGTATCGAATGCTTTCTCGTAGTCGACAAATATTAGTGCCAAGGGTTGGTTGTATTCTGCAGACTTCTATATCAGGTTTTTTATCACTAGTAAGTGGTCGTTAGTGCTGTATCCCGATCTAAACCCAGGCTGATAGAAGTCTAATTTAGGTCCTCTATCATCTAGGCCGATAAAAGTCTAATTTACCATTGAGTCTTTTTTTGATAATTTTTGTGAAAAGTTTATATATGTGTGAAAGCAAACTGATAGGACAGTAGTTTTTTAGATCTTTTATATCTCCTTGCTTATGTAATTAAACACATAATTAGATTACACAGTCACATTAACAAAATAGCAGAAAATAGAATAATTAGAATGGCGCGATTTAAGTCCCCGATCAGAAGAAGGATATGTCGATCTAAAAAGAGATGGATCGACGATATTCCAACTTAATAACAGGAAATGTTACAATATGTCTAGATAGAAGTAGAAGAAGAAGAAGAAAAAAATTAATTGCAGATTTAAATTAATCAAATATTGCTATAATAAATATAATATACTATATTTTGTTTTTTCTCTTTAAATGTTTTATGAAATTTTAATAAATATACCTCTGTGGAGTTTATTCTAACCGTAAAATAATTTAAACCTGTGGCGCCCATTCTCGAAACATCCTGTAAACTAAAAAAGAATCGCATCGCCACTACTTTATCGAACTGGTAGCGCGCCAATAAAATGATCCTCACGCACTGAGCCACACATATATAGGGCCGTCTTATGTTTGAAACTCTAGTGCATGTTAAACACACATCTTACAAAGCCCAGAGAAGGTGCGCGGCTAGTCACCGGCGAAACACACATTTTCAAAATCCCCAATGACTGAAGAATCCTAGAGTGACAAATTTTAAACGAATTGTGATGCCCTTGTGATCTAATTTACGAAATTTCAAAAAGTCGAATGTGATTATTGTACTAAAGGCCCTTTTGGAAATTTTCAGTATTTTTTTAGAAGAAATGAGTGATACAAAAGTGAAATTGAAAGATGTGATATCGCGTTTTGGTTTTTGAACTCTTTTTCGAATTGTGATCAATTTTAAATCCGGACTTTTGTGATAAATTTCGACTTCTTTGTGATATATATCGACTGACTATTTTAACAAAATGTTACTAAACACAATTAAAATTAAATCGAACACTCTAGCCAATTTTAGAAAAATGTTCAACACAAGAACTATTTTAACATACTTCATTCTAGTGTTACTGGTACCATTCTCGATAACGGAAAAACACAATAGGCCAAATAGTATACAAAAACGGCGGAGTCCAGAACCTGACGAGCCAAGGCACACTTCGGGCTGCCATAGTTGTAGAATGAGAGAAGAGATCAAACAGAGAAACCTGATGGTCATCAAAGACGAAATCCTCAGGCGGATAGGTTTCGAGGAAGCGCCAAATATTACGGGAAAGGCTCTTCCTCAGGTTCCTTCCGAATATCTCATGAGGATAGAAGAGGAAAACGGCGGTATGCAGAGTGACCAGCCTCAATTTCGGAGCGGCTACACCGTGGTCGAAGAGGAAGATGACTATCATGTGAGGACGCAGCAGATCATAGCTTATGCACAACCATGTAAGTTTTTCACCGTTCAACACTATATTTCTATCATATTTATTAAGAAAAACAATCTCAAATTAACCTATTTAACTGAAAATAACATCGGTTTAATGCTTCATTCCTTTTAAAGTGATCTTCAACTTTGAACAAAAACTATAACATCTAAACTATAATCTGCTATAATTAGTTCAGTACTATCATTTTACCTATTCGTATATTTTAAAATCAGGACAGTGCATATTATTTATAAAACAATCAGGTATTCTGTGATACATGGTTTTATATGATATATTTTTCATATAATTCAGATACATAAATACAGATTTACTTTCTTGGAAAAGTAGTAATTTTGTCAATTTGTTGTTAATATTTTGTATCACATATTACCAAAACCATAAATTTAGACTGTCCAACTAACTGATAAGTGCGCTAAATTAGTTAAAAAAATAGTTTACCTATTTGTTGTCCTTAACCTCCCGTAAGTTCAAAGCTCGAGATATATTAATAACCTATATTTACCAATTAGTTTTAGAAACACGTTTGTCATTTTTGCATCAGTTATTTTTTGCAACTATCTAGAGATTATATTATTTGTATAAGAAAAACCTTAGAACAATTGCTAAGACAAGTATTATGACAAGTTTTCAGGGTAACATTTTCACTTAAAAAATTCACTGATGTAATGTGATTAGAATAGTAACATTAGAAATAAAATCAGACAAAAATTGATTGAAATGATCGGTTTTGATACGTACATCTAATGTATATATTAAACATTTTTTATAGAATTGTTTATATTCGTTTACCAGGATATATATTAATAAATCTTTAAAAATCATTAATTTTTGTTTTAACAATACCATCAAAAGTATAAAACTTTAAAATAGGTGGATGAAAAGTGATTCGATATTTATTCAATATTGATTTTTGATGTTTTTACCTCACATCGATTTACCGGCAATAAAATTATTTGTCAAATAAATTAAAAAAAGTACCTTTTCTATTCAGGGGCATGTTTACGATAACTGAATAACTGGCCAAAACGTCTGGTTTATATTCAAACAATTTTTTAGATTTCTTAAAAATTTTGGGCTATCTTTCGCATGGTCTTCTTTTTGATCATTAACGGCTATTTTTTTTTGTTAGAATTCATAATCTTGTAGCTTATGTTTGTGGATTTCTGCAAAAATTTTTTAAACTTTATTGAAATGCTTTGTTCGTTTTCGTATTTGTTCCCCCACTTAATATTAGTAGTGGATACCTACACAATTATTATTAGTATTATTTACATTAATTTATTATATTAAATAGTGCCATATAAATATTGTTTTTTATACCTTTTAAGTACTTTAATTATTAATATAGTTTAATATTGTTGAAATACTTTTGGTCAGGATGATTTTATGATCAGCTGTGATTGCATTAAATATTTCTTCTTCCTTGAAGTATGGGCAATGAAGCTGTATGTTTTACCGTCAGTAGAATAAAGAAAATTGGCGTTATCTCTTTTTTATTTCAAAATTTGTGTTAGTGTTGTAATTCCAATTTTCAAGCAGTTAATAGTAGCTGTGTTCTCATTGTTCGCATGATTATTCAAAAATGTTTTTTGTCTAGTTTGAGCCCATTTGACAGTTGATCTAGATCTTGTTTCCTCAGATTTATTGTACAGTAGTACTCAAATAAAAGCTGTTTTATTTCCTGAAGATTGGGTTGTTTCCAGTTCGATTTTATTTCTTGTACAGCTGGTAGCATGTATTTGCTTTAATTCCAAGCAAGTATTTACTAAATCTGTAATAAGTATAAGTAGTGTGTAATACGAAAAGCTTCTTTACAATAGTAACCTGTGGTATATCTATTGTGAGTTTTAGTGGGAGGGCAAAATATGGCTTGTAAGTAATTTATGTAACAATTTAGACCGTCGGATTTCAGTACGAAGCTCAACCACAATTTTATCCCTTATGCCGTTTTGTATACTGAACATTTCATATGAGATAAGAACAAAGAAAAGGAAATCTAGAGTTGAACCGGGTTTGTTTTTCTGAAAATCGAATTTTCCGCAACTTTATCAAGGTAAAATTTTTCGTTTTCACTCCCTGCCGCTATGCCTCCTTTTGTAGGTTCCTTATCTTGAAAACTAACAAATTTTCAAGTGGCATAAAGGAGAAAATCACGGATACTAACCTATTAACATTATATGTTTAGATCATAAGTAATCTTAGGGCACCAGTAGCCCTTATAGTAAATTGTTTAAAACAGAATTAATACTCCCCTATCGATTCGTAAAATGTTATAAAGAAGAAAATCGTCGTAGCACATGCAATTTTCTTTACAAAAGAAAATTCAATTTTTATGCAGATTTCCCTAGGAAATCCCACAGTTTTCACATATGTTTCTCTCCTTGATTTCATTTTCCAGTACTCTCAAAGGCATAAGAGATAAAATCGTGGATAAACTTTTATTGAAATCCTATGGCCTAATATAATTTCAGCAGATAGGTGTTTGATTCTTGTAAAGTTTGTAGTTGATTTAAATCACTTTGCTAGCTAATACCTAGTCATTAAACGGATTTTACAATGAGAGTTTGCAGTTATTTTTAGTCATAGAGGAAGTTAATACATGACAAAATTATAAAACTTCATTCTTTACATAAGAAGTCTACAATTTTTTTGTGTTTTGAAACAAGAAAAACCAGGACGGCTATCTTGAAAGATTTAAAAATTTATCGGAAATTAAAATTCAATAGCAACATTAATATATTTGTGAACATTATAATATGTATTTTTGATCAATTTTAACTACATTTCAGGTGTACCTTTGTATTACTCTAAATTAATATTACTTCGGTAGAGAAGATAATTTTTGAGTTCTCTATCTTCTTCTATACGATCTTCATTAAGTCTTTGATTATAAAACTATAGGTCGAAGTAACTGTTCTTAAAAACACTCGCAGAGCTCTTACCAGTTTTTGAACCACAATATTTGATCTTGCTGTATTTTGTCTTGCAATTGTTGTTTTTCTCTACTGCATTCAGTGTTTTTATGTATTAGAACAAGCACACTTGCTCATATTTGACTATTGTTGGGTTATGTACTGTTTGGGTTTTCTTCAGTGTATTTTATTCGCTTTCTTACGATTATATCGAACTTCTGATACCTGGTTCTGTATTATTTAGCTCTTAACCTCATTATATTTAAGAATAAAATTACTAGACATTTTATCTACTTTTTGAAACGTTGTTTTGAATTGTTAATGTATCTTTAATCAACAAACATTTACTATAAAACATTTTGGTTATTACAAATGTTGCTGAACAGAAAAATACAGCTATAAATATGTGTTATTGTAACTGTAGAATCTGTGGAAGCAAACTTTTAATATTTTTCGCGCAAAATAGTAAATTCTTCTGAGAAACAAGTTGCCAAAACTTAAAGGAAATAAAGCAACTTTGTTAAATTGTAGTTATTTTTTCTCATATAGCCAGTATACATCTGTTTTCCAAAGAGATGTTCTTTATGACCACCGACTACTTGAATGCAATGTATTAGAGGCTTGAATCATTCTTTTCTTACGTTGTTTCAAATCAATCAAAAATCAGTTACTAGAACTTGAATTTAAAAATAAAAGCAGTAAAAAGCTGCCCAAATAAAATGTTCCCAAACCACCAGTTGCATAATAGGAACCAATTTCCTTGGTCACTTTGTAGTTTGGTTATCAAACCAATGGTTTTTTATGTTTGAGGTCTGATGAAATGGGCCCAAAACTACGTCAATGTAACGCGTAAGTTATTACTGGTTATCCAGAATCAAGCAGTGCAGCTTTCACTTCATCCAGGTGTTGTGAGGATTTTGCTCTTGAAGGATGTTATCGAGTTCTATATGGCAGTGTATGCTGGAGTAACAAATCTAAAAGTCGCAAAATGTTCCCAAATCACCAGTTGCATGATAGGAAATAATTTCCTTGGTCACTTTGTAGTTTGGATATCAAAAAAAATATTTTTAAGTTTGTGGTCTAATGAAATGGGCCCAAAGTACGTCATTGTAATACGTAAATTGTTATTGTTTATCGAGAATTAAGCAGTGCCGCTTTCACTTCATACAGGTATTAAGAGAATTATGCTCTTGAAGAATGTTATCGAGCCCTAGGTGGTATTGTATGCTGGGGTAACAAATCTAAAAGTTGCAAGCATTGCCGCTTTTTGCATGGTTTTAAAAAAGTATTCACCGAGACCTATATGTTTGATATTTGATAGGATTCTGTACGTATTGACTATATGTAGGTACTGCATATAGTACTAGTAGTTGGTTGAATTGTAAGTAATGTTTGGACACTTTTGATTCTGTGGTTTATTGTCACCTAATTTAGATTTCAATATCACTATTTCCAATTATTTTTTCGTTGTATCTGATACGATGATTGTCAAGGATACTATCAGGGACATATTCCCAATACGAAAAATGCATCTAGTTTTAGTTTAGTGACCAGTTTCTGATGCATTATATTGCCTACCACGCCATTACCTTTTTTATATTCAAGTACAGTAAATCTCTGGTAGTCTCTGGGATGATGTTAAATGCTTTTATGGGCTTGTTATCCATTTCGGCATTTGTCATTAACATTTGGGATTTTTGATTATATATTCCAGTTAGTTTCCGTTGGAACCACCTAATCCTGAATTTCTAGTAGTAAACGATCCTCATATATTCAATCCAGCGTCCATAGTTCGACGCTGTATTATCGATATAGTCATGGCTCATTTCATTGTGATGATGATGGCTCATGAAGTGGTTTCTTTATCTAGATGCAAATGTTTCTGCTTAGCAACTTAACTAGAAATTAACAACTTTTTTTAATATTTTTTGCGAATACCAATAATTTATCTTTATTTTAGACACCGTGCTGAATTTTTTGTTTTTATGACATAACGAATATGTTGTTTATGAAGATTTTTTGCAATTGCTTATATCAATATGACAAAGTTTGCTTTAAATATTGATTGAACGCGTTAAATATGTTTAATGCTTTTAAATTGCAACAAAAACTACTAACAAATAAGTATAAATGCATAACAATATAAAAGTAAAACACCGAAATAATATTTTTAAATATTTAAAATGTGCTCAATAATTTTTCTCTACAACTAGTATCCGTCGAAATATCCGTTTGAGGAACCTACGTGCCTAAAAAGTGGTTAATCAACATGTTGCAATCAGTGGTACAAAAAATACTCAACCCTTTTGGGTTCAATAACCAGAAGTGGCAGTTACCTGTCTAAAAAAACACCCCAGTTGAAGATATATATGCACATCACCATTTTTTACCTTGTTTTTTTGGTAGAGGTTCCGTTAAATACTTCTAATGAATTCATTGCCTTAAAAGGAAAAAGTATCCCTGATGTATGGTGAAAAGGTAATGTCGATGACTTTAATAATTAGTAAATAGTATAAAACTTTTTTGGATGTAGTTTTGTATGGTATAAAATAGTGGTTTCCAGAATTTTAAAATTTTAGATTTAAAACTGAATTTAAAATTTTTTGAATTTTAAATTCAGTTTTTCTCTAATTTTGGTATATACAGTGTAGGTAAAACTTTATGGTCGGTATGGTAAAATTTAACAGGATATCTATTATGGATATATTAACGATCTGAGATCTCTGGTTCCGATCCTAAGAAACTAGAGGTGGGTCGTTGACATTTTTATCGGAACCGTTTTTCGTAAACTGTAACTAGTTGATTGTTTATCAGTAGTTTCAAATAAACTAGTACACAAAAAACATATTGGCTATTATATTGAAAGAAACTAACGAAGGATATATTTATTATAACTTAAAAAATAAATTAAACAATACAAATAGTACTTACATTTACATGACACATTATTAAATCGCGAATCGTCTAAATTGACATTTAAAAACATACGTTTTTCCACTTTTCTTGTTGTTTCTCCTTTTGTTTAAAATTAAACCAGATTTTGAACATGTGTTCACAATGAACAGGTTTTGTTACAATACTACAATATTTTATGAATATAGTGGTTAAGTTAGGATATACATGGCGATGGTTTTTCCACCACTGTAATGGACAGTTCCAATCACCGTTCGAAATTTTTTGTGGGTAATATCATCAGACAAATACATGTCGACTTCTTTTATATCTCTGGATACAGGTGTATGTTTAGATGAGTCATATCTAATAAATTCATCAAAAATACACCATGGACTTAAGTCATCTTTATCAGTTGCTTTTTCTTGTACTGGTTGATTTTCACTAGTACAATCTTCTTTTTCTTTTTTTATAGAAGTAACGAGCTTCTTAACTCTTTCTATTGTTTTTTATAACTAGGTATTCTGATTAATAAACGAGTTTCGATTTACGATTGATCTGCATTTTCGATTTCAAATCTTTATTGATAGTTTGTCAAAGGATTTATTTATTATAAATATTCAATTATGAATTATTTTTCTTAGTCAAAATTATTGACCTAGTATAAGAATAATATTTTATTTTCAAAAAATGCTCATTTGTAGAAGATGCAGCTTTTATGGTCCACTTTCTGAATATTGCAATGATTGAAACTTCTCCTGACGCATTTCTGCCCGTTTCGACTACTTCTACTACTACAAGTACTGACATACTGCCACCGCGACCCAAGCGTCAAAAGGTGATGGATACTTCCATTAATAAAAATATTAGTTTAGAACAAAAGAAACAAATAGATATGGATTTATTAAACCTATGCAAAGACTCGTTTCATCCATTTTCCATAGTTGAAGAACGAGCTTTTAAAAAGTTTGCAGGGTGGATTCCTGGATATAAACCACCAACAAGAAAAACTTGTTCATTACGTCAGGCTCATTACTTCAGGAATGTTATACCAAAACTAAGCAAATTATTAGATCACAAGTTGTTAAAGAAGTAGAAAATATCTGTATTACTACTGACCTTTGGACATATGGAGTAACTGAGTTACATCGCATTAACAGGACAATATTTAACCGAAAATTTAGAATTTAAAACGATTTTATTAGGCTGCTGCCATTTTTTTGGAAACTATAATTCAGAAAAGATTGCTTTTGAAATTAGTGAAATTATTTCACTAATTTCAAATTTCAGTTTCTAAAAAAACACATTTCAAAAAAAGTACCTTATCTTTTGAAAGGCTTTTAAAGTATCAATTACAACATAATAAAGTTCCCAAACGGCCAATCCAACCGAGTTAGAAGAGGCAATCCGTTCCACTTTTGTATTAGTTAATACAGACTTAGACTTGGACCAAATCTAAATAATGAAGACTGAATTATTTGTTTTCAATTTTCCCAAATTTTACGGCCTTAAGAAATAACAAGTACAATGAGTGGCCAAAAATACTTGAAGGGTAGTTCAGTGATTGTTATGGTACGCTGCCTTCAAGAATCTTGCAATAAAATTTTAGCAAACGGTAACCTTACATCCATAGTATCCGACGTAGTACAATTACTAATATCGGGTTTAGCAAAAAGTATTGTAAATGTGAACACATGTTCAAAATCTGGTTTTAATTATAAATAAAAGAAGAACATTTTAAATGTCAATTTAGACGAATAACATGTAATGTAAATTTAAGTACGATTTACTATTTGTATTGTTTAGTTTATTTTTTAAGTTATAATAAATATATCCTTGATTAGTTTCTTTCACTTCAATAAATATACACATAAACGATAATAGCCATTATGTTTGTTTATGTAGGTACTCTCTTAGTTGAAACTACTGTTAAACAATCATAGTTATTGTTTACGAAAATCGGTTTAATCGGTTAAGAGCGTAGGCGCAAAATTTCAGGCCAATGCTTTTTAAATGTATTCATTTTTTTCGAATCCTGAGAAAACTAACAAATATTTTTGAAAAATTTAAACGCAGAATGAAAGGTGACATTATTGCCGAGGGCCGAAATAAACAAAAAGTTTTTTTGAATTAGATACTTAAAATTCAAAATCACACAAATTTTTCAAAAATATTTATTAGTTTTCTCAGGATTCGAAAAAAAAAGAATGCCCACCTCTACTCGTTCGTTACCTGTGTTCTACTTTGATTCGGTGCTTTGACTACGCGACATGAGACGTTTCCAAATAATTTCGTATGAAGGTTTTTTATTGTGGTTTGATATTTCAATTTATTATTTTTATTGCGAATAAGGCACAACGTGACTTTAAAATAAGCTTATTTTGATGTTTAGATTTCCAATTCGGAAATCGTACTTAAAATACGAAACATTAAACGATTTCCGAAGTGGAAATCAAAATGTTAAATTAAACTTATTGAAAAGAAAAATTGTGGCAAATTTAAAATAAAAAACAGTAAGCTGCCATTTAAATCAATTCGCCCAAATTTGATTATCTTAGAATGTTGTTAAAATGCTAAAAAGACAACAGGTCAAATAAAACCAATAAGTTTGGCAATGTTGAACTTCTCCTCTTTTCTTAGTTCCACCAATGCTATTTCGACGATATAATGGGCTGACCTAATATACCTCTCTCTTTTTAAATTGGTGTTTCTCACTCCATCTCACGTAACATACATACCGACCATAAAGTTTTACCTACACTGTATTTGTATATATATATATATATATATATATATATATATATATATATATATATATATATATTTATATATACATAAACTTATTTTAAACTTCAAATGTGGTTTATTCCCATAAAAATAGTAATACGAGTATATATTGTATATACGCTTTCTGAGGTTTTCCGGGTGTGTCTCCGCGTTGAATAATTTTAGTTTTGATAAAAACCATTGTTTTGACGACATTCAAGATATGAGACAAAGATATCAGATTTCAGCTAAAAACTTTGTGCTACTTTGATGAATTGAAACACCAAATATATGGTAAATGAAGCACAATTCGTAAAACTTTCCGTGTAAGAATCGGTATAAATAAAGTGTTACAACGTTAATTCCATATCCATACGTCTTCAGACACTTGGTCTGATCCAAACTTATACAGGGAGCAGAGAGTGAATGTATCCTGCTATTTCCCACTTCAAGTGGTAGCTCCAAAAAGTGCCCCACTACCACTTGAAGTGAAAATAGCATTACAAATTCGCGCTCTGTTTGTATCAGGATAAGTGCCTGAAGACGCAGGGATGTAGAAATAACGTTATAATACCATGGCGATCAAAAAAAATAAAGTTATATTGATTTTATGGTACAACTCTTTCGGATATATCGAAGCCAGGGCCGTCATCACCACGGCGAGATCGCCTTGTCTTATGAGATATTGTAAAATTTCTTGCCACATAGCATCATTATGTTCTGTATATAAATATATATATATATATATATATATATATATATATATATATATATATATATATATATATATATATATATATACTCATAAAATGTCTGTGTTATCTTTTTAGATTATCTTCATTTTTGACCCACCAAAGATACCGAAGCATGTGTCTAAGCTGCCAATGATTAGCTTGCCATAATAATTACCAAATCCCGATGCATTATCAATAAAGAATAAAGCAGATTAGCTAGACCCACTGGCGTCTGATATGTTCAAACTTTCTTCTGTTGTTACCTACATTTGCTTAACACCAAATCCTTGTTAATGGTTTTTTTTATTTGATAAAAATATTAAAGCAATTTTAATTAATGTTGCGACCCTCTTGAAGGTCGAGCACTTTAGTGATATATATGTGATTATTATAAAAATAGATTTTTCCAATTGCATATTTAATCTCTTAACGACTAATTAAAAGTGAAATTTTTTTAATTACATTTTGTACATCTGAACAAATGGACGGACAAAACATACCGGAATAATGGTAATGATAATGCAGCATACCTATTTATAGGAAGGCAATAAAATATTGCAAAATAATCAATATAAATAGTAGCAGTTTCTCTTGGTAGATTAGCTGTCAATAATATAATTCAATTGTTATCTTTTTTTGTATCGTTTTCCTCCATACTT
The DNA here is from genome assembly GCF_040954645.1 of Diabrotica undecimpunctata. Taxonomy (NCBI): domain Eukaryota; kingdom Metazoa; phylum Arthropoda; class Insecta; order Coleoptera; family Chrysomelidae; genus Diabrotica; species Diabrotica undecimpunctata. The sequence goes on along the minus strand of NC_092805.1, from coordinate 150,694,259 downwards.
GAATTAGCTCGACGAATATTAACAGTGTTGACTGGACCGTCACTGAAACTTGTAAAAATTTTGAAATTCGGTACTGATCTGTTGATGATATGAGAAAAAGTGCAAAACTTTAAATATAAAGGACTATTCAAATCTGAAAAAAATCTGTTAGATAAATTAATTGATAATTAATTATAATATATATCAGTTAACTAAAACGGACTTATACAGGGTGCAGCATTATTCCTATGAAGTAAAATTAATCATTTGTCGTAAAAGAAACAATAAAAAAAATTTTTGGATAAAAGTTGGATCATAGATAAAACCATACTTTGAAAATACCCATATTGACGTGGTGGAACACCCCGTTTAATTTTCACATTCTTAGACTTTTCTCGATGGCCTCGTTTTGGAATGTTATGCGGCATTTACAATATAGATAATTACGTTTTTTTAATTATTTTCGTAACAACATTGACACATTCTAGAATTGTAGATTTGACATCAAAAATCTATTTATGTTCAAACCATTTTTAAAATAGTCTACTGTGGTCTAAAATTATTATCATAAAGAAATATTTGATTTTGGTATACAGAATTGGTTGAAAATTGGAATGAGTATTTTTTTAGTTTTCTTAAATAGAAAACCTTTCTCTTAACGCATGAAACTTTATTTTGTTGTACCTTATTATTTCTAGAGCAACTCCTATACCTAAGTGCTTTAAAATTTTCAAGTTAGTTATGATTCTTTAAGCCAAATATTAAAACGATAATCAAGTAAAATTTTATTAGGTTGGCAGTGACAATATTCAATCAAAAATAATTTTTCGACATATTCAGACTAATTCTTACTTTTTTAATATTGGATAACATATCAAAATTCCTAAGTAGTTAAGATTGGTGTGCAAAATATTAATAGAATCAAAAATTAGCTAAGACTTTGACAATTAGACTGTGACATTTTATTAACATTTTACCATTTTATTAACAAATCAAAATAAAGTGGAGTGGCGTTTAGTATACAAATTAAATTTAATGTAGAACAATGTATTTACTTAACAAAAATAATACAATAATAGAAAATTATTGAATTTATAATATATGTTTAAAATGGCCTCCGTCCATGTCAATATATAATTGCAAACGATCTTCAAAAGACCGACTTACACTATTTAATACACTTCTGTTTAATCTCATACAATATTTTCCAGTTCTCTTCTTCATATCTTTTTTAGTTGCAGCCGATGTTTTATATACCTTACTGTTTATATAGCACCAGAAAAAAGTCGGAAAATTGAATTTTGTGCATAAGAAAAATGCATTTTCAAAGTGCATAGAAAATGAAAAATTTGCAACTAAAAAAATATCGACAGGAATGAGTTTAATTTTGTTACTCGGGGATTGTCGAGGTCGCTAAAAACGAATATGATAACGTCGATGTTCCTTCAGCTACCTGGTGCCCAGGGTGGACCTCGTCTCCTGGAGTGTATTAATTCTAAATCAGTCGATAGTTATAACTCGTGGGTTTTCGATGTTGTTGAATACATATATGATAACGATGATGATCCCTCTGAGAATGAACCTCGTCTCCTTGCCTATTTTGCTATCTCTTATATATTTCGGTCTAAAAATATCCATCGAAATACAAAGATGAGAATCTATAAAAACTTAATTCGACCAATAATATGCTATAACAGTGAAGCATGGGTCCTGAGAGAAAAATCCAAAAGCAAACTTGACAAATTCGAAAGGAAAGTACTAAAGAGAATACTAGGACCTGTGAGGGAAAACGAAAATCTTCAGAAGTCGATACAACAACGAGCTTTATCAACTTTATAAGGAAGCAATACTGTCAGACTTCATTAGAATACAAAGATTGCAATGGGCCGGACATGTGATAAGAATGGGAGAGGATAGGCTACCAAAAAGAGTACTGCATGCTAGAATGCAGGGAAAACGACCGGTTGGAAAGCCAAGAAAGCGCTGGGTAGACTCAGTAAATAGCGACGCACAAGCCCTTTTAGGAGTCCTTGTATGGAGCAGATCAGCCATAGACAAGCAAGGGTGGAGACAAAAAATAAACGACGCCAAGGCTTAATTTGTGCTGTAGTACCGTAGAAAAAGAAAATGATCCTCGAGCAACCTGAAGCCTAGTGTGGACCTCGTCTTCTGGTTTTTTACGGTATTTTTATATAAAACGTTTTTGGGGTTGCTGAACACGAATATTATGTCGGCGCTGATCTCCAAGGTATCTGGTGCTCCACGTGGACCTCACCTGGAGAAGTTTTTTGTTAATTTGTTGTTTAAGATTTTTAAGAAAGTGTGGTATCATATAAGGGTTAAAATATGATTTGTTGAATATAATTACAAAGAATTTGTTTTACTAAGTAAAAATTCACATGTGATGATTGACAAATAATCGTATTTTTTAAATTTATTTCTTCTTCATATTCTTGCATATTAGATTATTGATATTCTTTCTAGTTCTTCATATTCGAGCAATTTTCCAGCAAAATAATTTTTACTTGCCAAATTGCAAACTAAGCCACTTTTTCTACATCCACATATTTATAATTTGAAATGGAGCGGGGAGAAAATAAATGCACGTTAACTGTGTAACTTATAGGATATCTGTGGACCAGTACGTATGAGAGAATAAATATAGGAGCCCATATGAAAGTAAGAGCTGCTACAGAAGAGATTATAATATGTATAACCTGGCACTTTATAAGTGCTTAAAAGCGCCAAATTGAAAATATAATGTTTTGGATATTCTATAAGTTTTATATAAAGTTGCATGAGGTATTCTGAGGTCAGTTATCAAAGAAATATTCGTGTTCAGCGACCCCGAAAACGCCCGAGTCATGACTGTCGACTGTTTAAAATGAAATTAACATACTCCAGTAGACCCGAGTAACAAAATTGAACTCTTTTCTTAAATATTTTCTGAGTTGCAAATTATTTATTCTCTAATACATTTTTCTTATGCACAAAATGCAATTTTCATTTTACCATTTTGAATTTTGTTTACAATCTTTCTTGACACAAGCCCGAATCGAATGCAAAAAGTTTCTCAGCAATTCATCTTGCTGCGGAAAATCATTAGTTTTAGTGCTTCATTGTCTCGTCTAGTAGCTTACAATAAATTGCTTTATTTAACAAGTACTTTTTATGGAGAATGTCAGTTATATGTATCTTGTAGAATTAAAGCTATTATGACTATGACTTATAGTATCTTGATTATTTTAACGATCCTGCATATATAATTATTACAAAACCTTATGACCGACACTTCAATGATTTGCTAAAAAATTAAACTACATCAAAAGTATATCTTATCATAAATGGATTAGATATACTTTAATGTAATTAATGTAGTTAATGTAATTAATGTACCAGTATTATATAACTGTTTTTTTTTGGTTCAATGATTTAATAGCCATTTAGATTCAATCAATAAGAATATATTTTCATATATCTCTATTGTTGTTATAATTATGACGAAAGGAGGAAATACGTACATTGATATGACCAAACCTATCAGTTTTTTTCGTTCTTGACAAACCATAGATATTCTTTATTTTAATAAAACCATACAATATATTTTTTAAATATGCTTCTCATTATTCTGAAGCTATTTTCTTGTGGCGTTTTAAATTAATTACTATTTAACTGGGAATAAGCCACAATTAAAGGTTAAAATACGTTTATTGACGTTTCAATTTCCACTTCGGAAATCGTTCTCAAAATACAAACATTAGTAAATTAAACAAATTTTGTTTTTGTTACTTAGTGAAAAATTCTTCTAATAATTTAATTTTATCTGACTCATCTATATTGACAATTCAGACATACATTATACATTTTAAAGTAGACGACTTTAAAATGATATTGCCAATATTGTTGAGTTGCGTTCCTGGGACGACTTTACTTATAAGATAGTTCATTCGATTACATGAAATCAACTTTAACTTGAGAATATCCGTCAGAAAAGATCATAACATGTAATTCGTCTTTAAAAAGACAAATACATGTCATGATGACAGTAAAATTCTCCTGTTAGTGATTCCATAGTAAATTATGAGGGAAAAACCAGGAAAAAAACCTCATAATACTATCCCGACATGGTAAGTATTTGATCTTGCATTTATTTTACCTTCAATAAATACCAAATTCCGATTTTATATGTTTGTTATTTAAAAAATATAAATGATGCATTCTCTATATGTTACTGACTTACCAATACTGGTATTTTCTTTTTAATAACTTCCTCTTTCAATATGGGTAACCAGATCCTACTACATTCTGCCGAGGAATTCGCGACACAATTGGTCTCATTTAGCATAATTAGAGCCGCTTCTTTGATTTTTCTCTTTTTACCATCCGTTTCTTTTAGGACTATATTTGAATCATTCCATTGAACTTGTTATTCTCAAGTTAAAGTTGATTTCATGTAATCGAATGAACTATCTTATAAGTAAAGTCGTCCCAGGAACGCAACTCAACAATATTGGCAATATCATTTTAAAGTCGTCTACTTTAAAATGTATAATGTATGTCTGAATTGTCAATATAGATGAGTCAGATAAAATTAAATTATTAGAAGAATTTTTCACTAAGTAACAAAAACAAAATTTGTTTAATTTACTAATGTTTGTATTTTGAGAACGATTTCCGAAGTGGAAATTGAAACGTCAATAAACGTATTTTAACCTTTAATTGTGGCTTATTCCCAGTTAAAGAGTAATTAATGCTTATCATTAGATTTCAAGTAAAAATTGAAAAATCATAATAAACTCTTGGGTCACTTGATCTATCTATGGAATCAGCGAAAGAACATTCGTCTTTAGATATAGTCTTCCGGTACACCCGTATGTTATCTATTTTGATATTACCACATTACTTGTATCCAAATGAAATGTCATTTCCTTGATTGTTTCGTGGTAGGAAAAAAGAATCGTTTGAACACTTTGAATTGCAACGACTTGTTGGGTTCTCTTTTCTTATGAACCGCTGAAGTGGTAGCTCCGTGAATACGCTGATAACTTTTTTTGCTTTAATTTGAAACAGCGTAACCATGCCATGCTACCTAAAGTTAAATGTAAACCTTTTATAAATGATAATTAAACCACACTATCAGCGATTTTAGATACTGTTTGTCCTCCATGTTAGAACATATACTGTTTTTTTTTACATTTTTTACATAGGTACTTTATGTCTTTGCTTCTTTTATAAAAACTAACTTAGTTCTGTTTTATTCTTAAAAAAAAACATTGAACTTGTAATTCTATTTTTATTGAGTTGAACTTGCTTCAATTCCTTGATATTGATAGCTACAACCTGCTGTAAGTTAGAATAGAATAAAAATAATTATGTTTTATTGTCACTGAAAATTGTACAATTTTATGGACAAAGCTTACCAAAAGTAAAAAAAAATAACAATAACAAATGAAATTTACTAAAATTACAAAAATCGTCAATATCACAAAGTAAAAAATATACAATCCATTGCAAAATAACTAAATTGCAAACTGCATAAATTACGAATAAGTTTTAGTTGCTGCATGTTATACCCAAATATATATAAAAATACTTTAGTGGCTTGTACCTAAACGTACTGTAATTTCTTAGTTATTCGTTAAGAAATTCTTGCACTAAATAAATATGGTCTTTCAGATAAATAGGCTTTTGTCGATATAAGGATCTTAAGAAAAGAAGTTGTAGATTTAAGTTGCAAAGGGAGATGGTTGTACAATTTCTTGCCGAATGTAATATAGATTTCTTTACTAACTCAGTAGACGGTAAATACCCATCAACGGTTAAATTTCCAGTGGAGAAGTCATGATTAGATTTTGCTGGAAAAACATGTAGGTGTTTACGAATTAAACAGTTTTTAGAATATATGAAGAGAGAAGAGTTAAAATCCCGTGATTTTTGAAGTAGCTTCTGCAATATGTTATTCTACTGAAGCCAAAAAATACCGTATTGCTCTTTTTCGTAATTAGATTAGAGGCTAGTTTCTTACTTAACAAAGAGATATGAAGGGACCATTTAAAAATATATAAAATACCAAGAAATTTTAAAGAATCAACGATACTGATCTGGCTGGTATTAAGAACCAAGGGTTGAAGAGCTCCTTTATAGGATAATGCTACTGTCTTATACACGTTAAAAGAGAGCAAATTAGAGTCGGACTAGATTTTTATTTTAAGTAGATCAGAAGTTATAATTGCATAAAGAGTTGCAATATTAGAGTTCCTCTAGGTAATACTGGTATCATTAGCAAAAAGGAAAAATGTTCCATCGAATTTTAAGTTGGTGATGTCATTTATAAAGATAAGGAAAAGTAGAGGATCTAACACTGAACCTTGTGGTACTCCACATATAATGCTTTTGTGACTAGAATCAGTATCATTTGCTCTAACTTTTTTTTTGAACCTATTCTCTATCCTTCCATTGTTGGATGTAGGTCTCCCCCAGTTCTCTCCATCTTTCCCTATCTTGAGCTGTTCTCTGCCATGTGGGACCTCCTTGTTTCCTGATGTCATCTTTCCACCTCATCTGTGGTCTGCCTCTTGATCTCTTTGCATTGTATGGACGCCACTTTCCGATGGCATTGTTCCATCGTCCGTCTTGGAGACGTTCATTGTGTCCAGCCCATTTCCATTTCAGTTTTGCTGCTTGTTCTATCGCGTCTATTATCTTTGTTCTGGTTCTGATCTACTGGTTACGTTTTCTATCTTTAAGTGATATACCGACCATTTGTCTCTCCATCGTTCTTTGTGCCTTCCTTATCCTATCCAAATTGGCCTGTGTAAATGTCCATGTCTGTGCTCCGTAGGTGAGCACCGGTATTATACAGGAGTTATATACCTTGCTTCGTAAGTATAGAGGGATTGTTTGATTTTTTAGAACGTAAGAAAGTTTGCCGAACGCTGCCCATCCCATTCTTACTCGTCTCGATATTTCGGCTGTTTGATTTTCTCTGTTAGCTCTGATTGCTTGTCCTAGATAGATATACTCATTTACCTGTTCTATTTTTTCTACTAGCATTTTAATTGCCTCTTGGTCTTCCGTGTTTGTCATTACTTTTGTTTTGTTGAAGTTGATTTTTAGGCCTTTTTGCAGTGATTTTTCATTCAGCATTAATTCTAGTTCTTGTCGTTCCGAAATCAGGAGTATATCATCCGCATATCTAAGGTGATTTAGGTACTTTCCGTTAATACATATTCCTCTGTTTTCCCAATCTGTTGATTTTATTATATCTTCGAGGGTCAAGGTAAACAGTTTAGGTGAAATTATATCGCCTTGTCGGACTCCTCGTTTAACTTTTATATTATCCGTTATTAATTTGTCGTCCAGAATTGCGGTCATGATTGCGTTTTGGTAAATATCATGTATCAATTGTCGGTATCTTGAATCTATGCTACTATTGACTAGAGCTTCTTCCACCGCCCAGTATTCAATGCTGTCGAAACCCTTTTCATAATCTACGAATGCTAAGTACAGCGGAAGGTTGTATTCATTGGTTTTCTCAATTAAGATTTTAAGCGCATGTAGATGGTCGATTGTGCTGTATCCTTTCCTGAATCCGGCCTGTTCCACTGGTTGGTAGTTATCAAGTTTATAGGTTAGTCGGTTGTTTATTATTCTTGTGAAGGTTTTATATAGTTGTAACAGAAGGGAAATAGGACGGTAGTTGTTTAGGTCTGTTCGGTCTCCTTTCTTATGTATTAAGATTGTGTTGGCATTTCTCCATTGTTTAGGTATTTTACCTTCAAACACACATTTGTTGAACAGTATTTTTAGCATTTTTTTTATCGTGTCTCCTCCTTCTTTTACCAGTTCCACCAGTATTTTGTCCTCACCAGCCGCTTTATTTCTTTTCATGTCGTTTATGGATTTTTCGATTTTATCTTTAGTTATTTCTGGTAATACCTCTGAGCCAACATTTTGTATTTTCCTCGAGAGATTCTGTTTAGATGATAGTGGTGGGTCATTTTTAGAACTGTATAGGTCTTTGTAATATCTTTGTGTGATTTTTACTATTTCTCCTAGTTGCTCTAACTAGTTGTTTCCTATTCCTCAAGTAAGATTGGAACCAATTCAAAGAAATACGTCGAATTCCGTTATTTTTGTAATTTTCTCTATGTTTGTAGTCTCATTGATTTACTTTTAGTGAAGTTACATGGTACTTTTGTTTTTGTTTTTCAAATTTTGGGACCGATAACTCTCCCACAGGTATCCTTGTGAACTACTATTATATATAGGTATATTGACTTTTTCCGCTTTTGATATTTTAGATTTACAACCAACAAAAGAATATAAATCACTTTTATTTATGGATTGGATGATAATAGAAGTCTTTTTTTTTCTCTCGAATAAACATATATATAGATGGTGCCAATAAACTTTTAAAACAATGAAACGATTTCAAGTATTTGGAAGCTCCACGTGTTATTACTAAACAGGCACGATTATTATGCGAATTTCTAATTTATTTTAGTGCAAAAAACCGTTTTTTATATGCTCTTAAATTCGTCAATTCAGTAGCGTAGAATAAAAGCATGATGATTTTTTTTTATTTGATATTTATGATACTTTATGTATACATGAGTATCACTTTTGGAGCTTTTTTAATTATAATGGACTTATAATATAGTAACACTACAATAAATAAAGCAAAAATGCATTATAATTAAATTAAATACAATACAAAATCCTGAACAATCAATTTAACGTTCCATATTCCATTATTACTATACCAGCGACAACAATATAATATATGCAGTATTGCAATAAATAAAATATAAATAATACTGCACACCAATAAAATATAGGTATCCCAGGTGCCTTGAAGAACATTATCTTCACGATGTTTGAATTATTTCCGAATTACAAGTTTATCATTTTTCATCACTTTGAAATTAATTTTGGAAGATGCATTTTCCTTGTTCAATAATGCAATTTTTATTCCCACATCATCATTTTTGTTCACAAAATTTTCTGACAATCTTACGATTCGAATGAAACAAGTTTCGTTGAGATCCATCCGACTTCAAAAATTTGGTAGGTTTCAGGCTTTTAGTGCTTCATTGCCTCATCTATAGGTTTAAGCACTCTTCCATGAGTTCAGCATGCAAGATCATGCTGTCATATTTAGCTGTAATCGCTACAACTAGACCATCTTCATTTAAAAGACTACGATTCATAATCGCTACAACTAGACCAATTTTAAAAAAATGTCACACTTTATTTTGTCAATTAATTGTAATGTACAGCTGATTAAAAAAAAACTGATACGACTCTTTAAGCATATTTTGTAGAAAATTGAGCAGTGTATTTTAAAGAATAAATACTTATTATTTACATACCGTCACTTTTACTGCCAAATTTTAAAATTTGTCAAATAAATTATTCTGTTAAACCTCAAAAAATGGCTTCGCATGCTACCAAAGAACTAAAAGCAAGAATTGTAACGAAATTAGAAGATAGTTGGTGACTATTTACCATAGCAAACCATTTTTATGTAAGCAGAACAACAGTTTTATTAATAATAAATAATAATTAATAATAATAACAACAGTATTAATAAAATATGGGGAAAACAAGAAACTCTCTTTAAGAAAGCAAGGTTCTAGAAGACCAAAAATATCTACCGCTTATGAAGATCGTACGCTTTTGGGAGATATTAGAAGAGAATCCTTTTGAAGATGCGAAAACTGCAAGAATTATGTTACAGTTTCCGGGAAGAAAGACAACAACTTGGCGCAGAAGTAAAGCATTACCAAACTGCAGCAAAAAACAAGCTTACACACCACAACAGAAGCAATCAAGACTTATATTTGCTTTAAACCATCAGCTACAAAACCAAGATTTTTGGGACTAGGTAATACTGACAGATGAGAAAATTTTTTAGTCTTCTAAAAAGGGCAAAACTAATGTGTATAGACCATGTATATCGAGCAAATAGTTATTTAAGCGCCAATCATAGATTTCATCTAGAGGAATGGGAATGATATGGCGTATTGATGGCAGGTTTGTTGGACAGACTTATCTGAATATTCTAGAAAACATCATGTTTTCCAGTGTAGAATAGTTGTATCCAGAAAATAATTTTATCTTCCAACAAGATAATTGTCCTGTTCACACTGCAAATATAATAAACCAGTGGCTCCAGAATAACAACATCGAAACCTTACCATGGCCCAGCTACACTCCAGATTTAAACCCAATCGAAAATGTGTGGGGGGTTATTACAAAGCGGTTGTATCCGCGTAATTTAATATCTCCAAACGCTGAAGAGCAGTGGCACGGTATACAACAGGTTTGAGAAGAGCTCTCTTAAGAAGACAATTTCATAGTTCCTTTATATTATAGCATCTTGTATTAAAGTAAGACAATTTTCACAAACACATAAACGTGTATTTGTGGACGTAATATATCTACGTCACTGTCCAAATTTCACAAATTACTAGGTAAATAAACATAAATTTTAGTTATCCAAAAATAGTTAAAAATTTCTAGTTTTTGATCACAGTATTTTTAATTATATTATACAAACGAACTTAATATTTGCACAGTTTTGGGTTTTTTAATTTTTGTGTGAGTGTGAAGAAAGACGAATTTAAAGGCAAATTGGTGCAAGCGAATTATAATAATTGAGTGAATGACCATTAAGTATGTTTGTTGGATTTGCGATTCTTAGAATGATTTTCTACGTTGTTTGTAGAAAAAGTTTTGACTCTTTTAAGTCTCTGCTTCATAGTCTGCAGCTCACGTTTCAATAAAATATTCCCATTAGATACAGGTGTCTCTTGACTGGCGCATGACCAGTTAGGAAGCTTGTTATGACCGAGTTGATTCCTGCTTATTTTCCGCAGGACTTAATCCCCTTATGATAAGCTGCTATTTTGGCGCTCATACTCAGATGACCTGGCACCTATAGCAGTATGCTACTGTTATATTCCGACTGTCTATTGAGTTTTGATCGACATTCCCATTCTATCCCAGAATAAGAGTCTGCCTGACTCTGTAAATAAATGATCCGTTTAAGTGCGAAAGCCCTCATGTTAATTTTTCTTTTATAATGCAGAATTGCACAGATGTGAATTCCTACACCCGACCCTTCTGCAGTTTTAGACCCATCTATGCACTTCGCACCCTTCAGTGTGTGTTTCTACTGGTCCATTTCAGCTAGTGGTCAGATATCGGCTAAAAACGGTATTCTAGTCTTATTTCTGGATACTATTTGGTCACAATTCATTATTCGTAAGGTATTGCTAATTTAAGGTAGCTCCAGTAGAGGCTCCATATCTGTTAGAGTGTATCTGGTTTATTTCCAGGGCAATCAAGTCTTTTTACCTTACTTAGTTTGTCGATAACACTTCTTTGCTATGTCTTGGGTTGTACCACCATGTTATAATTTCAATTTAACTTGTCTGGTTTTAAACCTTATATTTTTTCATGAGTGCGTCTGGCTACCTTTGAGGTCATAGCTCTCTTGGTTATGCGTTCTATCTGCTGCTAAGCCTCGGCAAGGCATTTGACTTCAATCAACAGTTTTAAATTTCTTGCATTCAGGTTTATAGGATCTAATCCCTTTAAATCCGTCATTTTGATAAATTTCATGTTTTTGGATTTCTGAGGGCTTATGTTAAGTCCTACATTTAAAGTCAATTTTGTAACTACTGTCAGAGCCTTTTCAATTCTATCTCTAAATGTTGCATTAAAGCATCTGAATATGTGTGGTGACCTCTAACATCCTTTAAACCATGCTTTCGTCCTGTCTCATATATTGTGTTGCAATGATATGCGGTCAACACTTATTTTTGGAGGTTACTAGACCGTTTTTAGTGTCATCGTTCCCGAAAAAAATAGTTTATATAAATACCTTCAATTACTCTACCTTGTTACTATACCCAGCAAATTACGAAGACCAGAATATATATATTAACAGTATTTAAATACGATTGAAAAAATAATTCCATTTTCGTCGAGCCATAGCAACAGAACTATATCATATATTTTGGTTTTAAGTTAGTCAACTTTTGAACCCTTGGTGCATTATTTCTCAGTAGCGAAATAAATATTATATTGCAGACTCAGCTAAACGTCATACGATTTAATAAAAATAATCAGTATTGATGCACCGAGGTTTTTTAAAAAGTATTAATGTGAGTGATAATTATCAATAAGTTTATACACCGAATTTCCAAAACGTAATAAATATGTTTTAAGAGTATATAATATACAGGGTATATAATTTATTGTAATTGAATTTCAAAAATAATGCGTATAAATAAAACGACGAGATGTTTGATATGTTTTGTTGTTTATAATTATTTTAATGCAGTATAGATTTTTTATTACACTGCACTCATACGGTTTTTAAATTCCCATTTACTGTTTAAGTATCAGAATCTTCTTCTCAATGCAAAAGCATACAAATATCTACTAAGGATATGGATGATACTCAGTTTGGGTTCCGCAAGGGACTGGGAACGAGAGAGGCATTGTTTGCTTTTAATGTCCTCTCCCAAAGATGCTTAGATATGAACCTAGATATTTATTCCTGTTTCATCGACTTCTTTATTATATTAAAAGAACCAGAACCAAAATAGAAATGTTAGGAATTACACAGTTTTATAAAAAAAATATAACTGAAACATAAATACAGTATAGAAATATTTTGTTTTTTTTTTTAGTATGCCATGTTCCTAAGGAACATCAACGACTACCATGCTTATAATATTCTTAAATTTATCTCGGTCTTCGACTACGTAAAGCAATTGGTATGCTGTTAAACCGGTCCACTGTCGCAAATTTATTAACCAGGAGAGTTTCTTCCACCCTATCCATTTCTTTCCTCAATTTTACTATAAAGAATTAGCCGAAGGAACTCATATCTTAGTGTTCTGATTATATGTCCTTATATGTAGTATATTAGATATTTAATAGAGTTAGTTGATGTCCTATTCTTTTAAGAACATTCTCGTTTCTGGTTTTGACGGTTCATGCTACATGTCAAAAGTTCTCTGTTATTTCTTAAACAGTCAAATCGGCTTCGTTTCATATGTGATCTCTTTTGTCACTGCGTTTGTCAAATCGTTATTTTGTTGTTATCTTCTTCTTCTTTCCAGTCTGTTGTGTGTCATTCCATAGTCATCTTTTTTTATCTGTTAATTCTTATTATCTGTCATATGGCACTTATTAGTCGTCTGATGAGATGGGTAGATGTTATCAAAAAAAAAAGCCGGAACAAATTGAAAGAGGTTCCAAGAGACCAGTGTCCAAAATGGACAATAGAAGGCTAATAAGGAGAAGAAGATCTGAAGAGTGCTAGTATATCGTACACCCTGCGTTAAGTTTATATCCAGTAAAAACGTATTTTGATGATATCTGTTTTAATAGTCACCCGATATCGATGAAATAATAACGGGTCATGAGAAATGGCCTAAAAAATTTGCTTTTGCAAAAATAAAATAAGTAATATAAGCTATAGGATAATAATGTAATTTCAGAAGTTATTTCAGAGATATTTACTATTATAAACATGTTCATAGTTATTGAAACAAAAGAGTTTTTTGCAAATACAATTCGTACGACTAAGAATATATAGGGTGTAATAAAAGAAGGGGAACGGTCGAACATGTCGCAAAATAAACATCGACGTTTATATCCAATGTCGTACAACACTTGTTGAGCTTCAAATATTTACATCTTATTTCTATTTATATCTGCTATGATCTGGTCAAAATGTTTTAAAACCAAATAAATAGCCTCTCTTTTTCTCCTTTTTTGCATATTATATTCTTATTGCATTATTAAATTAAAAATTCTATTTAATAGGCTGGTGAGTTCTTGCTGCACTTAATTCCAGTATTTCGAAAAAGTTGAAGGAGCACAAAGCTTTTTTCTCATACATACATCAGTTTTAATTCGAGTGAATGAATTTATCTTTATTTCAGTATAATATAATTTCTCTATAATGAAATAATTAAACAAACGTTAAGAAGTGAACTAATTTAATGGAAATTTTTAGCATAAAAGTCAATATAAAACATAAATATCATAAAACACAACAAGTGTATTTAATAATCTGTATTTTCTCCCTTAGCCTTAATAGCATGAAAGCGTCTTGGCATGCTTACAATTAAATTATCAATTTCATTTTGAGGTAACCTCAAGACCTTGTCTAGTATGAACATTGTACAAATGAGAAGTAATCCGTATCTGAAGCATATCCCGTACATGCTCGATGAGAATACAATCTGCCAATTGTGCTGGCCACAGTAAAAGTGTAATATCCTTATTATAAAACCATTCTCTTGTAGCATTATGTGGTCTTGCATTATCCTGCATATAACGTCAGTATCTGCAGCAGTAGCAAACGAAAGGAGAAGTTACTATCAATATAATTGATATTGATTCAAAGGGCGTTCTTCAAAAACGGGAGAAGTTCGATGATGAAAAATTATTTCAGCTGACATCATAACTTGTAGATCAAGCATCATGCCTAGGTCTTTCTTGTTGACCAGGTCCTTTACACTTTTCTCTAATACTAGTAGAAATAAAACCTACCTTAACCTGTAAATCTGCAAATAACTCCATTCTTGTAAGCTCCAATGCACATGGTGCTGTGCCCACCTTAATCTGAGTCCACGATTTCCATGGTGTAACATGGAAACCCCTTAATGGACGTCTGATGCGCAGGCCAGCTTCATGTTATCTATTCCTCAAAGTTTGGTCACATACATGTTGTGAGTATTTTCTAAGGCCTCACAGTGTGCACGTGTAGTTATACGCACATTTACCGTTTATACCATTTACCGATCCTGTCGAGAAGTAGGTGCAACTTCACGACCTCCATATCTTTCAGCGACATTACCAAATTGTTCATACCGACGCTACAATCGCAAAATCAGGCTCTGAGACATCAGAATGACGTGCATCAGCTTGTAAAACACCAGCCTCAATCATATTCACAGCACTTGAAGCTCCATGACTATCGTTGCGTTTAATAATCTTGTTTTAGTAAAACTTTAAATTTTTAAAATTTAAAGCACGTTTTCTTTACAATTTGCTGCAATTAATCGTACGAATTTAAGGCGCCGTCACTTTTTGACTTAATAAAACAGTGCAATTGACAGATTAATAATTTTCATAGCATACTTTGATTTGTACAGAACAAGTTTTCAAATCGAATGATACGTATTAACAAAAAAGAATTTAAGTTTTTCTTGAAAAAAGTGGAATAATTGGTGTGCTCCTTGGAAATTGTGTGTATGTTGGTTTTGCAGTTTCTGTGTTTTTCTTCACTTGTAAGAGACAAAATCCTAATTTAAAAATAAACTTTACTTCGAGAAAATACTCTTTTAGTTTATATCTAATTATCTTAAAAACCACTGAAAATTGTTGGTGAAATACTTAAAAGCGTGTCGTCAAAATATTTATTCAAGTCTAATTGATATTCCTAGATAGATTAAAATAGTGCAATTAGGAAGAATAAAAAACTAATCTACTAAAAAATATCACTTTAACTAATTACTGTATCTGTAATAATTTTCAATCCAAAAAAGTTAAATTTAATTGTGCAAAATTTTAGTCTTATTTTAACCTTATTTACACAGCTACTTTTTACATTCTTAATGATGCAAAAGATAATTTTTACACTTTACACTTTTAAGGCAGCGATAACGCTGCCTTAAAGTCTACAAATTCTATATTTACCTACGTACACGTTTAATTTCTCTATCAAATTTAGAAAAGTATTATATAAACTTATCTTCTAACACGCGCTGTCAAAGTCGTAGTTATCAATGTATTAAATAAACATTTTAATCAAATACCAGAAGTATACATGGAATTTCGCTAATATAGGTTATTAGTTTAATCAGTCAAGATACAGTGAGATGCATATAGATTTTTTGAATGTTTAAAAGATAATTGAAGTGGAAAAGTTCTTAGGTATTTTTTTAATAACTAGTGCAATTTTATGACATTGTAATTTATGCTGTGGTTCCAGTTTTTATGTAAACATGAACTCTACTGAAGTTGAGTTCTAGAGTAGACACTCTCTGCATTATTATAATACAGATACTAACACAAAATTTTTGCAGGTGCTCTAGATAAGGCAAAAGAGAGTACAAAAATGCTTCTTCCTAGCCTTCTGTCGTCCATTTTTGGACATAGGCCTCTCCCAACTCCTTTCATCGATCTTTATCCTGAGCAAAATTCTTCCACTTTGTTCCGACTATTCTTTTTATGTCATCTACTTATTTCATCGGTGGTCTTTTCTAAGTTTTCTGTTACTTGCTCCTTAGGATTTGGTTGACTTTTGTATAGTTGTGTATAGAAATCTCCTACTATCCTTAGTAATCCATCTCTATGGTGATGAAATTTCCATGTTAATCCCTTAATTAAATTATTTCTTTTTTGACATTTCTACTTTTGTTCAATTTTTAGAAGAATTTTCTAGATCCTGTCGTTTTGTTCAATTCTTCTAGTTCTCGAAGTTAGCTTTGTGTGTTTTCTCTTTTTTTCTGTCTTTAAGTGTTACTATGGCTTAAGAAGACAGATGGCCTCAAAAATGCCTTGAAAAATTAAACTGACTGTATACAAAACACTAATAAGACCAGTGCTAACATATGGTTCAGAAACTTAGACACTAACACAGAATGACCAAGAATTGCTCAAACGTTTTGAGCGAAAAATACTAAGACGAATATATGGAGGCATAAAAGAACAAGGTTTGTAGCGCAGGTGTTACAATTTTGAGTTGTATAGAAGATTTGGAGAACCTGACGTTGTGGAATTCATTAAGGTAGCACGCCTTAGATGGATAGGTCATGTAATCAGACGAGAGGAAGATGCCATAGTCAGAAAAGTTTTTGACCGAAGAGGGCCGATCGGACAACGAAGAAGAGGAAGACCGAGACTTAGGTACCAAGACAACCTAGAAAATGATTTGAAGTCTATCGGAATTAGAGCATGGAGAAGAGTTGCCAGAGACAGGGGCGAATGGAGGGTTGTTCAGAAGAAGGCTTTGGCTCATAAAGAGCTGTAACGCCACAGATGATGATGATGATGATAATTCCTTTCTCAATCTCATGTGTACTTCTTCGGTTTGTCTTATCTTATACTTTTTCTTTTCCTCTGTTATGTTGCGAAATTCTTTATCATTTATTCACAAGAAGAGCAACACATTCTGCCGTTGCTTCTGACTTTTTCCAAAATTACGCTTTATTCCCAAAAAATATAACAGTTAGTATAAAAATGCCAGAAAAAAGTAATTTCAGAACTAAGTATATTGCTAAAATTATTAATGTTCAATATAAATTAAGGAATTCCCTTGATCTTATAACCTCTTTGTTTATAAATTTTCAACTAAAAATGAAACACATAAAAACGGTTTTTATAAGCTTGTTTTAAATATAAATGGACAATCAAACAAATTTCAATATTTTAGTACAGTAAATCAGTCATTAAAATATCTAATCATTCTCTTTTTAATGGCAGATTTGCTTAATTGTACAACAGTTTTAATATGGCTAATATTTTATTTTTTATAATAGTTTCCAATATTTTTGTGATTACATCATAATATAACAATCTCTGGACACAGGATTTTACTACTTTCTTCAATTTCTTTGTAAAAACTTCTCAAAATTAAATTTTATGTAATGAACTACTTCAGCCAAATATTTAGAGTTTCTACTCATAATGTGTATTATAATAAAAGTTTATAGATTATCTCACTAAACTAATGGTATAAGACAAGGAAGATTCCAGAAATAATAATAAATAAAGTAATCAAAATTGAACCGCAGGACATACAACTAGCCATCCAGAAATTAAAGAATAGAAAAAGCTGAACATGACGGAATTTCAAATGAACTACTATAATATAGAGGAAAGAATCTGATACAATAATTGACAAAATTGGTTCAGAAAATCCCCTGCCAACTATGAATCCCAAATGAATGGCGAACTAGCGCCATCATATTTATATGTAAAATGGGAGATAAGCAACTTCTCTTCCCTTGAATTATAGAGGAATAAATCTAGTAAGCACAAGATTAAAAACTAAGACAAAGATTAATCGCCTTTTATCCCTAGAGGATTACCAACAAGGATTCCAATTAAATTCCAATCTTGTCCAGATGTCCTTTTACCCTAAGATAAATACCAACAAAATCAATAGAATACAAAAAGCCTGCCTGTATATATTTCATTGATCTAGTAACGGCATTCGACCGTATCCAACTAAGAGACATTACTTATCTCCTCTATGATAGATAATTTCCATAAAATCTAATCAAAACTGTGAAAAACATATGTAAAGGAAACCAAATTCAAGCTAAAATAAACGGAGAACTTACCAATCCTTTTTTCAGCTGGGATTGACATTTAAAAGTTTAATAAGTTGTGGTAAACTCTACCGTGTTTAAAAAAATCTGTATTTTACTCACATAACCCTTGCGCACATGTGCCTCTGGCTCTTCCTTTAGGCTGTGGCTCCTGAATACTAAGCATCCAATTTAATCAGCTCTGCTGACTTGGAGATCTCCTGGGAATGGGATGTCTTAACTGTTTTTTATATCGCTTGTACAGCACCCATATAACTAAGATCTCAGCTATGGCGAAGGCTGTAACCGTATATTTCTTGGATGGATAGTTTTTCTTTTCCTTGGTATCCCAGTTTTAGCTGTTGCTCAATTGATTAATAAAATCTGCTCTTTATTTGCTTTTTTTTGTTATTTCCGATATCAGGAGGAGCTTTCCATCTTTTCTTTTGACGATCTTCATTCCTTTCGTGGGATTAGATAATTACTATCCTTTAAGCAGGATCGCCATGTGGTGTTGGGCCCTCGTCCGGCTAGCTCAACCAGTTTTCCAATTTTCCATGTTGTACTTCTGAAAACAAAGATTGTACTTTTTCATTATTTATTGAAAAGTCAACATTACAATCGTACCCGGATCAGTTCGATAACGTAAATAAAAGATGATATGTAAACTCTACTACTAAAGAAATCATAATATCGTAAAACCAAAAGTTGCTTTTAAATACTAATCCATGTCACATAATTTTTACTTACTTTACAGGGTCGCGCAAGAGGTTTTATTAATTTAACTATTAACCCACTTTTGTTTATTAAACATTGAACTAAATCAGACAATATTTTTCGTTATTACGATGTTCTTTCCAATCTTCTATTTTAATAATTAAATATAACCTGAATAGGAGAGAATGGGAGAGAATAGGCTACCAAAAAGAGCACTGAATGCTAGAATGCAGGGAAAAAGACCGGTTGGAAAGCCAAGAAAGCGCTGAAAAGACACAGTAAGTGAGTCCGTGTATGAAGATCAGCCACAAACAAGCAAGGGTGGAGGCAAAAAATAATGGAAGCCAAGGGTCAATTTGGTCTGTAGTGTCGTAGAAGAAAAAGATGAATATAAAAAAAACCATATGGGATATTCCAAATTATCTTTTATGAATAATAACAATAATTATGGTTTTCAATTCGCAGATCTTCCAAAAGATTTTAGAATACCAACTATTCAGACAATCGCTACTTTCATATTTACTTATTTTATAGCAAAACTTCTATACTGGCGATGTATTTTACTTTTTTCTCTATAATGAAATGCTGAGGCGAGCGTCACGGAACTAGTTCAACAAGATGGCGTCGTCACGAGTAGCGTCATGATATAGCAGGTCTACAAATTTAAAAAACACAGAAAACATTGTATGAAGCTTCGCGCTAGTCTACAGTACCGCCTACTGTATAATTTTTTTGTAATACTATCCATCTCCAGAACACAATATAAATTTCTGTGTAACAGTTGAAAAGTGAGTTTCTGATGCTTTAAAACTGCAACACAGCGAACAAAGAACTAAACTCGTTTTACGAATGTTTTACAACGAAATGTTAGTATCTACAAAAATATTATTAAAATTATAAGAAACTAAATTAACCTTTTTCATGGGCGACCATTCACAACAAAAACTTTAAATCAAATTCAAAGTTTAAATGTTTGAATGACATAAAAATTGCCGCGTTAACATTATATACAGTAGGATACAGGATTCACCGTACTATTTCTCGTCTAATCAAATATGTATATGCACGCATTTAGCACTCAATTGAATGGACTATTACGTATATTGAGAGGTGTAAAAACCACAATTCAACATTTAACGACAAATAGATCCGATTGCAAGTTACATAATATACTTCTGTATAATATTAGACGGCGCTTTGCCTATTTTAATCATTTATTACTAAAAATAGATGTATTAAATAAACAACCGCTTGCCGTTACACACTGGAGAATTTGTGTATAACTTTCTACAATATTTACACTTTATACCGAGAATAACAAATGTAAATATGATAGATTAAGTAGGTCCATACAATGTCGTCAGAATTAGACCATTTAGATAAAATGTTTTATATTTTATTTGACAACAATACGACACCTATTATGTGTAAATATTATTTATTCTTTAGATAACTCTCCGTTAAAAAAAAGTTGGCAATCATTATCGCAAATTATCTATTTTGTGCGGTTCTTGGTAATTAATGTGTCTATCAAATATCTCACATTGTTTCGCCAGGTGCATTTGTACAATTTTTCCTTCAATATTTCCTTGTGTTGTTTTTACTCGCCCATGTGTTCCGATCCAAAAATACACACTAGAGATCAAAAATCAGGGTCTACAAAACTATTATCAGAATAAATAAAGCTGAAAGTCTTTTAAAGAAAAGTCTTAAGAAAAATATTTGGACTTATTATCGAAAGCGAAGTATGGAGATCCAGGTACAACCATGAACTTTACCAACTGTTCAAAGAAGCACCGATCTTAGAATTCGTTAAACTTCAAAGACTTCGATGGGCTGGTCATGTATTGAGAATGGAAACTAAAAGATTACCAAAAAGAGCCCTAGATACTAAAATGCAGAGAGCAAGACCAAAATGAAGGCCACGGAAAACGTGGGAGGATGAAGTGGCAGCGCACGCGCAAAATTTGCTAGACGTGAAAAACTGGAGAAGATCGACGCGGGACCGGCAAGTTTGAAGGCATAGTTTGGAAGAGAGCAAGTCCCGATTTAGGCTGTAACACCATTGGAGAGAGAAATTTTCTTCTGTTATTAATTAGAAGACATTCTTCATGTCATTTATTCTTCTTCTGGTACCGTACGCTATGCAGCAGGTAGATATCCAGCGTTCATGCTGGTTGGATTATGCACAAGGATCCTGTTTCTGCGCTTTTTATTATTGTTTTGATATCAGGTATGTCGCACCAATTTCTTTTATCTCTGAACCATGATTGTCGCTTGCGTCCTAGTCCCAAGATTAGAACTAAATACCGATTGTGGAAAGATATACATAGTTGCATATAATAGAACGCATAGGCAAAGCAAGGTCAATTACATTAGTTGTGCAAAAGTAACTGATGACACACTTAGATAATACCTTGCAATAATATGTAAGTACCATTATACTTTTCTATCACATTTCTATCACACCAGTTTTTAAATAAAACTGAAGCTGGTTCTATGAAACACACTTTATGTTATATAGCTAACTACAGATAGACTAACTAACTAACTACTAATAGACTTTATACTATTCTTAGACTTCGTACTTCATTTTTGTGTCTATTGGTACTGTATATTGCTGAAAACCTTTTATATTTTTATGTAACTGTTGAAAATTTAAAGCCTGAAAAGACAAATAAAAAAGAGAAATTCTAGCATTATTGGAAGAGACGAGAAAAGTCAAAGGGAGAAATGAGACAAAATATCAAGAACTACAAAGTAGAATTAAAGTAGAGATAAAAAAGGTCAAGGAAAAGTGGTTAACAGATCAATGCCTAGAAATAGAAGAGTATGACAAAAAATACGACAGCTTTAATATGCATAAAAAAATAAAAGAATTCACAAATACCAAAAAGTTAAACTAAGATTTTGGCAAGAATACATAATGAAACTAATCGACGATGATAGAATGACACAAGAAGAATCACAGGAACAAACAGGACCGAAAATAATAATGTGCGAATTAGAACAGGCAATTAGAAATGCAAAGACCGTAAAATCAGTAGGCCACGATCAAATACCCACTAAGCTCAATGCATTGACGAAAAAACACTGCATATACTTTAAGATCTGTTCAACAAAGTATATACAACAGAAGTAATCTCCGAAGATTGATTGTTGTCCACGTTTGTAACACTACCAAAGCCAGTACATGCGGCAGAATGCTCCCAGTACAGAACAATTTCCTCAATAGGTCACACACTTAAGATATTTCTCAAAATAATACATGGAAGACTATACAAAAAATAGAAGGAGATATAGATGGCATCCAGTTTGGATTCAGAGGAGGACTAGGAACGAGAGAGGCTCTGTTCGCTTTTAACGTTCTCGCGCAAAGACGACTAGATATGAATCAGGATCTCTGTGTCTACTTTATAGATTATCAAGAGGCTTTTGATAGAGTACGACATCAGAAACTCGTAAAACTGTTAAAAGAAAACAATGTGGTTAGTCGAGATATACGGGTTATTGTCAATCTGTACTGGAATTAACAAGCGAAGGTTAGAATCGAAAATGTCGATACAGAAACTATAGAAATCAAAAGAGGTGTTAGACAGGGTTGCGTGGTACTTGCTGTCCCCATTGTTATTCAATCTGTAAAGCGAAGCTATTTTTAAGGAAGCAATATCAGAGGAACAACAGGGTATATCAATAAATAGAAAAATCTTGAACAACATAAGATTCGCAGATGACAACGCTGTTTTTGCAGACAGTCTAGAAGCACTGCAACGCTTAGTAAATAGATTATATTAAGCCAGTATAAAATATGGACTAAAAATGAACGTTACGAAAACCAAGTGAATGATTATTTCTAAGCAACATACAGTAGGTAGAGGGAAAACAAGTAAAAAAAGTGAATAACTACAAATATCTGGAAACCTGGGTAAACGAAAACAATGACCAAGGTGGAGAAATAAGGACACGCATTGAAATTGCAAGACAAGCATTTGTAAAAATGAAAACAATGTTTGTTAATCGAGACCTTACTCTGGAGCTGAGGATAAGAGCCTTAAGATGCTACGTATTCTCGACTTTGTTGTATGGAATGAAAAATGGACACTAAAAGTGGATAATATAAGAAAGTTGGAATCATTTGAGATGTGGTGCTATAGAAGGATTTTGAAAATATCAGGGACACAACGAGTTACAAATACAGGATTGTGAGGTCATAAAGCTCATTAAAACAAGAAGGCTGGAATATTTAGGCCACATTACTAGAGGTGCGAAATATGAAATATTAAGGCTCATACTCCGAGATAAAATCAAGGGTAAAAGATCCATAGGAAGACGAAGAATTTCCTGGCTGAGAAACCTAAGAGAGTGGTATAGATGCAGCTCAGTAGATCTTTTCAGAGCAGCCGCCAGTAAGGTAGGGATAGCTGTGATGATAGCCAACCTTTGATGAGAGAAGGAACTACAAGAAGAAAAAGTAACTGTTGACTTTTGACTAGTACAATATACTCTAGTACTACTTTTAATGAATTTTTTTCGTTGTATACATATTGGCATACATATATCATCTATTTCAGCCTTTTATTTTCTTGAGGGCCCGATGATGTTGTATAATTTTTAAATAGCTAAAACGGTCTTTCTCTTAATAAATATCTACAACTACTTCACACGGACTGTGAGTATAAGACCCTCGTCCCTAACATTCATTCTTTGTTCATATTTCTCTCTTTGTTCTTTGGTTGATTTTATTTTCTTTTTACGTAGCTTAATATAATTAGTTATACTAAGTTCAATCCAAAAATAGATCAGTGGGAGAAATTTCTCTATTAAGCTTACGCATTTTTTGGTCTCTCTGGCGTAAACCCTGACCTCTGACTGCATATGTCAAAGTACGATGTAATCTATTCTTTGTTATGGCTTTGTAACTTGAATTTTTTAAATATCAGTCATCCAGTTGGCTTGTGCGCTAAATGAAGAAATATTACATGCAGTGGGTAGAGCTATAACATATCGATAAAATCCTAATAACCTCGTAAGGAGGTACGGTACGAAACGAGCATACATAATAAACCGATGTTTAGTCATGTAAGTACGAGGTAAAAATGATATTTAGGCAAATAAAGAATTTGTATAATAGTTTTGCAGTATTTCATTTTTAAGTTAATTAAAGATTCTATCTAAGAGACAATTATTGTTAGTTGTGTCATTCAGATCGTACCAAATAGGTAGATTTAGTTTGACTTTTATGAATTTAAAACTAATGCTTTATATATAAATTGGTGTTTTTTCCCTATAATACGAAAAGTGCTGTTCATCTTTACGAACGCTGATCTTGCTTTCCCTATGCGTTGTTTTATTTCAGTAGAGTGGTCCTATTGACTGTTTATGTTAGTACCAATATATGTGAACCTGTTTACCCTGTCAATTGGCTGTTGGCTTACCAAAAGGTGTGTATTTTTTATTCCGCGCTTACTAACTACTATAAGACTACTAAAAGAAAATGACACCCAAAAAAAGGTAAAAACAGAGATTAATAAGAATTTTGCGAAAATAGTTGAAGACACTACTAGAGGCATAGAAGAATAGTGGAACGAAATGAAGACATCTATTACCACAATTTCGCATGAATATCTAAACTCAAAAAGAGAAAAGAAGCAAGAATGGATGACAGATAAAATATTGCAGATGATGGAAAAGCGAAGAAAATTAAAAGGTAGAAGTAGTAACGAATACAAAAAGTAGCATAAGACTATACTAAAGGAGATAAAAGGAGTAAAAGAAGCATGACTGACGGAGAAATGTAAGGAAGTGAAAAGAATTAGAGAATTAACAGAAATGAGAAAAACACTTCAAACTAGGCAACTAAGAGATGAAAGTGGTGCACTTATAACAGACATAAACAAAAAAATGCAGAGATGGGCACAATATATAGCACAACTTTTTGAAGACAAAGAGAGAACAGAAGCACCAAAAGAATTTAAGGATAATACTGGGCCTGACATTATACGAGAAGAAATTGAATATGCAATGAAACAAGCTAAAGGTGGTAAATCTCCCGGGCCTGATGAAGTTCCTATCGAATTACTCAAAATTGTAAATATTGAATCCATTGATCTTCTTTTGGATCTATTCAATACCATATATAGAACAGGTATAATACCTAAAGAATGGCTCCAATCAACATTCATACTGCTAACCAAAAAAGCCAATGCAAAGGAGTGCAATAAACATCGCACCATAGCCTTAATGAGTCATGTCTTCAAATTGTTTTTAAAAGTAATTCACAACAGAATACATAGAAAATTAGATGAAGGCATAAGTAATACACAAATGGGATTTAGGAAAGGACTGGGAACACGAGATGCACTGTTTGCAGTAAGTGTTCTTTCGCAGAGATGCTTAGATATAAATCAGGAAGTATATGCCTGTTTCATTGATTTTGAAAAGGCATTTGACAGAGTGCAGCATAATCGGCTTAAAGAAATTTTATTAAATAAAAACATAGACAGTAGAGACATTAGAATCATATGTAACCTCTATTGGAACCAAACAGCAAAAGTGAAAGTTGAAAATGAACTGACCGAGGATATCCAAATTCGCCGTGGGGTCCGCCAAGGGCGTATTGTATCACCCTTGTTATTTAATTTATGCAGTGAAGCCATCTCAGAATTAGCGCTTGTCGAGGTCAGTGAGGGCCTTATAATAAACGGTGAGCTACTTAATAACATAAGATATGCTGACGACACCGTCCTTCTGGTAGGAACACTAGAAGAACTGCAACACCTTGATGAACAACTAAATATATATTGCAACGATTACGGACTAAGAATAAATTTGAAGAAAACCAAGTTTTTACAAAAGCACAAAACATCAAAGTTAAGCTAGTACTAGAAATTGCACGGTCAATTTTTAATATAATGAGAAAACTTTTTTGTAATCGCGATATCAATATGGACACTTAAAAAGTCCAACATTAAAAACCTAGAAGCATTCGAAATGTGGTGTTACCGACGTATTTTGAAAATATCATGGATGGATCGCAAAACAAACGAACAAGTTCTCGAACAACTAGAAAAACAATGCGAAGTTTTAAATTCCATAAAAATCAGGAAATTGGAATACTTGGGACACATCATGAGGGGTGAAAAATACGAACTACTAAGGAATATAATGCAGGGTAAAATCAAAGGCCGAAGAAGCGTAGGAAGACGTAAAATCTCGTGGCTACGCAATGTCCGTGAATGGTTTGGATGCAGTTCAATTGAACTATTCAGGCTCGTAACCAACAAAATTATAATTGCCAGAATGATTTCCAATCTCCGATAGGAGCGGAACTTAAAGAAGAAGAAGATTCAACATCATCTACGAGACTGGTTACTTACCAAAAGACTGGCTACTATCAATATGCATTTCACTTCCTAAAAAGTGAACGCTAGAAAATGTGAAGAGCATAGATTAATTAGTTTGATGAGCCATGTACTTAAAGTACTCCTTACTATCATTCACTCGCGCATATACACCAAATTGGAACAACACCTAAGTGAAGTTCAATTTTGATTCAGAGCAGGACTCGGAACGAGGGAAGCACTTTTTAGTTTGCAGGTTCTAATACAGAGAGCCATGGATGTCAACTGTGGATGTGTATGTTAGTTTTATTGATTTCTGATATAAGACTGTTCTTAAACTTATATCTCCAACAAAAAGCATCAGTTCGATTAGAAAATGAACTGGCACCGGCGTTATTTAACATATACTCTGAAAACATCTTTCGAGAGACCTTGGACGAATCAGAAGATGTGATTGCTGTAAATGGTCAATTTATAAACAATATTAGATATGCAGACGATACAGTGTTGCTGGCAGATAGTGCGCAGGGACTCCAAAGGATTAAGGATAACGTTGTAGAAGCATGTAACAAATACGGCCTAAAACTAAATTGCAAGAAGACAAAAATAATGATTATTAGTAAGAACACCAACATAAACGCCCAAATTACAATAGGCGATACACCGTTAGAAAGACTGGAAAACATATGCTATTTGGGCTGGAATATCAAGGGATCACAGCTACGAAATAAAAACTTGTATTGAAAAAGCTAGAAGCTCTTTCAACAGCCTTAGGAAGATTCTTTGCAACTTATCTTTAAGTATCAATACACGCATAAGAACTCTTAGATGTTACGTCTTTAGTGTCCTCTACGGAATAGAGGGCTGGAGCCTTAAAACCCAGAAGATGCCATAAAACGATTAGAGGCATTTTAAATCAAATTGTAGTCAACATACCGACGTATGTTGAGGTTCTCATATATACACCACACAAGTAACATTCTACAGAGGCTAAGAAAAGACACAGAAATTATTAACGCCATAGAAAACAGAAAATTGGCTTACTTCGGCCACATCATGCGTAATGATAAATACCGACTTCTACAGTTGATTCTACAGGGCAAGATTAAGAGTAAGAGAGGCCCTGAACGTAGACGTATATCCTGGCTGGCCAATCTTAGGAAGTGGACTGGTTTAACGTCAACTGATCTATTTCGAGCTGCTGTGAATAGAATAAGATGGGTCAATGTGGTCGCCAACATCTCTAGAAGATAGGTATATTTAGAAGACTAACTACCATGTATTTTGTTTTGTTAGTATTGAGATCCAGCCCATATTCTCTTGATTTCCCTTCTTTATCAAAAAATAACGGAATAAGCGTAAATAAAGTTAGGTTAGGTCCACTCCAGAGTCCACTCCCTCCTTAGGTCTATTGTGGCTTATCCCTTGATTAAAGTTGTCCCTTCAGCCTAGCCTTATCAACAAACTCTATTATGACTTTGGATGATACTTCTACAAAGTCATAGCGCTCGAGTTGATAATGCTCAAATGTATAATAAAGGAAACTGAAACGCATAATATATCTGGAAAAGTGTAGATACCGCACCTTTAGAAAAGCATAAAGAAGGCATGAAGGTTTTACTTAATACAATTATTATGTAAGTGTCATTACTTGAACACCTAACATATTGGTAACTGCGAGAATTATTAAGGAAGATAGCAAATAATTCCTAATTTTTCAGATTCTATTAAGAATCCTATGGAGGGTAACAATTTTTTTACTGAATATACTTTTTCTAGTCATTTCCAAGTATTGCTGAAAATCAGATTTTAATGCATCACCTTAAATTCTGTGTTCATATCAATGTGTTTCTTCATATGTTCTAATTTAAAAAGATTCAAATTCAAAACCGAAAAAATTCTAATTGCAAGTTTCATTTGTTACATTTTTTAGAAGACAATAAGGAGTCCTAAAAAGCACGTGTTTCCTTACAATGAATAGTCCAATATTTACCTTTATTAGTTTAATAGAAGCGACCATATGTTTTCAGAGGCGTACCAAGGTTCCTTTAAGATACCAAGTCAAACGATTTTAACATTAATTTGAATTTTAAACTCGGCATATATTTATATATTATATATATATATATATATATATATATATATATATATATATATATATATATATATATATATATATATATATATATATATATATATAATCATTATTATCATTCTCAGCGTATTCTATCGATTATGGTGCAGCCTCCACATCTGCTCACGATTGTCTAATATTCGCTTTTCTGTGCAATGTTGTACCGATTTGTTTTCTTATGTCATAGTCCCATCTTAAATTTAAATACACCACAGTGTAATTCTAGTGGACCATCTACTGTCAGTTCTTCTCGCTAAATGTTTCGACCACTGCCATTTTAAGGGATTGTGAACTATAATTGTGGACTGTCACTCACAATTCTGTGGATTACCTCACTGACTTTGGTTTTCTGTCTGATCCATTCAATTCATTTTCGATCTCTCTTTGTTATACCTAACAGGAATCGCACCATTGACCTTTGAGTGACTTTTATGAGTTTTACTATTATCTCTTTCTTTAGTGTCTAAGTTTCGCAGCGGAATGTTATGGTTAGTTGTATACACTGATTGAATATATAACTGCATTTTTACTGCGTCATTCTTCTGTCGATTTCTGGAAGTAAAAAGTCAGATTTATTGATGCATTAATAATATTGATGTATTAAAATACAGATGTATTAATTGTCCCAGGGATACATACTCGTCTACTGTTTTAAGTGCAGTGTTGTTTATTATTACATCTTGAAAATCCACTAGCTCGTTGTATATGGTTTTTGCTTTTGTCAAGTTTATTTTTAGGCCAACTTCATTGCTAGTTTCATTTAGGTCGCTTATCAGTTCTTGTAGTTCTGCAGGATTATTAGCAATAAGAACGATGTCGTCTGCATATCTTAGATGACTGAGGTATTCTCGAATAAATAAAATATAAATATGTAGTAATTTTTTTAATTAAAGTTTAAATAAATATTCATTGTTAGTAAAAGGAGATCAGATGGGAGAAGAAGAAAACATTTTACGATTCTAAGATTTTACGATTGTAGATATTTGTAAGAATTATTTTACTGAAAATAAAACCTTTTTCATTGTATTTTTTTTTTCAGTCGTAAAAATTATTCTTTTAATTTTTTATCAATATTTAGCGATACCTTTTTCCGGACCTCGTCCGCGCTGGTGACCTTTCTAAGGCCGAACTAATAGAGTACACGTCTAGTAGTTGTCTGACGTACCATTTATATATCGGCCAGGCACTTTACTTTTGGTTGACCTCAACAATCGCAGTTGACCTGTGAGTACATTTTTTTAAAATAACCTATTGCAGATTAATCAGATCAGCGAAAAGATTTAATCTATTGAATTAGACTGAGATTTAATCTACGAGAGATATTCAAGAAGTTGTAGATGATTCTTTATTTTTTTTTATTGCCAAGGGTAATAGTGATGTATGACATTCCGAGTAGACGCTGAAGCTGTTCTTAAATACCATGTGTGTATTTACCAAAAATATTCATTGCGGAATCCATTCATGATCGTAGAAAGACCAGTAAACTCCAAACAAATACTTCGAGCAGATTTGGCAATACGACAAGAACTGACAGGTTTATCCCATTAAATCTGACAGAATGATTATCTGTTCTGAGTTCTTATCCAGCACACGGCTCGTTTCAATGGCTAATAGAGAGCGTCCTATGGGTATATAGCACGATAGGACCGGAATAAATAAGGTATAAGCATATACCACCCACTAATCAACTAAGAGCAGGAGAATCACACATAAACACACGCGAGAGCTAATGAACTCTGGGGAATTTTGACACTGGTCAATATGCAGTGACAAAATTTTGAGATCATCCTCACCATTAAAGGACCCAAAAGAAGATCCAATCTCCTTTTATATAATTTTCTGATTTTTGTCTCTGTTT
The DNA here is from genome assembly GCF_040954645.1 of Diabrotica undecimpunctata. Lineage (NCBI taxonomy): Eukaryota > Metazoa > Arthropoda > Insecta > Coleoptera > Chrysomelidae > Diabrotica > Diabrotica undecimpunctata. The sequence continues at coordinate 150,663,881 of NC_092805.1, read as the reverse complement.
CTTTAAAAGAACCGACCCATTTCGATAAATCGAAATCTTCCAATTGTGTTGAGGATCGATTACTATTAATTATGTTTTATTAATATAAATTATTAAATTAGAAAACCTTTTAATACATAATGCATATTCATTCATTAAGCTTTGCAAACCCTAGGGATTATAACTAACGCCATGGCGTTTAAAATCCTATTCTTGGGTGAGGTGTATTATTCCTCTATGTCATTTATAGCTTGATTTGTATCTTTGCTGCTGTCGTGATTTTTTGCCATTTCTTCCTGTCCTTGCCCTAAACTTACCAGTCTTTAACATTCATTGTTCTTATATAATATCACCTTCTACATCATCCAGCCATCTTCGTCTAGGCATTCCTCTACACCTGGGCCATAGTAATGTCCCGTTGTTATCCTTCAAAGCATATCTGAGTGAAGAGATTTTATGTAGCTGACCATATTTTTTCCCTTTAATTCTTCTTCTATTTCATCATTTGTTGTCTTTCTTCTTTCTCCCTCTCTTGTTACATTGGGGCCTAATATCGTTCTCATTATTTTTCTTTCAAATTTCAGTAGGCTACTTCCTCTTTCTTGTTAATCGTTATTGTTTTCATCCCATATGTAACAACATGTCTTATTAAGATATTCTTAAGGTCTTATATAGGTTCATCTTTGTTCTCTTACTTAGAGTCTTGCTTCCCCACAGGTTTCTATTAATTCTATACGTCTTTTTGCCTTTCAGAATTCTTTTTTCTGTTCTATTTTTTCTGGTTTTTCCCATTGCTACTTCCATGTAGCTAAAGGCTGATACCGTTGTGGTTCTGTGTTATTAGATATTTCTGGGTTGTTGTGTTGTCTTTCCCTATCGTCATGTATTTTGTTTTGTGCTAGTTTATCTCCAACCCTCGTGGCTTTTTGAAGACTGGGCATCGGACAGGGAAGTAAAATGTCACATTGAGGAAGCTCGACAAGCTTTCGTAAAATTCAAGAAGGTACTGACTTGTTCAGAATTCGATCTTCAACTGAGACTAAGGTTTACTAAGTGCTACGTGTGGTCAGTGCTGCTATATGGCGTAGAGGGCTGGACACTCAAAACGAGGGATATAAACAGATTAGAAGCTTTCGAAATGTGGCTCTATCGCAGTATCCTAAAAATACCATGGACAGCGAAAATCACAAATATAGATGTCCTTAAAAGAATAAACCAAGAACGCCAACTTTTCGAAACCATCAAGAAAAGGAAAACGGCGTATCTAGGTCACATCATGCGAAATGAAAAATACCAGTTCCTCCAACTTATAATCGAGGGTAAAATTGAAGGCAAGAGAGGAATGGGACGCCATAAAATGTCCTGGCTCCGAAACATAAGGCAATGGACAGGGATTAACGACATACAATCTCTGATACATATTGCAAGAAATAGAGAATTAATGGAAAATGTGATCGCTAACATCCATTAGTGGATTTGCATCTGAAGAAGAAGAAGATCTCCAACCCATAATGCATATACTTGTATAAATTCGTAGAAAAATCGCTGTCCCACGCTGTGACACCGGACGGGACAAAATACAGGACGGGACGTCCTGCATGCATCCCTACTCTAGGTATACCAGGGCAAAATAAAATGTACACCAGGTGTTCAAGGAGAATTTATATTTAGCAGTTTAGCAGTGTAGTCGACCGTCTGTCACATATCTAGACCATATTTTAAGAGGCGACAAATATAAACTTTTAAAAACCATTTTAATAGGCAAAACTGAAAGTCGGAAAGGCCAGGTCACGAATGATATTGTGATATACCCGATATCAGTACACTAATAAGAAGAGTAACAAAAGGATCCCTTTTTCCAAAACAATCCAATCAGCATAATCGCATAAACGTCGCTGCTTATTTACGGCCCCAGAAGAGCAAGAAGAAGTAGTCTACCACCGAAGTCCCGTCGACTTGTATGATAGGTAATAAAAGTTATAGAATAAGCCCATTGGCTACAGCAGAGCGATGTATAAAACACGGCTATCACTGAGAAAAAAGTGAAAATGCATGATAAACATCTACACAGATGGTATTTAAAGAAGTCAACAGAGCCATGATCTCCCTTAGAACAAGCAATTAGATCACTGACGACCACAGTAGGCCACAATCTTTAGAAGCTTTTCTAGAATGTTATGTTATAGATTTTTATCAATGTTTTTTTTCTTTCTTTTGGATAGCTATTAAAATGGCTGTGATACTGAAATAATGTATATTTATTTATGTTATACCTATTATTTGTTTTTAAAAGTTATTTGTTAAGGTTGGGGTTTTATTCTTCGTTGTATTTAAATTAAATCATGTATCATATTCCAAGAAACGATATAATATTAACACATTTTTTATGCATTATACTTCGGATAAATTTAAAATAAACCTTAACGAAGATAAAAAATTGGCTGCACTATATACCAACACATTTCCATTAAGAAACATTTAAAAACTTTCACTTAGAAACAACCCTTCATTCCATCATAATAAAAAACGGGCCCTCGCCATATGTAGCACATATGTGAAATGCCTTTTTCACATTTGCTTCCCTTAGCAACTGTGAGTTTACTTTTTATATCGACAGATTTCAAGAACACAACAAAATTAAGTCAAGGGCAAACACTAAGGGTATTTATTAGTTGTAGTAAAAAACCTCGTGTATTAGGAGAGGTGGTGATTCATGAAATACAGCAAAATATATGATAAACTAATTTGATTGTTTGATATTTTAGTCAAAAGTCATACATAGTAATATATTATATCCTTCATATTAAGGTACATTTATTTTTCAACGAGAAACGAAAAAGAACTACTGTTGACCAACAAAATTCAAAAATCTCAACATTTTGGACATTTGGTGCAGGTAGATGAATATTAACTTTCATCATCATCATCAACTAGCCTCTAACGTCCACTGCTGAACATAGGCCTCTCGCATGCTTTTCCACTTAGTCCGATTTTGCGCCATCTGAATCCAATTTGTAGTCACTCTTTTTATCTCATCTGTCCATCTCGTTGGGGGTCTACCTCTATTTCTGTTAGCTTGTATTCGGGGTCTCCATTCCAAAATTCTTTTTATCCACCGGTCATCAACTGATCTTGCTACATGACCTGCCCAGTTCCACTTTAGTGTTGTTATCCTTTCAATAACGTCTGCTACTCCTGATCTTTTGCGTATAGTAGAATTGGGTATTCTATCACGTAGAGAAATCCCTAACATTATTCTGTCCATTGCCCTTTCCGCAACTTGTAGTTTACTCACTGTTGTTCTTGTGAGTGTTAGGGTTTCTGCTCTGTAGGTCATCACTGGCAAAATACACTGATTAAATACTTTCCTTTTGAGACACATTAGAATCTTAGAACTAAAAATATCCTTCATATTTCCAAATGCAGCCCAAGCGAGGTTTATTCTTCTTTTCAGCTCGATTGTTTGGTTGTCTCGACTTATTCTGATCTCATGGCCCAAGTATTTATAGGAGTGAACTGGCTCAATATATTTGTCTTCTACTGAGATGTTTTTGTTTTGGACTAAATTTGTCATAAATTGTGTTTTTGAAAAATTTATTTTAACACCAACTCTTTTTGTGCCAGTATGTAGTTCTTGGAGCATTATCTGTGCCTAATCAAAGCTGTCTGCAATAACGATATCATCTGCAAATTTAAGGTTATTTAAAAATGTTCCATCTATATTGATGCCCTTTTCGTTCCAATCTATTGTTTTACGTAGCGTATTCTAGAAAAGTCGTAAATAATTTAAGAGACATGTTGTCTCCTTGCCGAACGCCTCTTTTAATACGAAAGGTCCCAGTATCTTCATTAAGTCTTACACAGGCTGTAGCATGCTGATAGATGTATCTGATGAGTGATATGTATCTATTCTACATTGTGTTAGAGCTTGGAGCATTTCACTTTTATTGGCCGTATCAAATGCTTTTTCAAAGTCGACAAAGTCAAGTATCAGGGGTCTATTATATTCAATGGTTTTTTCAATCAACGACTTAATGGCTTGCAAATGATCATTTGTTCCGTATCCAGCTCTAAATCCTGTTTGCTCGCAAGGTTGATACAAGTCTAGTTTTGATGTCAACCTATTAGTTATTATCTTCATAAACAACTTATAAACGTGAGATAACAAGCTAATAGGTCTATAGTTCTTTAGCTCTGTTATATCTCCCTTTTTGTGCATGACTACTATAACAGCTTTATTCCACTGAGATGGTGTAACCTCTTTTGAAAGGCATAAGGTATATAATTGTCTCAATGCTTTCAATACTGTCTTTCCTCCTGCTTTAACTGCCTCAATAACGCTTTGGTCATCACCAGCTGCTTTATTGCTTTTCATTCGATTTAATGGCTTTGAGACTTCTTTAATTGTTATTCCTGGGATATCGTCTAAACCCAAATTCTGCACTTTTCTCCATCTTTCTTACCCCTTTCTCTATATAATTCTGTGTAAAATTCTTCCACTACCTTAATTATCTTATCTTTATCTGTTACCACTTTTCCATTTCGATCTGCGAGCTTAACAATATTCTTCTTACCTAGAGCTCGACATCTCTTCAGCACCTTTAAACTTTTATTTTCCTCGACAACCGTTGTAATCTTTATTAATATCTTTATTAAGTTGTTGTAGTACGCATGTATTCGTATCGTTTTTGTTCTTAAGTTCTCTTCGTGTCTCCATATGTCTCCATAAGTTTATTAACTTTATGGAAACATAATCCAGGGAAAAATTGTAGAATGAAGAAATATAGGGAGAAGAAAGTTGTCTTGGCTGCGAAATTTAAGAAAGTGTTTTGGTTGTAACTCCAATCAACTGTTTCGGGCAGTTGTATGTAAGATACGAGTATCATTGATGATAGCCAAACTTCGAAACGCAGACGGCACGTAGGGAAGAAAAGTGTTTGGAGAATTTGACGTGAGTTTTACATTTGTTAGACATACAGAAAAATAGAAAAATGGATTTTCACGTTCTGTAAATATGCAACAAAATGTGGATCAATTATTATGTTCATTCATTTAATCAAACAATTATCTATTAAATCTAAACGATCTATTCTCGATACCTGATTGAACGAACACCGGTATCGTATTCATGGCTTAGGATAATTTTAAAGTGTAAATTAAGAGGTGGAACAGTAATGTAATTTATCAGATCGCTTACCGTGCAGGGTATTATTATACCGAATTGCCATCACGATGATAGTGATCTTTTGGATTTTATTTTTGGCATGCCATGTCATAAAATTTTATGACTGTAATAAACGGATACCGACTGATAGGTTACCAGCGAATGGGTATTTATAAAAAATAAATAGGTTCTAATAAGGGTGATTTATATAAAAATGTATACAAACATAACTCATTTATGGTTATTTAGTTGATGTTTTTTAAATTTTAGATTAAGATTTTGAAGTGCACGATATAAATACATAATTACATATATTTTTTACCATATATTTAGCATATAAATATATTTTATTTACGTGTAGTCTTTGAGGAATATTATTTAAATTTCTACCGTGTCTTTTTAGAATTTTAAGATACAGTGGAGCTTCAGATCTAAAAAAAATATGGTACAGTCGGTGATATAGTAAACTAGCGCAAGCTTCATACTATGTTATCTGTATTATAAAAATTTAAATAATATTTATAAATAAAGTATTTGTGAATAAAGTAATTTTGTTATTTATTTATCATTTATATTTTAAACAACATCGGCGATACAAGACACTGCTCTAACTTATTAGACGTTAGGTCTTTTAGAGGAGCAAACATATATAGTGATCACTATTTAGTTAAAGCATGATTTAAAGACAGAATAACCAATTTAAAAAAGGAGATCGGGAGAAGGAGAGAAAAAATTGACATTAATAAATTAAAAGATACAGACATTGCAAATGTATACAGACATTAACCAACTGTGGGCAAATATACAAGATATTGTGTTACAGAAATCGGTTGAAATAATGGGCAAAACCAAGTCTGAAAAAAGAAATCATTGGTTTGATCATGAGTGCCAAATGGCCACAAATAGAAAGAACGCAGCATATCAAAAAACCGTTGACGCAGGTTGTACACGGAGAAAAAAAGTAGAGTATAGACGTCTTAGAAGAGAGAAAAAACGTATCCATTGACGTAAGAAGAGGGAAAACGAACAACAGATCACTTTCAATGAGAAAGTTTATTCGATAAAAATGAAACGAGGAAATACTACAAATCCTTCAATAAAAGTTGTCGAGAAACCACAGATTAAAAATTTGTAAAGACACTAACGGTGAAATTCTACATGATATAAACTCAGTTCTTAACAGATGGGCAGAACATTTCAGCGTACATCTAAATATAAACGATATTGAAGGAGGTTTCAACATAGACAATCAACAAAATCTACAACGTCAACTACACAGTGAAAACCTAACAAGAGAAGAAGTGTCAAATGCCATCCTAAAACTCGAAAGACAATAAAGCCCCAGAAATTGATGAAATCTGTTCGAAAATGTATAAAAAAAAGTGGTCATCAACTTTCAAGTAATAGTACTTATATGGCAGAATGAATTGGTACCAGAAGAGTGGCTAAAGGGAATAATACGTCCATTGTATAAAAAGGGTGATCAACTGGAGTGTAAGAACTATAGAGGCATTACTCTGTTAGCATCTGCGTATAAAATCTTCGGCAATGTATTGTTTGAAAGATTTAAACATTTTACAAAGGATATTGTTGAACACTAGAATATATCATAGATACACATCATCTCTTCGTCGACTTCAAAGCAGCCTATAACAGTGTAGGAAGAACTGCATTATATAATGCAATGATAGACTTTGGGATCTCACTTAATTATGTTAAGTTGACATAACTAACAACGCAAAACGTAAGCTCATGCGTTAGAATTGAAGGAGAAAACTCTACGTTCTTTTGACATTAATAATGGTCTAAGACAGGGGGACACTCTGGCGTGTCTCCTCTTTAATATTGCCTTGGAAAAGGCAATCAGACAATATTAGAATGAATGGAACTATTTTTAATTCGCTGACGATATAGTTATAGAGGGAGAATTAAATACGAGAGACATGGTGCACTGTTTTACAAGGCTTGCGGACGCGGCAAGTGAATTAGGACTTATGGTAAACGGGAAAAAAACCAAATATATGTTGGTTTCTAAAAACTCCCGAAATATCCAACAGAGAATTTAAATTAACAACCATACATTTGAACAAGTCAAAGAATTCACATATCTTGGATCGCTAGTAAACGCAACAAACACTACAAGCGACGAAATAAAAAGACGGATAGCAATAACAAACAGAACTGTTTACGGTCTCCAGAAACATTTCAAAAATAAAATTAAAAAACATGCAGTAAAGCTCAATATATACAAGACCTTAATAAGGAGATGGATTGATAATGTGGAAGAAGATCTACATATTCTAAGGGTCAGATGATGGAGGAAAGTTGTAAAGATCCACAACGAATTGTTGAGCCACTTATGATGATGATTTTAAAGAAATTATATTGTATTAAAATATTTCAATAAATTATTATGTTTGCTCCTGACGCCACCTGCGAACATATTTACAAACCATACATTATTTACTTCTGACAGATCTGTCAAATTTAGACGAAATATTAAATTAATAATAAAATATAAATAAATTTAATTTGATAGTAAATTTAATTATTATATAAAGCTAAATAAGATGTTTAAAAATAATTATATTATATTATTTGAACATATATATTATTGTATTTATATGAAATTAGTTTAAAACGAGAAGTGTTATAAAAATTTTAACCAGATAATTCAATATCATTAAGTCCTCGTAGACACTTCGTCTTAGGTCCAGCAACTTCATGTGGAGTCGTACGTTGCCATGTTATCATATCCACTGGTAACTTTAACATCCTAATATATAAGACCAAATAATGTAAATTAAATTGTAACATATAACTTGTAACTGGTTTTTACCCAGATATTTAATGGCTCAAAACATGTACACCTAGACTCTGATGATGGAATATGGATTCCGAAAACGTTTTGTCTTCATGACATAGCCCGTTTGGGTTTTTTTAATTTATATACCTTTTATAAAGGATTTTAACAAAAAATTTTTTTGATTCAATATTGTTATTAATTTGATGACATATATGATTTTAAATTTTGACTACCGTTACGAATCGAATCTTTTATTGACAGATACTCTTTTAATTTTTTACTTCTCCTTTAATATCTGTATTTTTTATGTAGTTTTAAATTTAAACCTGGTTAGAATAAATATATAATGAGTAGAAACGAATTGATTGAGAGTAGTGAATCTATCTGAAAAGCCGCGATTTCGTGACGCTACCCGTGACGCCTTAGCGTGGCGCTAGTTCCGTGACTCTCGCCTCAGTATTTTACTATAGAGAAAAAAGTAATACGACGCCAGTAGAGAAGCTTCGCTTTAAAAACTGTTTTTAGGTTATCTGTTTATTTTTATTTAAAGAGTATTTTTTGTCACACTTTCATGACGTAATTTAATTTGTTTGTTTCTTCTTAATTTTCTAAATGCATTCGCCACGATTCTTACACAAATAATAGACCCTTTTTCCCATTTTCTCTGAAATCATTTACTATATATTTTTAATCGTCTAGTCTTAAGTCTAGTTGTATAAAATATATCTAATAATACGTGAAAACAGAAATCGTCTTAAATGCGCCCCTGTGGGAAGCAGATGACGATCTTTTAAGGGCTAACCCTTCACCTAGAGGCGCCTCATTTCTCAGCTGTTTTTTATTAGTAGGTAATAAAAGCCTACTTTCCGAGTTGTAAGGATCAGGATGTATCAGAAATTAAAGCTAACAGCTGGCATTTACACGCATCGGTGGATATTGAAGATGTACCGCCAGTGATAGAACATGCTCTGGGCTATTTTAATTTGTAGAAACTAAAAAAAGGGAGTAATACGTTTATAGATAGGTACATATTCGAAAAAATAAATTTTCTTCATCATAATGTAATGGTATTTAGCAGGATATTATTGTTTTTCCAGATTCTAATTAATTCTATTTTTATTTACACGTTTCTTCTTTTTGCATCTTTGTTGCGTTAGAATATTATTCTTAGTGGGTGCATTTAACTTTAACCTATTAATTATAAAGGAATTCAGCACAAGTGACCATTTACTAAGTATGAAAATACTTATAGAACGAGCAAATGAATACCACATTCCTCTATATATAGCGTTCATAGATTTCGAAAAAGCTTTCGACAGTGTCGAACATTGGGCAGTGAATAGTTCTTTAATTAACAGCAGAATTGACCACAGATATACGGAACTAATAGCCAATATATATAAGGAAGCCAAAACAACAATTAAAGTATATGAAGGAACAAAATCAATACAAACAAATACAGGAGTGAGACAGGGTGACACAATATCACCGAAACATTTCAATCAGGCTCTGGAAGATATTTTTAAAAGATTAGAAAGACAACGCCTGAACCATCTAAGGTACGCTGATGACATCGCATTGATAACCGATAAAAAAGAAGAATTATTTGAAATGATAAAAGAACTGGACGTAGAAGCTGGAAAGATAGGCCTTAATATGAATAACAGCAAGACCAAAATCATAACAAATACAGATAAAGACATCACAATGGGGATCGGACAAGATGAAATAGAACAAGTTCAGGATTATATATATCTGGGGTAGCAAACTATAAAACTTAACAAAGAAAACCAAACAGCAGAGATAAAAACACGAGTTAGACTGACATGGGCGGCATTTGGCAAACTAAGCTACATTCTTAAAAACAAAAGATATCAGCAGCATTTTAAGACCAAAGTATAGAATCAATGCGTACTATCTGTTCTCACTTATGGTTCTAAAACGTGGACATTTACAAAAGCAAACATGGACAAAATAATAAAAACCCAAAGAGCAATGGAAAGACAAATGTTGCACATAAGACTAATGGATAAAAAGAGAAACGAGTGGATAAGAGAGAAAACAAAAGTGAGGGATGTTAGACAAGAAGTTGCAAAATTAAAATGAAGATTTTGCCGGACACAATATAAGACAAAAAGAAAACCGATGGAACAAAAGTCTTATAAGTTGGAGACCGTGGGAATATAAACAAAGCAGAGGAACGCCCCAAATGAGATAGGCAGATGATATCAAGACAGACAAAGAAGAATGGAAAGGATTGGGGAGGCCTATGTCCAAAGATGGACCGAAGAAGGCTAATTTGATAGATAGATAGTAATTATATGTATTTTATCTATCAAGAGGTGTTATTTAATTCTTCTATCTAATCCCTACGACAATGGTAAGAAATACGGTGGAAGGATTACAGTTTTTGGATGATGATATATTTTTTGGAGAGTGATTTAGATCCTATTTTTTTTGTTTGTGTTATAAATACAGCCTTCTCATCTAAACTAATAAATGATTTATTAAAATGTAAAGTAGCAGCTCCTTGGAATATACAATTATTATCATTTGATAGCAAGTTCAATAATAATTGAACAAAACCTGGCAAAAGAAATAAGGGTGACCAAATGATTTCTCTAAAGCTGCTGCATTGCACATTCTTAAAGATTTAGTTGGTGGGAGTTTTGAATATATGGAACAGAACATGTGAAATATAGATCATAATATACGTTTGGACATAAAAGAAGGAATAACACCAGCTTTTAGAACAAAAATAACTTAGGCAAATATATTAAGAACAACAAGCCAAACGAACAAGCAATTACACAGCGGTGTATACGAACTTAAATGTGGCGATTGCCCAAAAACTTACATCGGTCAAACTGGTAGAACTTTTATTAAACGTATAGCAGAACATAAAAGGGCTTTCAATAATAGAAAAACAGACTCGACGTACGCATTTCACCTTCTAGACCATAATCATTCTTTTAATAGCGAATTTCAAATTCTTCACATTCAAAATAAAGACCTTGCGCTATCGTTATTAGAATCTATGAAAATCAACAAATTAAAAAATACAGACATAATTCTAAATGAATAACTTGAGACAAACAGTTCTCTCCTCCTCAATTTATTCAGTTAAAGACTACAAAGTGTAAACACATTAACGTAATGTATTAAAAATAGATCACTTGAGAAAGGCACTTAACAGCTGTAGTGATAATAATTTAAAATAAATTTTGTGGAAGTGTTGAAAACAAAAGTTTTTAGTGTTTATTGTTAGATAACTTTAATATTTTATACTTTTATTTTATCATACTTTATACGAGGTATCTATTGTCTTCTTTGTTTCTTCTCCACTGATTAAATGGGTGATCTCTTCCGATTTAATCTACCTGGCAGCATAAGATTGACAACCGCTTTAACAATCTATTGTGGTAGTAGAATTGTAAAATCTTATTCTTAGATAGTTGTGTGAACCTTTGCCAGATTTATGTATGATTTTATTTTACCCTTATTTGTTAACAATAGGAACCGCTACTGAACAAGATGCAAAGATAAGCGCCAGGCACAAGCCAAAGGTAAAAATTGGTAACAACTGTTGCACATCAATCAAACTGACACAATTCAAATGCGAGATAATAAAATAAATGAACTGTTGTTTAGCACCTGCAGCCAAAAAATTTAAATTAGGGGCAGGCATTATTTTATTATATTTGATGCTACTTTAATTAATTTGATTGTGGGATGGGAACTTTGACTGCCGCCAAATAGTATAAATAAAAGCAGTAAGACAGAACTCAAAGTATTTAGATAATCTGGGAATAGTTACTGAACTTACAGCTTATTGTTTATTAATAGGACAAATAGAATGGCAGAGGTTGCCGAACTGACTTATATCCAGGCAATAGGTGTAAACAAATAATAAATGTGAGTTTATAAAACATTTTACGTAGGATGTCTAAGAAGACAAACACCTTTCTGTAATTCGAACAATTCTCTGTAGTTTTAGACAAATATTTGGCCGATTCTTCTGCATTTTCGCAGAATCTACGATTTGTTCTACCCAGTTTATTTTTTTACAAAGATGTACAATTTCACAAATTTTACAGAGGTGATATCTGTGTGAGCAATATCCAATGATTAGATCCAGAATTACTTCTAGTTCAAAAGAGTATCTTTCGATAGTATCGATAATAATATCGATAATTCGATAATAAATAATATCGATAGTTCGAGTATCGACTTTTATATATTAGATATTTATTAGATATTATTAGATATTAGATATTTTGACATATTTTAGGCGTTTCTTCGTGTAGTCCTGAGTACAAAATCGATTGCTAGCAACTCTGCCTAAAATTTTTTAAGAGGTCTTCGGGGGTATTGTTTTTGATGCAACATTATAAAATTTTAGGGTACCTATTGTGATTTGTGCGATTTCTTTCTGTGTTATTTTAATCATCATCACCAGCCTTCTACGTCCAAAGTTGAATATAGGCCTCTCCTAATTTCTTCCAGTGCTGTCAGTCTTGAGCTTACTGCAGCCAATTCCCAACTATTCTTTTGACTTCGCCTGTCCATCGTGTAGGTGGTCTACACGATGAATCTGATTTTTTGGGTCCACATTTCCTTTTTGCCATTTGTCAATTTTCTCCTAAGAACTTTGAGGCTCTTGTTGTTTTCAATCCTTTATTAGATTAGTTCACTTTTATGCTTTCGGTTGTCAATCCTACTAGAGTTTTGTATTCTTTTATTTATCTCTCTAAGTTCATGATATTCTTTGGTTCATTTTTGAATCTGTATTCTCATGGCTTTCCAATGCTGTTGATGTATTCTTCAAATGCATTTATATCATTAGGCTCTATCCAGGTAGGTGTAGACTTTATTTGATCGCGCGGTATCTTTCTCTCCTAAGATCTATTTCTATCGACTAGGATTGTAACATCTTTAAAGATTTACCTCTTGTCGGTTATCATAAAATCGATTTCATTTAATTAGTGATGAGTTTACGTGTTCCCGATGGCAGAACTGGCTGCAATGGCCCCATTCCAGGGATCGTAAACCACAAATATTGAGGGTAAAAACGGTATCGCTCACGAGAAAACTAGAAGCATTCGAAATGTGGGTGTACCGACGCATTCATCGTATATCCTGGACCGAACATGTCACCAGCATAGAGGTACTCCAAAGAATCGGAAAGGAGAAAAAAATCGTGAGCACAATCAAACAAAGAAAGCTTGAATATCTAGGCCACATATTGAGACACGATAAGTACCCTCTACTGCAATTGATTGTCCAGGGGAAAATAGACAGAAAGCGGGGGCCAGGCAGGAGAAGACACTCGTGGCTCCAAAATCTGCGGAAGTGGTTCGGGCTCACATCGGTCGAACTATTCAGAAGCGCCGCAAATAAGATCAGAATTGCCATGTTGATAGCCAACGTTCGCAACGGACAGGGCACTTGAAGAAGAAGAAGAAAAAAATGGTATTCCACGTAGGGTTGGTGCACATTTTTATATTTTGTCTTTTTCTATGATGTATTTTTTATTTCTCTTCGCCGATGAAGAATGCTGCTCTACATTCTATCAGATCGCACCTTAAGGCTGCAGTGGGGCATGGTTGCATTGCAACCGTGATCCGTGATTGATCTACACTAGCGAGTTTTTGCGCTTTTTGCCACTCCATTATTACTTTTTGGTGCCTTGTTTTGTTCGACCAAACCAGCGCAGCATAATATCAATGGGTATGGGAACCGTTATAGTTGTCACGATCTTAATTATTTTGTTACCCCTATCGACCATGAACACAAATTAACTCCACGAATTCACTTATGTGAATTGGTAATAATAATAATAATTTGGAAACTGTCGTATCGGTAATTTGGTTTATGTCTGATAGGACATTTTACCTTTAAAAGTTTTGTTTTGAATTTTCCAAAAAAATACGGAAAAAGAAAAAGGCATTTTTGAAATCAGATCATCAAAATTATTTAAAGATGTCCTAAACACTACAGACACTACAGACAAATCAATTGTTAAACAAATATAAACGTTAAATATGTTTTTTTAGCCATCTTATTTGTAATTAATAATACATAATACAACGTAAGCTGCAAACTCTAAACTGAAACCCGTGTTACTGACCATAGATATCACATGCACGGTAATTTAAATAAATAAATAAATAACATTCTTTATTACTTCTCGAGCACCAATTTTTGTTTTTCTTTCATTTTGTTGGGCTCTGTAATTATTATTATTGAAAATTAATATCTCAGGAAACTATCAAGTTTTCAATAAAAATATATAAAATGTTTTCGTGTTTGATAAAAATTTATAATTTTTGTAGTAGGTAACTCCTTGTATTAATTCTGATTGTTTTACTAGCAATGAGTTAATATTGCAATTTATTGTTAATGCATTTGTGGAAACTGTATCACATTTTTCTGTACATTTAGTGAATTCAACGTTCTTGGTAAAGCTAGATCATTCATTAAGATTATTATAGAAAACAAACACAATTACGTGAATCACTTGCATCTATTTCTTTTATTTCTGTTTAAAATGGTAATGAACGTGGAGCCATTTATTCGCACGAACCAATCTACTATTATGAACTTATAAAATTGTTACTTTCGTGTAGGCGTGTAGACAGAGTTTTTATGTTATAATCTTAAAATTTTATGTGCTTTTTTTATTTATTATTAGTGGCATGATAGTCTTGTGGAAAGATAGATCTCAGTCTTGTGGAAATTAAACTACGAGTCAAATTGTCGTTGTTAAAATAAATTAATCGTCAAATCTCGGTATCGAAAACAACATCAAGGTACCTGAAAATAATTACACAAAGTACCAAAAGTATTAAATAAGTATCTTACATGAACGAATGATGGTCATAACGTACTTCTGGGTACTGTAGTATACAAAAGCAATTATCGAATAGAACGTGGTTTGAGCCATATAATTATTCAAGAAAATATACCAAAATTACTGTAATACAATAATAATAACGATTTGGTCACGCCTGTTATCCCACACACCTGAACAAAATTCTTGTTCTCAAAAATGATCGTTGTCAAAATTGTGATAAAAAAGGTGATTTGTTTCGTATTTTTTTTAATTTCTGAAATATAACGATGAAATAGGTCACTTTATTCAGCAATTACATGATCTTAATATACAGGCTCCATTGAATATGCTTAGTCTTTTAGATAATAGAAATGAAAAAAATTTATTAGTATATAGAAGTTCGTATTGTTGCGTTCTGCACATACGATGACGTCTATATAACGATTGAGACCATCAGAAAGTGTAAAAAATATCGATGTTCAATCTAAAACTCGCTGGTTTTCTCCTTTCGTATTGGTATATGGTATTGTATATTACCATAGAAAATAAAAGCAAGAGGACTATATGAAACTCTATTTAAAAAGTAAAATCAATAAACAAAATATATATATCTACATACAGAAGATTATATAAATCACTAATATTTACATATTACAATATGCGTGAAAAAGATACAAAAAACTCAGTACTTCTTTATAACCCAGATAACTTTACAAAAGGTGAACAAATTAGAGTAGAAACACAAAAGTCTAATAATATTTTACCAATGTTTATATACAGTTGCGAAACTGCAACACCTATCAAGTAATAAAATAGTCGTTTTGTGTCAGATATTAAAAAAAATTGGTTCCTGAAGACAGAACGAATCTGTTGCGAACGGCATACGCCTGCAGGACAATATCTACGGCAGCCTTGTGGACTATCACGGGTTGCGTTTCCCTGTATGTATTAGAAGTGGAAAGAAGACATCTCTCATAGAGATAAGAGCATTTGACAACAGCCATAAAAAAAGAAGAAAGGGAAAGATCAATGGAAAGATGACAAGAAGAGTGGAACAGCACAAAAGATGTCGCCCAGTGAACTAAGATGCTAAGATGCTAAAAGAACCTATAATATCTAACTTAATCTTAAATGATATAATTCAATCAAAGACCTTTGCAAACAAAAATGATATCGATATATTTTAGGAAATAAAAAGAGATAACTGTATATTCATATTTTTCTTTATTCGTTGTGCTAGTAACAAGAAATTTTATTTAAAAATTCCTTTACAGAAAGGTCTTCTTTTTTACGTGCCATCTCTGCGACGTGTGCGGCTAAAGTGTACACGTTAGCTAGTAGTACTATAATGTATTAGAGCTTAAGGAATATTGCTGAATGCAACCTTAGATAAGTTTTTTGTAATATTTGTATATAGAACTAACTTGCTTATTGATCAGAGTGAATGATTAGATAGCAATAATCATAAGATTCCTGTTTGAGTTTTATTAAATAAAAAAAAATTTCTCCGCGACGGAGGTTGGCAATCATCATGGCTATTCTGATCTTAGATGCTGCCGCTCTGAATAATTCGGTTGATGTGCATCCGTACCATTCCCCTTAGGTTACGCAACCATGAGATTCTTCTCCTTCGTACACTTCTCTTGTCCTGGATTTTCCCTTGTATAATTAATTGAAGTATGTTGTATCTTTCATTACGCATAACATGCCCCAGGTATTGCAACTTTCGTGTCTTGATGGTTTCAAATATTTCCATTCATTTGTTGACTCTTCTCATGACTTCGCTGTTTGTTACATACTCGGTCCATGATATCTTTAGGATTTCTCTGTACACCCACAGTTTAATTACAGAAAAGATTATTATTTAAAAAAAATTACATCACAGAACGTTTTCGGACTAACAAGTCTATCATCAGTGCTGTTACCAGGTATGCTACATAAGTGAAGCCACTAAATATGTGGTTAAAAACTATTTAAACGTTAATAAATATGTTCTATATTACGAGTACATCGTTGGTGATAAAGTTATATGTATGATGTTGAAGTTTTTAACATATTCACTTTATGGCATCGTAAGACTCACAATTGGGGTACTGGCCACGAGGCGTAGTCTCTATAGCAACCTAAAGCAGGACCAAGCTAGTAATAAGCGTAATTAAATGTTAAGAAAAATAAAAGTTCTAAAAGCAAATGTTTTGCAATTTGCAAAGTTCTAAAAACAAAAGTATTTTGATGCTGAAATTCTCTATACCTACCGAAAAAACCCATAGAAAGACTTTTCAAGAAAGACCACAAAAATTTTGTTAAAATTCCTCGTGGGAAAATATATTTAAGTAAGCATTATTCGGAGTAAAGACGAACCGTTAAATATTTCACACGCGTACTCTACCTATTCCACCGCTTACTTACAATTAGTTTTTATGTCTTTCTCATTTAGCATAAATAAAAAAAAAAATTTTACCGTTCCATGCGCAAGCAATCGACTGTTCCAGAACTATGATTAGAAGATGCCCAACAAAGCTTTAATAAAGCTTCTTCAGTTGTATGCTTTATTTATTACAACATTTATTGGGTACTTGAAGAATTCGCTAATTTGTTTTTGAAGCAGCCACGCATACTGTCCATTCAATGCAAAGAATCGTTTAACACCATCGGCAATTCTCAAAGGCCGTAACAAAATTCATCCCGCAAGTAATAAACGCCAAAGCGAGCAATAAAACAATTCCAAAATAAATGACTTATAGGTATAATATCATTGGCGTAGTTAGGTCGATATTAATTCTAAAAATAATTTCAACACCTTGATTGTTTTAATTACTTTTTTAAATGTATAAAAAGATCATAAGTACTCATTATTAAGCGATAGAATTAAACTCGGTTTTCTTCTTTCTTTTAAAATTATCAGCTTTTTTATATTTTTAGCAAACTTGAAAGAATACTGTTTGTTTGTTTTTTTCACTAGTTTTTGATATCTTGTCGAATTTTTTGTAATAGAACAAAAATTATATCTAAAGAGAATTACAGAAAAATAATGCAAACGTTGAATTTTTTCTATGACGCAAGTATAAAAAAGATAGTATATTGGTAGAATTTATAAAATTAGGTACTCTATAAACATTACCTTTTAAATTTTTTGCTTATTAAAAGGGATCAATCGATAAGGTGAAAAAGGTGCTAAGCAAAAGCTGCAAACTGATCAGCACGTAGAAAACTGTATAAACTATTGAATAATACTTTTTTTGCCCTGTCTCTGGAAGTCAATTTTAGCAAAAAACATTTCGTAAGAAAAAAGTAGTAAAATATAGACTAGGAATATTAGCAATAATATCACTATAATAATCATGAATCCGTAATCAGCAATAAAAATATTATCAAAATCACCAATGAAGTCATCCATATCTGTAGTAGAATAATACTGATCTATCGATAGAGTTTTTCGAAATGATATCCAGAGAAAAATAAAAAGATTTGATGACCGTTACAACGATGACAAG
Source organism: Diabrotica undecimpunctata (assembly GCF_040954645.1). NCBI lineage: Eukaryota > Metazoa > Arthropoda > Insecta > Coleoptera > Chrysomelidae > Diabrotica > Diabrotica undecimpunctata. The sequence goes on along the minus strand of NC_092805.1, from coordinate 150,645,603 downwards.
ATGATTTAAATAAATTTTAGAGCATTGGATAAGACTAACGGGAGTGACACTATGAAAATAATTCAAAAACCTTTAACGTATCGCATTAACCAAAGAAGCTAATATCTCTCCTGTCTATTATTGAATAATATTAGATTACAATGGAAATAAAACTCATTGATGAAGATGTTATTGATGTAATGGTTGAACTCTTTTTTCTAATATATCATACTGCCACAATCCTCAGACAATGGCTGCAATCGACCTCTGTGGCAATATCCAAAAAGGCAAGTTCAATATCCTGCTCGGATCACAGAGCAATGACTTTAATGGGTCACACACTTCAAACATTTTTGAAAATAATACACAGCAGAATTCTTAAAACTTTTGAATTTGAAATTAGTGACACACAATTTGGCTTTAGAAATGGTATGGACACAAGAGAAGCTTTGTTTGGTTTAAATATTCTGGTTCAGAGATGCATGGATATGAATCAGAACATGTACTTATGTTTTGTAGATTTTGAAAAGGCATTTGATAAAGTTCAACATAAAAAGATTGTAGATATAATAAAAGGCAAAAATATTGACAGTCGTCATATGGAAATTGTATCTAATCTATATTGGAATCAAACAGCCAAGCTAAGAGCTGACAACCAGAACACAAGAGATATCAAAATAAAGAGAGTATTACGCCAGAGTTGCGTACTGTCACCACTACTCTTCAATGTCTACAGTGAAGCGGTAAATAAAGAAGCGCTCTCAGATTCAATAAAAGGTATATCTATCAATGAAGAAGTTTTGAATAACTTGCATTTAAATAATGACGGATAACAACAATGATTTAAAGAACGAAATGCATGATCATGACTAAATCAGCAGATGCAAACATTCAATTGTTTGTTGAGGATACTGTAATTGAGAGTGTGAAAACCTACGAATACTTAGGAACATGGATAATATCAAATGTAGACCAAACCAAAAAATAAAGACACATATTGAAATAGCACGTACATCATTCGTTAAACTTAAAAAGTTTCTTTGTGGTCGGGATATAAGGTTAGGACTACGTCTAAGAATGCTTCGGTTTTACGTATTTACTACTCTTCTTTATGGCTTGGAAGCATGGACATTAAAGTGTATCTGAATAAGTTGGCCGCCTTTGAATTTTAGTGTTACAGAAGAATCCTACGAATATCGTTTACTCAAAGAATATCAAACGCAGAAAATACTAGAAGAATAGAAAATGAAGCTGAAATAATACTGACTATCAAAAGAAGAAAACTTGAGTACTTAGGCCATGTTATGAGATGGCAAAGATACTCATTATTACAGCTTATTATGTAAGGGAAAATTCGAGGAAAGCGAAATATAGGGAGACGAAGAATATCATGGCTTAAGAACTTGAGGGAATGGTTTGAATGCTGTTGCGGTAATACGGAGTATTACTACTAGAAAGCACGAAATTCCTTCCTTTCTGTCTAAAAGCTTATCCTAGAACCACACAATGGAATGTGTCGCCCTATTTGCCCCTATGATTTAACAAATCGTGATAGCTCTTGCCTATACGTCTTCGAGTTAATAAGTAACGCGGCCGAAACACAAACTTTTAAAGATACATAAAAGAAGGGTTTTAGGCCATCTAGTAGGTATTACGTAATTTTGCAACCAATGTTTAGCGGGAAAGACAGTTGTGTTCTATTTTAAGCTACCGAAGGTAGATGGCGCTCTACGCAGTACTCGATACAGTCTGATTAAACACATGCCTTTCTGCCTCCGAGTTTGTCGTCTGTCTACCACTATCTGATAATCCCCAGTATACTGCAAAACATATAGTATAGTAAACTTTTAAAATAAATCATAAGACATTCATATTTTCTAGTACGTAATACAGTGCTCTCTATAAAAATATTTTTTTATTTTAACTGTTTGAGCTCAACAAAATAAATAATATATTTATAATACAAAATTATGGACAAATCATATTACCACCTAAATTTATTTAATTTTCTCTTATGTTAAAAACTTAATAAACGATACCTTCTCGACCAACACCAAGCGCCGACACTGCCTGGTGTCGATGTGAAAAGTGGTGACCTTGATGTCGGCCTGGACTGACCCAAACACTGACCCCTCCATGCAATTGCAAACAATTGCACTTGAATCTGTGATGAACATGGACATGGACACATTGAGTGCCGCCGACTACTATGATGGCGGTCCGTCAGCAAGGAATTTGTTTCAGTGTCACTCATTTATTGTTACTCTTACGTTTATTAACAACACCAGGTGAAGTCATATGTCGGCACTTTGAAGAATTGGGGTAATAAAATGCACTTACCGATAATACCTATTTTCATCTTCTTTTAATTTATTTTTTATTACTTTTGTAATTATCACTTATATGATTTACTTGATCCCTTATTCCCAAGGATCGTTACTTTCATTCATTTTTTCACAGCTTTAAGGGAACACTACTATAATATAAATATAGACAGTCCAACTATTAGTTTATCCGTAATAAACACTAGAAAAGCCATCGTTTATAAATTCTCCATCCATTGTCATCACATAAAAAGACAGTGACTTGAAATTGCAACTAAAGTTTTATCGCACAAGCACCTCTAATCGGTTATGATATCTTCCATCTAGAATGCATTTCCTGTGAGTTTTTTTTTCGGCTTATTTAGAGGTTAACATGGATGAAGGTAGACAAGGATTATGTGACCGTCTAATAAAAAATGGATCAAGAAGAGATCTTCTTGTGTATTTTCCAAATCCAAATTTTAGATTTTCCCTGCAACTTATAAAATATAGTTGGTTTCAAAAATGGTCAAAATGGGTAAAACATAATCCTTTAAACGAAAATGCATTAAATTGCAAACAAGTATTCAAATATTGATCGTAAGATTTTGAATTTAAATATTTATGAACGATTTCCGAAGTGGAAATCAAAACATCAAAGTAAACGTATTTTTAACTGAAATTGTGGATAATTCCCATTAAAAATAGTACATGATACATATACAAACAATTAATTATTTCTTTGATAGTAAATACTTCATATTTTAATTAAGACTCTCTGAATGAAGCAAAAAGTGTACTAGAAAAGTTTGTTAGTTTTGTAAAACATTTTTTTGTACTCTTTTCGTAATTTTTTTGTTTGTTTACTCCAGTTATGGAACTGGTCATATAGACCAGTAAAAAATGAAAAAAAATGTAACATGATAAGAAGTCCAATTAGAAAAAATTATATAGCAAAGTTGCAGGTTCTAAATTAAAAGTTTTTTATTTGAGTTTTTTTGTTTTTTGCGTTTTCCTAGAAAATTCAATAGTTATCCATAGTTTCCATTATTTTAAATCGAGGAAATAACAGTGTATTTGGGATATAAAAAAATAAGTTGTTACCAAATTTGGTAAAAAACAAGTTTTTGTGAAAGAAAAAAAACCAAAAACTCCGCTATTTTTAATTATTACATTATAACTTTTTTATTTATACGATAAATGTGCGGGCAATATTTTATTAGATACTCAACGTAACTTACCAATGTGTCTCTTAAACTCAACGTAGTTCAGTCTATTTTATGAATGGATTTTTGTATTTTCACTTGGTAGATTAAAAAATTAACTGGCTCTTTAACGATTAAAAATACCTAAAATTATACTTCAGCCAAAAAGGATTTAACTAGTTTATTAAAATAAGTAACGTAGGTAAGTGAAACAATTTCGGGATAAGGATTTTACAAAATATCGCAGAGTTAATAAAAATGAGAATCATATACGGCAGTCATATTTTACTTTTAAATTGGAAATATTTCGTCGGCAAATTAAAATGTGCTAATTTTTTTATTTATTTTTTTATGATGTTACAGCAATAAACGCGTAATTATGATAATCTCTATATTAGATATCCTATTCCCTAATTTTTACAATCCTATTAACTTGATTAATTGAAAATTCGACAATTGACGTCATAAGTAGAAAGTAAGAACAGTTAGTAAATTAAAATATCGTTTGTGTGCCTGTTAACATAAACCATAGCGATTTGCAATATTAATGTGTGTTGTAATTATTGTAGATGTTAGGATTAGCAACATCTCACTGATTTTATGATAGGTACACTTTTAATTTGTTTAATTGTGACTTAATTGTTTAAATGATTAGGTAAATTTGAATTATTCGATTAAAAGATACTAATTAAAGCTAAAGTTTCTTTGTTGTCGGGATATAAGGTTAGAACTACGCCTGAGAATGCTTCGATGTTACGTGTTCTCTACTCTTCTTTATGGGTTGGAAGCGTGGACACTAAAACAAGTCCATCTGAATAAGTTGGCCGCCTTTTAATTTTGGTGTTACAGAAGAATCCTACGAATATCATGGATTCAAAGAATGGCAAACGTGGAAGTAACTAGAAGGATAGGAAATGAGGCGGAAATAATATTAACTATCAAAAGACGAAAACTTGAGTACTTAGGACATGTGATGAGATGAGCAAAAATACGCATTATTACAACTTATTATGCAAGGCAAAATCCGAGGAAAGCGAAATGTGGGAAGACGAAGAATATCCTGGCTTAAGAACTTAAGGGAATGGTTTGAATGCAGTAGTTCAGAACTTTTTAGAGGGGCAGTCAACAGAGTCCTCATAGCCATCATGATTTCCAACCTTCGATAGAAAATGGAACTTAAAGAAGAAGAATTGTCAAAAAAAGTATATATAAAGGATTTTCATTTAACTAAATATTTTTTCCATTCCGCTGTACACAACATTCTCATGAAACCATAGATGCTTAATTATTATTTGGTAAATTCAAAAGCATATTTCTCATTTTAAAAACTAAAACGTAATTCAAAGGACACCACAGCGGGAATAATCACATTTGGATTAACACAGGAAAAGTTTTCATTACACAAAAAATACTTAAAAATAATAAGAAACTGGGTCCAGAGGAAGTAGACAGACAAATTATAAAGCTTTGTTTCTGAAAAACGAGAAAATACAACGAATCTTCTACTTGTAGTAATCTTCTTTAACAGGAAATTAAAAAGGCAATCTCTTTTCTAGAATATGTTGCCTATTTGAGTCCATTTCAAATAGATAAAAAAAAAATAAGAATAAGACTTACTCACAATCAATTTATTCTACCACTAACGACCGGTTTGCATGCATGCAATGCATCTTCAGGTCAACGGTACATGGTAAACTAAATGCTGAAAATATAATAACCTGTATTACGGTGCTGTTTGGCACAGAATATACAGCAATTATTCCAATATTATATGTATGTGATTATTAAATACGACTTTAAATTGAATAAATAAATCTTAAGTGAAAAACGATCTAGTAAAATTGAAACTAAATAAATAAATATTACTTACATGTCAATACAAGGAATAATATTAAATTTTTGAGAAAATATAGCTAAAAAGTGTTATGGTAAACTGGTAACAGGTGATCATCGGTTTTACTGCAACTATTTAGCGAATAAAGGGAAAGTTCTTGAGGGGAAAAGATATTAACAACTAATTGTTAACTGCTAAACAACTAAACAAAGCCAGTGTGAGCTGTAGGTTATAGTCTGCATAGCAAAGAATCTTAATTTTTGTTTTCATCCATTTTACAAAATTAATTACACTCATTAATTTATTTACAACATGAATTATCCATGTCTGCCCGTCTTTGTCCGTTCCAGTTCCAGTGTTGCAATCGGAAGTACTGTTTTAAAGTCATAGTGCAAGCGATATATTATTTGACACGCCGGTAAGACGAGTAAAAATATATACTTCCGGTTTCATGCCTATTTTTCCATCCGTCTGTCTATCCGTGAACATAACTACTCTCTTATTAGAACAGATATAATAACAAATGAGGTGACGAATGAAAGTTACAACCCAAAAATTGTAGAGGAAAGTGGCCTAATATTGGATACATTTTTTTCAACCGCTACTTTTTACAAAAAAATTATTCAAATTTTGTTTTTTTCTTAGTAATTTATTGGTATAACTATCTATTATATTCTGGTAGGATTGAAATAACTCTAAAACATACCTGTAGGCGATAATAAAATATTAATTAAAAAAACCCAAATTCGACAGTTTACGAAATAGTCGCCTAATATTGGATAGAGTATCCGATATTAAGGAAAAGCTTATCTCATGTACATGTGGAATGTAAACAATATATTTGTTATTTTGGTGAATGTAAACATTATATCTATTATTCTGAAAGATACAAAAATAATTAATACAAGTTAATAGTGACTATCTATCCGTACAATATTCACAAATGAAATTAATGTTGCCTTCAGCTCCACCGCAAACTTCATGACACCATCTGTAGCATTTGCAACAGCGTATTCATTGCTGTACAGCTTTGTCGGAAAAAAAAATTCAAGGCAGTAGATGCATTCCATATCATCTTGATCCATGTCATCTTCAGAATCAATAAACGGTATTTCTTGCTCAGACTCTGATGAATCTTAAGAAGCGACTTCTGTTTTCCTTTTGTTTTTGAATTTAATTTTTTGCTTGGGTTCTTTGCAGTTTTAGGCGATAGTGCTTCTTCAAGAGCTTTTTTTATAAGGCAATCCACTAATTAAAGCAACTGCACCAGAATTCTTCCGTTTAATTCCTGATGGACCAGGTAAAATAGGCAATGGTTTTAAGTCAGTTGGATTTATAAAATTGCATCAATCCTGGTAGTTATTCCACCAGCTTAACAAAAACGTCCTGTAGAATGATAATGTGCTTGGACTTCTCAATAGTGTTTGGAGATTTATTTTCGTTGTAACTATTGTCATCAACAAAATAAGTTTCTAACTTTTCATGGATTACAAAATCTTGGTCACGAAACAAATCACTATCAAATGGCATAATGCTACATTTTCGAAAACCATGTAACGAGATTTCCATTGATAAATAAGCATTTCCAAGCAAACCAGCAGTCTGGTACGGGCAAATTGTTCTACTAGGACTATTTCTTAACCAGTTTTCGATTTGTTAACAATAATATGTCTTTAAATGTCAAATAAAGGCTACATCTAAAGATTGTATTTTATGAGTTGAGTGTGGACTTTGGCATATTACAATGATATTATTTTCTCGAGCCTTATTAATGAAATCCAAGTTTCTTGTGTGCGAGTAGTTACCGTCTAAAATTAAAATGACAGGATCGTCGGCGGTTGACTTAGTATAGGAAATAAAATGATCCATCCACTGCGTAAATAAGTAGGATTGAATCCACCCAGAAGGATGACATCTTCCAATTGCTCCAGGAGGGGCTCAATCCATTAATTCTGCTTTAAAATTTTTTGGAATGTAATGTCCATTTGCATGCATACATATGACAACATTCACAAGTGAACCTCTTTCAGAAGTTGTTAACTCCCCAATTTGTTTTTTTCCTTGTAAGCTTATAACTTTAGTATGCTTAAATAAATAAAAAAATTTAAATTAAATTTTATCTTTTTTAGTTCTGGTTCCAAAATATCATAAAATTTCTTAAGATTTTATTTAGTAAATACTTTGATTCTAGCAGCAGATACAATTTGTGGCATTCGAAAAAAAATAGCCTTGTTACGCTTTAAAAAATTCCTGCCTAGGAATTCCTAGCCATATTCGGCCTGCAGTAGCCTTCGAGTTGGATATGACACATTGTTGGCCAAAGCCAACTGAAAGGCTAAAGGGTCTGTTGAGGTTAAACCATTAAACCTCCTTTCAAACTCCAAGCAGTATTCAACCAACCCTTTTTCTAATGCTTCGGGAAGAACTGGCTTACGACCAAGAGTTGATTTTTCGAGGTATTCCAGTGGATTTTCTTTCTTACAATAATATTCTAATATAGCTTTTGGTACGTCGTATGCTTTCGCCGCTTTCAAATATCCCTTCTCCTTATTGAGTAGGACCAAAATTGCGGAGGCCATATTTGCTTTATTCCATTGCTTTCTTTTTTTAGAGGACATTCTGTAACAAAAACGTTCTTCAGTATAAATACATAAAAAACGGTCCTTATATTGGATATCCAAGATTGAGAATACTTACAGCTGTTCTAATATTAGGCACATTTCTAAATTACAGGTTAGAATTTTTACAAGATAAACAGACAAAGGTTTCATGACTAAAACAACATAAATATGTCAACTTTAACATTCATTGCACTAGCGATTAAAAACATTTAAATTTCTTAACTTATTTGAAATATTTTCAGCACTAAAACGTGGTGAACTCAAAAAATGTAGGGATGTGCGTTTCAATAAATTTGCAAGTATGCTTAGATGGACGATCTTTAGATTCTACAGCGAGCTCCAACTTAAGTTTTGAATCATAGTCTAGCCATCTGTGGATATATTACACCTATTATTCCATTTGTTTTTGAAATAATTAGCTATCCAATATTAGGCGGTATCCTAATATTAGGCGAGTTTCCTCTATTAAAGGTAAGAAAGTTGACATCGAACTTCTAATTCTAAAGTTGCAACCGGAAGTACTTTTGGAAAGTCGCCAAAATGGTATAAGCGACATATTGCTCGACCGGTTTAGTAAGACGAGTCAAATATATACTTCTGGTTTTTCTTTCATTTCCGGTTAAAAAGTTGTAACCGGTAATGCCACATTATCGTCACAGAAATACTAATTCTGGTTCAAAAGTTATGACCAGAAGTTTGGCAAAATGGCCCAAAATTAGTGAAATATGATATCAATCCCTGCAAAATTACATGAAGAGTTTAAATATCGACTTCCGGTTCTACTTTCGGTCACGTTTGGTGAAAACCGCCTCTCTAATCAGTGCTGTGTTCGAGATATATTATACCAGATATAGATATTAAGTCTTTTGCGTATGTTGAGGTCTAAAAAGACATTGCAGAATGTTTCTTGCGATTCTTGCATGGACTTTTATTTCATCGGTAATATCCTTACGTCCTTTTTGTACAGAACTTAAATAAAAGACCTGTCTTCACCTTTTCTAATACCAATTTGCGATACCATGGTATCTTCTACTTTTAATCTTTCTTTTTAATAGCAGTAGATCCGATCTGTTATCTCTTATTAATTTACGATTTAACAAGACATTTCATTAGAAAATACTGTTTTACTCTGTAAAATACTCATACATAATAATTGTATTCGTCTTTCTGTTCATCTCTACATTTTTGTAACCATAATTGAAAAACAGAACAACGCACCTCTAGTACCAATATAATATTTTCTGAGATCTTTCAGTACCTCTCTAAAATCTGCTCCAAAAATAAATGGAAAACAAAATGTTTGACTTAATTTTAAAAGATAAGGTATTACGATACTTAATTTCTTCCTGATGAACAGCAAAACTGACCCATGTCCGTAAACAGTTCAATTGCAAAAGGTCCATAAACGATATTCGAAAAAAATAGAACTATTATGCAATTACAGAAGGACACTCGTACACAGGATGTGAATGGATTTTTGGGCAATGCACTCATTGTATAAGAGATTTGAGAACGTTGCACCTCCTTAAGTGTTGTTTTGTACTGTTTAGAAAAACAAAACACAATGAGTTTATTTTTGCGGTTGTCATTTTTATTGAACGGTGCAGGTTCACGGACATCTTATAAGTGGTTACAACTACACAGTTAAAAGACATTGCAAATCAAATAATTGTAGTAGGTATAAAGCACACAGTGTTTTAAGCGTTAATATAAGATATGTCCTTGACTGCATATTTTGAAGAACGAATAAATCTTAATATAACCGACGAGTGAAGAAAAAGAAGATAAATAGAAATGAAAATGCTAAAAACACTATATAATTCTGTAACCACACTGATAATTAATTGAGAATGACAACAAAACAACATACATATTTTAAAAAAGAGCATGGCCTGAGGCATTCACTGCATTGTTGCTATTATTTTCAAAAAATTCCCAAATATTCCAGATTAAAATCGACACAAAACATCTAAAGTACTATAAAATTAGTTTCAAATATGCAGAATTAGAGCTCTAAGAAATGAATATGAACTGACAGATATAATGCAACACATAATCGTTTCATTTCTACCAAAGATGACATTAAAAACATAAAAGAAACCACCATGGGAGCGTTGGAAGATTCAGAACGGAAGATTTTAGAGGAAAAAGATTATATGTTAAATAAAATTAGGATTGAATCACCTAAATCGTGCTAATGTTTATTAAGATATAAACCATTTAGACAATATAGAGAAATTTAAGACTTACTACTTAACTTATGGTCTTCTATTTCTTCATCTTCATTTGAATCAGTTTCGTTATCCATCTCGATAGGTTGGGAAACTCCTGCAATGCTATTTCCAAGAGTTCACAATCTTTTTCCTGTTTTTTGATGGATGTTATCATAACATACTTTCATATAAAAGTTGTATTTTGTGTAGCCACGTTTTACTTGCGTCTATATTAACAATAATATAGACGCAAGTCTATATGAAGTCATAAAAACTGTTAAAATTAGAAAGATTCAATATCTGGGTCATATAATCAAGGGCGAGAAGTATTACTTAGATTAATTATGCAAGGGAAGATACAAGGGAAGAGAAACCCAGGACCACGCAAAATATCCTGGCTAAGAAATTTGAGAGAGTTGTTCGGTTGCAGCTCATTAGAATTATTCAGAAGCGCGGCCAATAAAATTAAAATAGCGATGATGGTTTCCAACCTCCGATAGGAGAAGAAACCTGAAGAATATTAACAATATTGGATTTAGTTGACAATGATAATGGGGCAAACGTAAAACAGTTATTAATTTTCTTATTTTTCTATTATCTATTTATGTTTCGTTGCAATTCATAACAATAAACTTACCAAATCTAATTACGTTTAACATTTTGTCCAATATTGGAATCTTCCCTTTTGTGAAGTTTATGAATTTCCATTGATTGTTTTCCTTCATGATTTTTTTTGGATTAGCAATATTTTCTTGTTTCTTTTACTTAAAAATCTGTAAATGCATGAATACCTGTCCTATTGGAGAATATAGTTACTACTTATATATTTAAAAGCTGCTGAAAGTTATTAATGAAAGTTTAATTTAAAATAATAGTTTTTTTTAGAAAATACGTGCCATTTTTAAGATAGGCTGGTGCAAATTTTAAAGTTTGTGTAATTTTAACATAATAAACTCTTAAATTGTTACAGATAAACTGACAATACCCAATGTTTTAACCTACCCTCATCATAAATTAATCAATTATTGTAAAAACAATAAATAGAATAAAACTTTAGAAAAGATCAAGATAGTTGACAATTTTATTTCATATGCGAAGTAGTTAACTTTTCCCATTCTGCCCCATAAGCGGGATTTAACTTTTTCATAGCTTGGACTCTACAGTCATAGGAAAAGCATGTATTAAAAATATAATTAGTGGGAAATAACTTTTATTAATATTATTCCTTAAATAATTTGTAATTGACACATAATTGGCTGGAAAGATGAAAACTGATTCATCATTCTCGCTACCTACATCTGCACACGACTTATGTCCCCAACCATAGCACGATGAGCATGCTACCCATTCTTCTTGGAAAGTTGAATAAAAGTTTTGGCAGTATAAACACCGGGCATCATCTTCAGTGTCATCATCTTTATTTAACACCCTCTTCTTTTTACCCGCCTTCTCCTAAGTGGCTTCACTCCTGTCTTTATTAAAGTTGACTTTTTTACTTGCTCTACGTTTTTAACCGCCTTAACCTTTGTTTTCCTTGGCCTTTTCTGTTCCACTTTTGGTATCGGTAGAACATGTTGAGGAGAGACAGTCGGAAATTACGTTATGTTACTTGTAACTGAAGGATTTGGAACAGTATCTGGCATTCATGAATACTGAGGAAGAATGGGTAGGTGTCCACCGTTACATGCTGGTATTTTGGAGTTTGTTTCCATGAGTTCGGTAGTGGCATCATTTTGACTAATTTGTTTCTCCTCAGCTCCTTCGTTTGTCGTTGGCAAATCATTGGCGTTACTGGGCTTCAAATTGTCATCTATTTGAATATTTGTTGATACATATGGAAAGAATTGTTTGTAGTAAAAGCATTACCAATAATAGGCCATATTTCTGTTTTCCTGAAGCCGCTCAATGCCATTTTCATTGCAGCTGCAGTAATAAATGCAGCTTCAAATAACGATGCAATCTGAAATAAAGTCACTACTTTTCCAGGAGTTGATCTTAACTATCCTCGCACTTCCTTTTCATAATAAAGACTAATAGGCTTCATCAGTGAAGCATCTAAAGGCTTAAGACGGTGCGGCGAGGAAGAAAGCAGAGCAATACAACTCCGTTATATCGAGCAAGATCAATGAGTTCGCGGTTTAGGTATGTGTTGAATGTCCGTCGAACAGAAGCAAAATAAGAGCATCTTTTGTGGTCTTTAAAAAATATATAAATTTTAAGCCAATCAATAAATAAATAAATGTTTCGGTTCTAACCAATCCTGAGCCAGCGACTTCTGCTGACCCTCTATATGACACACTTAACTTGAACTTTTGCTGCTTTCGTTTCCTGGGGAAAATTAACATAAGGGTATATAAGATCCACTCTCAGAAAAACACAACTCCACAGTCGCAGTTTCACCACTCTCAGATTTCACCTTTCGTTGCTATGATTTTAGAATGTCCTTTTGGATTCACGCTTATGTCGGCCTCATCACAATTGAAGATAAGAGCACAATTTATATTTTATCAATGCATTCTTTTAGCAGTGATTAGAATTGTGCTACAGCTACCTGATTGAAACCCATCGCACGAGCTCCAGAGGTTGCCTTAGGTCTTCTTCAACTTAAATCAGGATTCCTCTTCAAAAAGTCTTTAATCCAGTCTTGTCCTGTCGTTTTATTACTTTGACAACAATATTGACAATATCATTTTAAAGTCATATACTTTAAAATGTATAATATGAAGAGTGTTAGGCTAGAAGGGGAATGTCCAATAACCATAGTTTTCAAAAAATCAAAAATTACCAAGTCTGGATTTTTTATTATTGATGACAAGAGAGTAACGGGATATGTTTTTCCGATAAAAAGTTTTTTGGTTAAACATTAGAAAAATTTTAAAATTAAATTCACATTAAAAGTAATTTTCCCCTAATTTTGTCATATCTACAAATCATAACAGATCAAACAGAATTTCCTGCACACAGTAATTTATAAACGGCTAATAACTAAGCTATAACTAAAATGGCTTTGGTTGGTTTGGTTTTTCAACCGTGGGAAACACGGTTTACAAAGAAATTTAGCTGCTTTTTTGTCACAGAATTTAGACAAATGCTATATGTTATTGTATTTTTCTTTACTTACCAGTAAAAATGTTTAATATGATTGTTCAGGAAGTAGGAACAAACCTTTCTGAGTAAGATGACTATCTTGGGCACACAGTAGTTTCCTTAATAAACTGAATGATCCTGAATGAACACCGTTGTAGTTATTTCGAATTCTCACAGACTTTCACTGGCCAGATTTTACAAGAATTTCTTTTATTTTTTGAGTAACAAACGGAAATTTTCTTGTAACGCTTCACGAAAAATGGTGTCGATTTGCGCACATGTTCTGCTTTACTGCAATCACCTTGAAAGGAAAAGGTTCACGTCGTAAATTGCGAATATTGTCAATCCAGTCGTGTGGTGTTTTCATCTTTTTTTGAGATTGCTAACACCCATATTCTTATCGCATTCGAGGTAGGAATGCCCACCAACAAGAATAGGTTATTTCCACGGAATCAAACATTTACAACATATTGAATGAAACGGACCATCGTAAAATGTAAAGATGTCTCATCTCAACTAATGGTGGATTCTTCATGTAATCAAACATCAAACAAAAAAGAGCATACTTCATCTGCCCCTTTTTTCAAAACGTATTGCGGATATATGTAGAAAATGCTGTCATGATATGAAAAAATGTGAATGTTAAAGCTGAACATTGAGGGCTGCGTACGATAGTAGACATCGTTTGTGGCAATATTTGAAAGATTAACATTTTTCTGATAGTTCATGAAAATATATGCGAAAGTAGGACCTTCCTTTTAACCATTAGTTTCGTTTTCGGTCGTAAAAAGTCTGGACCTTTCCTAGATGCAACTCTTTTTTATGTGATTTCATCACAGAAACTACACGCCGTTAGCCGAATTAAATATTGAAGTTTTGTTTAAAAATCGAGCGATGTGTATAGTACAAAGAAGGATTTTCAGAGTGCAGTCCCATGTACATATTATGCAGTTTGAATATGTTCAGTTCTTTTGGCAAATACATGCGTCCTGGGTTGTCTTTTAAGCTAAAATGACTTTTACGTGTTTTGAAAGAATTGATGTGCGATTTGATCAAGCCAATTGTGGTTTTATTCATTGAAGTTTGAATATGCCAGGCTCTCCTATCTATTGGCGCAAGACCTGTTAATTTCAACGAATGTTGAATATTTTCAACATTTTTTTAAATACCGTGTACTGCCAAGAAAAATTTGTAACAGACTTCAATTTCTTCAAACAGATCATTCTCGGCTTTGACAAAAACACGATACCTGTATGTAGCTTTATTGGGTCTTTTAATCATCCTCTTCTACCTTTCTTGACCTGCGGCGCTCAATTTGGGCTACAGAAATGAGAGAAGGTAAACACGAATTTATCTTCTAAGAATTAATCTTCTGTCTACGTCGTCCACTTTCTTCATGCACTTCAACCTTTTGCTTTGACAAAAGCTGACACGCCCAAGCTTTTCTTTTTACAGGTTTCATTACCAAAACTTGAAGAAAGTACAAGAAAACACCAAAACCTGTCAGAGCATGAACTACATGCACGGAGGTAAACAAGTAACTGACTGGTGAGCACAGAAGGTGACGAGGTTACCGAGGCAGGCTAGCGTGTACTTGGACATTCCCCCTACTTGCAGCATACAATCTATGGCGAGTGGGACATTCTTTTAGCCAAACAGGCGGGTGTTTTTTGATCTATGAGATCACGTTTCGCCATATTACATGGACAAAGCAGGTGGCATTGAAATCTCAATTTCATTTTTTGGACATTTGGACCCCTTCTAGCCTATCGCCCTTCATATAATTATGTCTTAATAAGAAAATGTATATAATATATGTCTAAACTATCAATGAAAATTAGTCAGATAAAATTAAATTATAGAAAACTTTTTTTACAATCAACAAAAACAAAATTTGTTTAATTTATTGGTTTCGTATTTTGAAGAAGATTTTCGAAATGGAAATTGATATGTTAAAGTAAACCTATTTTAAACTAAAATTGTAAATTATTTCTACTAGATATACCCACGTTTCTTCCCAGTTTTCCCATTTCTTAGTAAAACAAATTCTGTATTGTCCTACTTTTGGAAAAATTTTTAATTTCTTTTGCACCAGCCTCTCTCCCCCGTTCCAGTTTTTGTTTCACTTCAGTATTTCCCATTGACAGCATATCATCAGCAACATAAATGACATGAATGCAGTAAGTGAAATGTACCTTAAACATGAAGTCCTAAAAATTGCAAGTGAAATCTCTAGCAAGTGAAATTCAAAAATGGTTTCATTAATATGATCAGAATAATTAATATAAGAAAATAATAAACTAACCTTCCTAATAAATCTAATAACGATTTAATTCCAAAGAGTATTGTATATTGTTTCCTTGTGAAAGCTTTTATTTACTCCTTCAGTATGGTTTAAACTGTAAGATCTGACATTTATAGGACAGGGACTAGTTAACAATAATTAACAGTGTGACTTATAGTTCAGGAAACAACAAATTGTTAGCATATCAGTTTGCATTTCTAGATAATGTTAAGAATACATCAAAACACAAACGTTTTATATTGGAACTTTGTAGCCTCTGTTTAAAAAAGATCATTAATTAAAATAACTTTCTTAAGCTTATTCTTTTGATTCTTCTATCCTTAAGTATTTGTTCTTTCTTCCTATTGATAAATATTTGTCGTATATTTAGCACCATAATTTTCTACGTTTTTTTAATTTTTGCGATGTCTATTTTTGGAACATCTAGAGTAAATAAAGTACACGAAGTCGAAAATCAGGGGGAGGCATTTACACAGTCAAAGAAGCATGATATGACTTCAGATTTTGGAATATATTTTAAATTAAAATAAGATATATATATATATATATATATGTGAATAATTGTTCTGATTCCAAAGTTTCGATCTTCTTACCCCTTTTCTTTTATTTAAACCACGGCAACTAACCCAGTTGTGTGTCGTTCACTGTACTATTGCATACGCATGTATTCGCATGCAGCGCATGCATGTTCGACAACACGCAAACTGACTGACTTATTAGCGAACACTTTATCTGATGATGTTAATTCGGTTAGAGACGTATCGACTTCCAACCGGAAATTTTGTTGTTTCAATGCTTCACGTGGTATGTCATTTATACTTTCTTCTTGAGGTCGTCTTTGTTAGGGCTGTCAGGGTTGCAATCTGTTATTTATTGAGTAGGGAAGGGTTGAATGCTATGTTTACAACTTCACGGTGGTAGGATGCACGCAGGATTCTAAAGTATGAGAAATGTTTGATAGATATCTGAAAAGCAAACGAATGCAGGTTTATTTTTGTATAAATTTACATCTATACTTTAATATATTCACTACATTAAAGACGTTTTTAAATTTATATAGTGCATTTTAATATTTTCCGTAGTTTTGTACTTTATTTTCAGTTTATTTTATTTCTTCTGGAACTTTGTAATCTGTGTCAAGGTGAGAATAAAAATTTTATATGATTGGAAGATTATAAACCGACGGAACCAAGATCGAATTTTCATTCTAAGCGAGTTATAAACTGTATTTTATTTACGAATAATTTGTGTTGTGCTAATATGTGTATTTTTAGCGTTTAAACAATTACTAAAATTAAAATCTAGTGCATTGAAAATACGACATATATTCTGTTATATTTTTGAAAACAGATTTTTTAATATAAAAATGATTTACATAAGTAAATTATTCTGTTCACTAATTATGGTGGAGAAAAAACTTTCTAAAATATAAAAGTCAAGCATTAAGTACTATTGCTTTTAACACGCTAGACGCCACGATCCACAGTAAAAAAAGTTGAGGGCGAAAATATTTATCAAGTCTACAGAATTATGCATTTTAAATAAGTTATTCTTTAGTTTACCCAAAATCTTACATTGTATTCTTAAATTTACATTTAGAGAGCTATGTAATGTACACTTGCTTTTTGTCAAAAACAAAAACAAACCTGTAGTAAATTGTTTATTTTACACGCTGCATTCTCTATACCAATGCACTACACGTTAGTTGCTAGTTAGTTGTTGGTGGGCAAGATAGTACTAAATGTGTCTTATCAGTTATGAATATGTCGTATGAATAGGAGCAGAAGAGTTTGCAAAAGTGAAATGTAAAACCAATATCAAATCCTAATGTATACAGACCCACCACATTAGGAATTGACAAAAAATTTCAAAATCAAAGGCCCAGTATTGTTTTCAAATATATTTCAGTAAATACACTCATAAAACGTATTGCAGAACAACTAAACCTTTTATCATTTTTCACACACAGTACATTCAACCAACTTACAACTCTAACCGATTAACGGAATTTTCGTTGCAGTAAAAGGCACGGTAAATTGCACTGGTGTTCTCCATAATGTTTAACATTTTGCTAAATTTTAGGTAAAATAAATATATGTGTCATTAACCCGTTGTTATTGGCCAATTGCCAATATTACATGTCTGTGTTTATTAATATACATAAAATTGATTTAGCAGACAAAGTAAAAACCCACAAATTGGAAAGAGAAAATCTATTGAATTGTACCTAATAAATTAGAAATAAACAAAATACTACTTACATGCCGGTACAAAAATTTTTATGTAATGATTAGTGATACACAGTTCAAATTATCCTGTATTGCTGATAATGGGTGATCTTCGGTCAATGTTGTAACTATCTGACAATTAACGAGGAAGTTTCGTTTCGGCATAATTACTATAACTTTTTTGATCTATATCTTTATAAAACAGCACCCTAATACGGGCTTTTTATAATTTCAGCATTTAATTTACTTTGTACCGTTTGACCTGAATATGCTTTGCAAAGTGTAGAAAGCGAAACCGGTCGTTTTTGGGTAGTAAAATTAAATTGATTGTGAGTAAGTATAATTTATTCTTTTGCCTATTTGAAATGGACTCACACAAGCAACACATTCATGATTTTATTATAATGTTATTTACAAAATAATTGTACAGCAGGTTAACCATTATATTTATACATTTATTATTAGCCAAATAAACAATAATATTTAAAATTCCATTTTAATTTTTGCTCCTAGTTTTAAACAAATTAACTCTAACTGATAATACAGGCAAAAATATTCTAAACAAAGTAAATAATTAAAAAGTGGAGAATTATGGAGAACTTCAGTGCAGTTTACCCTGCCTTTTACTTCAACGAAATGTTTTCTGCGAATTCCATTAATCGTTTCGCGATGTAACTTGGTTGAAAGTACTGTATATACTAAAAGGCAATAGCAGCTCAAAAATATTGGTAATATCATTTTAAAGTCATCCACTTTAAAATGTATAATATATGTCTGAATTGGAAAGTGGAAATCGAAACTTAATTTTAAAGCAAAATTAATTGTAGCTGATTTCCAACAAAAATAGCATATTCCATTAAAAAATTTTGGTAAAAATCGGTATGTCCGTTTCATACTGTGGTTAACATGTGTTTTAGATTTTAGTAACAGTTATACTCTTATGTATTCAAAAAAAATAAATAAAAAAAATTCCACTCGAAACGATCTTATTGGCAAGCAATAACAATTAAATACAGTTTTGTTTGTAATTTTATTACAATGTTAGTAACCGTAACATAAATAATACATTATGACCTCCATATCTATTTCAATAATTAAAATGCGCTAAGAAAGTCTCGTATAATTGTTATAATTGATTAAATTGTATTTATAGTCGATTAAAGATTGAACTTTAACACTTTAATTATTTTTGCGCGATATACGTTTTTTTACTTATTGGTTTTTAAAATATTTTCTATTCAATGTCGATAGCGGTTCATCTACGAGGAGGAATGATTATCTATGAATAAAACCTGACTCAGTAGAAATGCAAATGAGGCGCCAATTGGATGTATACAGTGTAGGTAAAAGTTTATGGTCGTTATGGTAAAATTTAACAGGATATCTAACATAAGTATAAAATCATATTTTCAGCGAATAGACAAAGATAACAATTATATTTCCCCTTGGTCTCCCCTCCATATATCTTATTGACGCCCATTGCCCATTAGTGATACGATTAGTTCCGATCAGAGATGTTTTACATATCTCTGGTTCCGATCCTAAATATACCTAGGAAACTAGAGGTGGATTCCTGGATATAAACCGCCAACAAGAAAAACTTGTTCATTACGTCAGGTTCATTACTTCAGGAATGTTATATCAAAACTGAGCAAATTATTAGATCACAATTTGTTAAAGAAGTAGAAAATATCTGTATAACTACTGACCTCTGGACATATGGAATAACTGAGAGTTACATCGCATTAACAGGACAATATTTAACTGAAAATTTAGAATTTAAAACGGTTTTATTAGGCTGCTGTTATTTTTCTGGAAACCATAATTCAGAAAACGTCGCTTTTGAAATTAGTGAAATTATTAATCAGTGGGGTCTAAAACGAAAAGTAAATTTTGCAGTAACTGATAATGCCTCAAATATGGTCAAAGCTATTAAAGATGTTTTGGAATGAAAACATTTAAATTGTTTTGCGCATACATTAAATTTATTGGTGGAGGACGCACTTAAATGCTGTCGTGTACAAATAGATAAAATAAAAAGTCTTTTTTTCGACAATTCGGCAAAAAACACATTTCAAAAAAAGTACGTTATCTTCAGAAAGGCTTTTAAAGTATCAATTACAACATAACAAAGTTCCCAAACGGCCAATCGAAGACGTGGAAACTAGGTAGAACTTCACGTATTACATGTTAAAAAGAATGACCGAGTTAGAAGAGGCAATCCGTTCCACATTGGTATTAGTTAACACAGACTTAAACTCAGACCAAATCTAAATAATGAACCCTGAATTATTTGTTCTCAACTTTCCCAAATTTTACGGCCTTTTAAAGAAATAACAAGTACAATGAGTGGCCAAAAATACTTGAAGGGTAGTTTAGTGATTGTTATGGTACGCTGCCTGCAAGAATCTTGCAATAAAATTTTAGTAAACGGTAACCTTACATCCATAGTATCTGACGTAGTACAATTACTAATATCGGGTTGTATTGTTTAGTTTATTTTTCAAGTTATAATAAATATATCCTTCATTAGTTTCTTTTACTTCAATAAATATTGTATATAAACGATAATAGCCATTATGTTTGTTTATGTAGGTACTCTCTTACTTGAAACTACTGTTAAACAATCATAGTAACTTGTTTACGAAAATCGGTTTACGATAAAAACGTCAACGACCCACCTCTACTCGTTACCTCTGTCCTTACTTTGATTCGTTGCTTTGACGAATAGACAGATCGGGAGACGAGACGTTGCCAAATAATTTTGTATTAAGCTTTTTTATTTGGCATCATATGCAATTTATTATTTTTAATGGGAATAAGGCACAATGTGACTTTAAAATAAGCTTATTTTGTTGTTTAGATTTTTAATTCGGAAATCGTACTTAAAATACGAAACATTAATAAATTTTATTTATATAAAACGATTTCCGAAGTGGAAATCAAAATGTTATATTACACTTATTGTAAAGTAAATTTGTGGCATATTCCCAATAAAAAACAGCAAGCTGTCATTTAAATCCATTTCGCCCAAATTTGATTATCTTATAACATTGTTCAAATGCTAAAAAGACAACATGTCAAATAAAACCAATAAGTTTGGCAACGTTGAATTTCCCCTTTTTTATTATTTCAACTCATTCATTTTCGGCGATATAAAGGGCTGACCTAATATACCTCTCTCTTTTTAAACAGGTGTTTCTCACTCCATCTCACGTAAGGTCCATATCGACCATAAACTTTTACCTATACTGTATGTAGAAAAATAACAGAAAGAAACCTTATTCGTTAATAGACCGTCGCCGACGAAGTTCGTCCACGATTTTATCCCTTATATCTTTGAAAGTACTGAAAGATGAAATCAAGGAGAGTAACATATATGTGAAAACTGTCTTTTCCTGGGAAATTTTTCGTAAAAATTAATTTTTTTTGGAAAAAAAAAATTATTTTGTAAAAGAAATTTCTCCCTTTTTGCCATTTTACGAATCGATAGAGAAGTGTTGATTCTATTTTTTAAAATGTTCAATAAGTAGTGCGTTGAGGGTGCTAATTGTGAACTAAAGATGTAATGTTTTTAAGTTAATGTCCGTGATTTTCTCCTTTATACCACTTTTAAGTTTGTTGTTTTCACGATAAGGAACCTGTAAAAAAAGATCTAACAACAGGTCGTTAAAATGAAAAATTTTACCTTGAAAACATTGCTGAAAATAAGAAAAATTCGATTTTTAGAAAAATAAACCCGCCTCAACTATAAATTTTCTTTTTTTTTTGCTTATCTCATATGACATTTTCAGTACACAAAAAGGCGTTAGATGGTAAAATCATAGTCGAACTTCATATTGCAATCCGATGGTCTAAAGTTTCACTCATAATATAGAAAGAGTAGATCCAAGAACTAAATCTCGTTTAAGATTATATTTTTCATATATATAGTAAATAATGCATGTGAAAACTGTAAACTGTTTATTTTATATAACAAAAAAGCTACTTCTTGCATATTTCTATTTTTCCTTTGCTGCTTATGAAGGAGGCATCTACCTTTCTAGACAAACGGTCTAGACGAGCAATTTTATTACCCTAGCGACTCTGACGGTCACACTAATTCTCTAATTCCACTCGGTTCTGTTCTCAATTGAAATGTATGTAACTAAGGAATTAGTATAATATAAAACAACTTCCTCGAACCTATTTTCTTTGTACTTATGTTTGTCTCATTTCGTTAGTCTCTTTGTAGAAATTATTTTCAATGTGAAAAGATTTAAAAATGTTTATTAAATACTGTTGCAATTAAGTATTGCAACAATATAAAGTAAATCATCAATTTTTTTAACGACGATTAAAAAATTTAATATGTTGAATTGCCATAGATGTTTCTTCTTAAACAAGGTACAATTCAATGCTTTGTGTGGTCTTCCAACCATGTTTGACATAACTGTTTGACTATTACATTTGTTAGCTGCCTACCCTTTTCCTTCCCTAATAAAGGGTTTGCTGAAGTCCTTATAAACTGTTAGATTGCTGATAAATCAAGGAGAATCTCGTACAAATCTGAGAACTTCGAATCTTTGGATTGTTTAAATCTGGCTTTAGATTCAAATTAATGTCAACGGGATAGAGTTATACGATATTGCTGTTCAAATATTGTAGTATAGTAGAAGCAAATAGTCATTGTCAGAAATATTTGAACATATTTATTTTAACGCAGAACAAACCTTGAGGTTTTACAACATACATAATTATACATAACATATACAAACACATACACAATACAATAACATAATCTACGTATCAACAGATTCTAGCGAGCGTCCGTACAACTAATAAAACTTTTGGACTTGCGGCCGATTAAAAGCTTGAGCGCAAGCTGCTGAAGTGGCTTCTGGCTTGCGCAAATATATATCTTAAACACGTCTTAGAAATCCAGCGAACCAGCCTTGTCCTGCTTTTTGCTTTTGGAGGTTAATTTTAAGAACGAAACTGTTTTACCTAGCCTCCTGAACTCTAATTCTTCTACCGATGCTCGTACCAATCCGAACAAACGACTTCTAAAGAATTTTATATGCTCAGCTAATAATTGTCTTTTCCTATCAGATGGAAATGTGCTTTCCAATAACCAAAGCCTTTTAAATTTGATTCAAAAATTTTATTAGTGCCTAAAACATGCTTACGAAGAGTTGCTTGAATTGAAGACAATTACCAGTCCATTTTCTTATCTAGAAATGGCTCAACGGCTTTCTTCATTGACTCTGTGCTCCAAAATTTCTTATTTGTCGATCATTTATACTCGCGTAGCATGTTGGTAGCTGAAAAAATACATACCTACCTATAATACAAAAGCTATGGACAAAATGACATACTTATACCATTTTGTCAGTTACATATGTATGTCTTTTTGTCTGCAGAAAGTTTTAAAATAATAAAATTTGTAAATAAATGTATAAGGAATCCTTTTTCTAGAAATAAGACATTTAATTTGAAGATAAATGTTTGAGTAATTAAACAAATGCTACATAAATAGATATAATAGCAAAAAACTTACCATTTGAACAAAAATTTTGTCACGATGAAAAAACTCGTTACGTTTGAATACCTGCCATCGGCCATTACACCAAGACGAATGAAATGAATGCGTTCAAAATTTGATTATAGATTATAGAGTACGGTTATGGCCGCATGGTGTAACTTGTCATTGTTAGATATGTTAGACATCCGTGAATTTTCCTTCTTCTTTAAGTGCCGTCTTCCGATTGGAGGTTGGATATCATCATCACTATCTTTACTCTATCTACTGCTGCTCTGAAGAGTTTTATAAAACTGCATTTAAACCAGTCCCTTAAATTCTTCAACAATGACACTCTCCTTTTTCCTATACTCCTTCCTCCTCTTATCTTTCCCTGTATTATCAGCCTTAGCAGTTCATATCGCTGTCCCCTCATTACGTGTCCCAGATACGTGACTTTCTTATTTTTATTGTGATTATTATTTCGCATTGTTTGCCCATTTCTCGCAATACTTTCATGTTAGTTTTCTTCTGTGTCCATGCTATTCTAAGCATCCTCCTGTAACACCACATTTCAAAGGACTGTAACTTATTTATGTATTCTTGCTTAAATGTCCAGCTTTCAAGTCCATATTGCAGTATCGAAAACACGTAGCATCTCAGGGCTCTTACTCTCAGTTCTAATCTAAGGTCTTTGTTGTTTTCATTTTTACAAACGCATTTCTTGCTTTTTCTATCCTGACTCTTATTTGACTTCTCCATAATCAAGCAATCATCAAAATTTAGTAGATGTGGTTTCCCCAAAGTTCCTATATTAATATCCAGGTACCCACTCTGTATATTGATGCGGACTCTAAAATAATAAAAGAAACTGCGAAAATGGAACCTACAAAACAAAGAAAAAGCCAAATATATTACCATTGGCGTGTATATAAGTAACAAGGTTGAGTGATGAACAAAAACAGTATCTTTGAGTTTTCGCAATGTTTTTCTTAGACTTATTTTTAGTGCATGTTTTCAATATATTTGTGGTAATAAACAACGGCAATCGATTTGTTTCATTATATTCCACCTCCAGAAATATTAGTGGGCCTAAGAGTAATAACACTTTTAGCATATAGGTCAACAAAGCAAAATATGAAATAGCTATTATCATCACTTCCAAAAGTAAGAAGTGGCTGACGTTCTTGGCCCACTCATTTTATAATAATAAGGTTTTATACGAGGTTTCTTTATAAATAGAGAAGAGAGGTGTAAATATGACTTGCATTAATGATCTTAGTATTTATAAGAGATAAGATTCAATAAAATAATTTACATTAGTTTCGACGATTAAATTAGAACATCATAATGATGAATAATGATGGCACTCATTTTAAGGGTAATGGTTTTTGCTTTAAAATAAACTATTTTTATGAATAAAAAGTTCCAACTATTAAACATTAAAAATTTCACTAAAAAGTTGCGAATTTGTTTATAAGAGCTTTAAAAAAAATAAGCTAGATACTTTGAAAATCTGATTAATGGAAGATATAGAACAACTCAAAACAAATAGTTTTATATTTGGTGAATGTTTCTATTTAATTTTTAAACATGATATGGAACTTTTAACAACGCGCTCTGATAGCGGCTTCCCACGATCGGAGATTCTAAAGATCATCGCGCACAGCCGATGAGCACGGACGGCAACGCACCGCAGACAGAGCTCTTCCTACGGTCCGTGACAGTCAGTGTAGGTCCGTGACAGTAGTGTTTTATTTAACGTTAAAGGCAAACTGCCAAGTGAAAGAGAACGTATTGTTGCCGCATCTGCGGTTGTGGTATTAATTAGTAATTACCATATTTATTATGTTATTAAATTGTCTCTCTTCTTTTTTAAGTCTTTATTCGAAATAGTACTATTCTTCAATTGATCTTTTATTCGGTTCATTGGTACATCGTATATACCGTTCCGGTTCTTATGCTCTGGTGCCGTAGAATTTCATAAACTTGGTTATTTTGATACAAATTTAAAAAATAACTTCGTTTGTCCATTCAATTTTTTAGCAAAAAACTTCGGATCGCGTCGCACAGGTATGTACCTTTGATGTTACCGACTCTCGATGGATACGATGTACCAGTACAGACGTATCTGTGCTACCACGGACGAGACATTTCCCACGGTGCGTGGGTGCGAGAGTGCGAGCTGGTCCGCGTCCGTCCGCAATATCGACGATCGTGGGAAGCCGCTTTGAGGCGGACGCTGAGCTTGCAGGGAATGCGGACACGCGTAAACGGTGCGCGTAGAAACACTTACTAAAACTTAAAATGTTCGTTTTGAATTATTCTGTAACGTCCATCTACCAAACTGCCAACGACTATGGCGTAATTTTGTTTTTTCAAGGTGGTTAACAAGGTGGTTAACTTGCTGAATTTAGAAATGTCACAATTTTCATTCACGATTCTAAAACATTACATATTGAAAAACACAAAAGTGTTGAGAATACTGTCGTTTTTTGTTTTGATTTGCAACAGACATTGCCAACGTCACTAGTAGCTACGTCCAAGGCATTTTACCTTCGTCAACTATGGACGTACAATTTTTGTATATACAATTTATTTACTGGACAAAGTCACATGTTTTTATGGAATCAAACAATTGCAGCAAGAGATTCCCAGGAAATAGGCTCATATCTGATAAAATTTATCAGGTGTCTACCCCCAAAGGTACCAAAGGTAACAAAGATAGTTGCATATAGTTACTCTTGTGGAGGGCAGAATAAAAACAAAAACATCTGCAAACTGGTCTCCTTTATCGTTCAAGCTACTCCGAGATATCACCGAGATCCATCACAAGTTTCTGGAACCTGGTCAAACCTATCTGGAGTGTGTCATAGTTTTAGTTTAATTGAAAAGAAAAAACGACAAATTCCTCAAGTCATTGTTCCAGCAGATTGGGAACGTGTTATAAAAATGCATTCCCAAAGTTTGTACCTTACAACATGACGACAGAAGATTTTTACTCGTTTTCGATCCTACATGAAATAATAAAAGATCCTAAAAAGGATTCCGTTGGTCAAAGAATACAATGGCGCAGTATTTCCTGGTTAGCATATTTTAATACAGAAAAACTGGCTTTAAGTACAAGCATACTTTAAACCAGGATATTGAGTTTTGGATGTGTACTATGAAAAAAGCACAAAATGGACGTCCATCTTTTCTGCTCTACAAATTGAACTCTATTAATGACACGACGCTACCAATTAAGGATGCCAAATAGAAAAATCTGCTAAGCCTCTTGGACTACATTCTCTTACACTCTCTACACTCCTTTTACCGAAATTTGAAACATAAGGGAACATCAACATCGGATGCAAAATTGGAATTAGCAGAATAAACTACCAGCAGAGACGACGCCGACGGGAACGATGCCGAAGAAGATATTTTCTTAGAGTCGGATTACGAATGATACTGTATTTAAAAGTTTACAAAATAAAGTTTAGTTGAATACTTAAAAATTAATAGTAATAGCTAACATCTGCACTTAAACCGTTTTCCTACTAACATCTATAAATACCATGTCCCGATTTAAGTAGATTTTTTCAATAATTGAAATAAAGGATGGATATAGTAAGAGTAATAATATACCCTTATATTTTTATCATCTTATAGAACATTCTACACTAGACATATTTTAGTTTCATCATTTCTAGAATTTATTAAACTCAAACAACTTTGACGCTGATTATCTCAGAACTATCCTGCACTTAAACCCTTTTACGTTTAAAAATATTTAAATATTTTAAAAATAAATATTTATTTTTCATTTCGTTAAATAATATAATTCAAGTGTTGCACTAATTTTGTATATGAGTTTAGTTTAGTAATATTTTGTAATAAACTAATTCTACCTTTTTTGTTTCAGATCCAAGACTGAGGCATAAAGGCCGTGATATCTTACATTTCTCATTTAGCGAGAGTAATACCAAATTTCAAGTGAGCAATGCGACTCTCTCAGTATACATCAAGGGGGCCGATAGGCGGACGCCCCAAACCGTAATCTTAGAGGTGTTTAAAATTACCGACCATTCCGATCCCGCAGCCTTTCACATGGTTTACGCCAAAAAGTTTCTTCAGCCAGACGGAAAAGGGGACTGGGTGAAGATCGATTTCAGCGAAACAGTTTCCGAGTGGTTTAAAGATCCAGATGGGAACCATGGTTTTATAGTAAACGCAACGCTAAACGGCAAAAAAGCCTTGGTGACGGATGCTACCGCTGACAAAGTAAAAAGAGTAAGTAGTTAGATAGAGTTAATAGAGTCTACAATATACAACGATAATTTGGATAATAAATCTACAAAATGTTGCAATGTTAAGTAATATATTTTTTAGCATTATCTTAAAAAATTTGGAAAACAAACATTTATCATCTAGGACTAAAATCTGAATAAAGTATCAGGGAGAGGGCTTGGCAAGAGTAGAATTATCCACTTACATATTAATATATAAAAGTGCGTTTAAAAAGTTGAGTAACAGTTGATATTATCTCGAAAAATATATTTGTTACAAATAATATCTCTTAATACAAAACAATAAATAGAGAAAAGAACTACATAAAACAATACCATATTTTACTATTAAAATAGTACAATAAACCATAATATACATATTATATAATAATATAATTATATTAATATAATATTATTAGTCCAGTCATCAGAGATTTGATCTCTAAACACGAGACGAACATTTTGGGGCCCCAAAAAAAGATCCTCTCACTCCCAACGGGTTTCTCCCTAAAACTTCCCTCGTAGGAGGGAAAATAAGAAAACATCGATTTTTTAAGAGTCTATACGCCATAGAAAAAAATATTTTAAACAAAAACTGTAGGTATCTGACATAAATTTGAACTTTGTTCTCTCAGAAACAAAGCTTATAGCGACCGGCGATTTTAAATGTCAGTTACGCGCGTGAAATCAATTTTTTTAAATAAAATTTCAACTCAATGGTAAAAAGTCGATATCGTTTGATCAGAATGTCCTATCGACAAAAGTTAAAATGCATTCTAAAGGTAAAAAGTGCGGTTTTCGTATGCATAATCTCACGTCACGGAAAACACTCCCACGAAGATTACATTAGGTAAAGTTTGCAGACAAAGTTGTGTAGTTTTAAAAAGTGTACTTGTGGTATCGAACAAAATTAGTTTTAAACGATTTATATCGTTCGTGATATGAAATAGGCAAGAATATGGCATTTAGCCATATTTCAAATGCCTCATACTTTGACCACGGAAACTTCCACAACGACCGGTAAAGGGAAATGATGGACTTTATTAATCTCACGAGAATCGTAAAAATAACAAAAATCGCGCAACGTTTATTTATTTAACAGATTTCTAACAACTAACTTCATTTACGGCAAAATACAAAAATTGCATACTAAAACTGCAGTCTTTACCTTTGAAACACATGTGTCGATAGTACACATTCAAAATCGCCGGTCGCTTCAAGCGTTGTTTCCGAGAGAACGGTTCATTCTACACAAATAGTGTCAATATACACTTTTATTCAAAATTATCTTAGCTACTTTCCTTGTTTAAAACATTTTTTCTACGACGCACAGATTCTTAGTAATACGATGTTTTCCGTCATCCCCCCCTAGAAGGCAGGATTTTAGGGTAAAGCCCGGGGGTAGGAGTGGCAAACTTTTTTGCTTTTTCTTTTAAGTCACAAAAGAAATCCTAAAAATTGACATTTTCAGAAAAATTTAGCTTTTTCTTTTGATTTTTAGAGGTTCAATGGTATGTTTGTCTCTGATGACTGGACTATATTAATATTAAAATAGTACAATAAATACAAAAACGAATCTCAGAAAATACAGCTTAAGATAACTAAGTTTTCAAGATAACGAATCTGAAATGGAAAACAAAAATTGAATTAAAAAACCAAAAATCAATACGCACAAAACGGTAATGGTCGAAAAAGCAGAAATGAAAGTAAAATTGTAATGAGGATAATAATAAAAAATAACCGAATTAGCTGATCAAGATATAAACATTATATTTCAATAATAAGAGTGCTAGTTGTAAATATAAATTATGTAATATAAAATTTAGTTATAAACTTGTGTCGTTTGAAAAAAGAGGGTTATTACCTCATAGTATATATTCTTTTTTGCATTTTTTGCTTCTTTTTATTTTTTCGAGAAATGACAGTTGTTTTTAACAGGTGATAGACTTCGGTGTCATAACTCATTGCGAATGCAATATTTTTTGCTCATTTAATGAAGACACTCTCAGTCCTTAAGTGTCCTTTCTTTTTTATGGAAGCCGTTTATTCTAAACCGGTGAAATTGCAGATAATTGACTTAATGCATACCTCCATTAACTATTTAAAAAGTTTTCGGGACTTCAATAGATCTGTTATATAGAAGCTCTCCGCCAACACCCAATAGACCTTTTATTTGGCGTTGGTGTACCAGGGCTTTTATATCTAGGAAGAAGCCTTCCAGGAAAAAAAATTACATTAAGACAATTGGCTTAAGTACGATCGGTTCATAACAAACGGCCTGCAGGAATATCGACACTTCTAATAGGAAAAATTCTGCCACAGCTGGCTTACTGTGCTGAAGGTTCGCTGTAAGACCACACTTACTGTAGTTGAGACCTATTTGTGACGTTTCATTTATATTTTTATTTACAAACTCAAAGAATCCATCATTTCTGAGTCTGAGCCATATATTTTTATCTCCGTGTCTATTTTCTTCCAACGCGTCCTAACGAAATGCTTTTTTTTAGCTGTCTAGCGAATTCCTTAAGTAACAGTTTTTTTACTGTACCGTTATGCTTCTTGGACCTTGAAATGTAACACCTCGTGATAAGGAAGCGCAGTACTTGCAGGACAAATCTGAACGTGTGACGAGTTATTGTGTGGTTATCTGGTGATTCCCCGCTTGAGCAAGGTGTAAGTGTGCATGTGTTTATGTGCATTTTGTGTTTCTGCGTGTAAATTATATGCGGTCTCAATTATTCAGGAGGTGTTTATTAAATTATACTTTTTTCATACCTGTCCTATTGTTCTATACATTCATAAGATATAACACTATTTTCCAATAAACCGCGTATTCATGTTTTTATTAAAGATCATACTGTGAAGAGTTTTTCTTTGGGATATGTATTTTTATCAATCATAACATTTATTTAAATTATAGACTTTAGTACATAATTAATATTCCGGAACCATTAAATGAACTGCTACGTGATCAAGTAAACATAATTTAGGTTTGATAAAGTGTAATATTAGTTTCTGTAGTGTAAACAATGCATGTTTTTAAAAACATCGTCTTTTACTTTTACTATAAAATTGTTTATAGTACGCAATAAATCTTATCTAAATATAAAATAGGTGTACAATTGTTTGTTACTAATAAAATTAATATAAAAAAGTTAGATGAATTTAAGAAGAAATTATCTGTTTTGATTTGAAGATGGTAAGGGTTGCTTGTTTAAATATATAGTCTTTTTCAAATTTCGTGTACCAAGTTCCCCCATTTCTTCTTGTGCCTTGCCAACTTCTTGGATTGCTCTCTGCTGAATCCTTTTGTGTCTAGGTTAGAGGAAATTTCATCACCTCACGTCTTCATGGTTTATCTTTTGGTCTTTTAAAGAATCTTCTTGTTTCCTATGGTTATGGTTATGATAGATCAAGGCAGGACCCATTTATGCATTTATGAGACTTTCAAATACCTAGACCTCCTAAGATGGGTCCATTGTATCATCCCTTTCATACGGAATAGAGCCATAAAGACCTTTTGTTCAGCGTTTCTGGAGCCCATGCTGTTCCACGTCTGCAGTAATCAGCAGGGGCTCCAAGTCTGAGCCCTTTCTGCTATTCTGAACGTCTTATCCTCTAGTAACCTTGTCACCTCACAGAAAGTCATAAGTGTCTTAAAAGATAACTTTTTTATTTGGCTCGGTTGCATAAGGATCGAATCCAGGATCTGACACCTCTGGTAGGCCAGTGTCGGGCATTTCCAGAGGACAGGTAAGGAGGTTTCCTCTTCCTTATTACAAAGACGGCATAGTGGGCTCTCCGTTGATCCAAGCAGATGAAGGTGCCGCCTAGATGAAGGAGTCTACAGTGGCCGGTAAGCATGCTGGCCACCAGACAGCACCTTCTACGGCCTCGAAGAAGAAGTTGGGCTGTAAGATTTTTAAATGGCCCCACTATGTCTTGCTCCCCATACTAATTTCACTATCTGAATTCAATATAACTCAGCTGCGCTTTTTTAATTATCTTTTAGATTAGTTGTATTTTAAGACGTTCTCTTAATAGCTCATTCCGCATTCTGCCCATTACTCCATCTCATTGCGTTGTAGTCTCTTTTTTAATCTACCGGTGAGCACACAGCTGTCACTTCTAAATGCTAAGTTTAGCACAAACGTAAAAAAAGTGCTCTTAATTGTATGCAGTATTTCAATTATTATCTTATCTCTCTGTAGTTTTTCCCAAAAAGTGTCTTTGATGTTTTTATTTTTCTTATCATATAAAATAAAGACATTAACAACTTCTGCTCTTTGATTGTAAGCCTTATTTTGAGGATTCTTTCGGTAATAAAACTCAAATCTTTAATATTCATAGTCAAGTTTTTATTAATTAGGTATCCTATATCTTCGGTTGTTCTTTCCATTTGAGATACTTCGCTGAGAATCAGGAATTGATCCAGCTACTGTGTACTTTTGCGTTTTTTTGGTTTCTGTTATTTCTAGTAGGTCTATTTTGGACTTCTCCATGTTCGGCCTCCTTTAAATTGAGACCTCTAACAGTTCAAGTTACTACTGCCCAATCGGGTACTGTGGTATTTTCTAATGTTCTTTTTCCATACTTTTGATCTATTTTTTCTGTAGCTACTATGTAGGTTTTTGTTTTCTGTCTATTTTCATTGTCTTACCTTCGATGTTTATATTTTTATTTATATTTTTATCCTGATCTTTGTCTCTATCTTTATTACTTGTGTTCTTTTTCGTTGCCTGATTCGTTGTCGTTTTTACAGTACTGTACTTTATTAGGTTTTTGGTTTGTTTTCTCTATTTTCGTTGCTGTTCATTCCTATTTTTTTATTTTCTCATAATTTATATACATCATTCTTGACATCATTACCTTATTTCTTTCTCTCCATGCCATCATCGTCGACTACGAATCGTATTACAATATTTTCAATACTGTTCTTTCTTAGTAACAAAAATGGAATAGACAAACTAAAGTCCTATTCCATTTTTGTTGCTGTTCCATTTCTATTCTTTCTTATTTACTGATTTTGATTAGTACAGGTACAGATTAGCGTGGTATCATTGTTGATGTACATTTTCTTTTCTGCAGGTTATTTTGTCTATATTGTTATATTTAAAGCATAAACTCAAATGTTGTAAGGAATAGTTTATAGGAGACACATTAAACAAACAAAATGTATTTCGAACATAATCAGACTATTTCTACAACAAATAGAAGTAAAGGATAAAAAACTGATAAAGATATATACGATTGTAATGATAACTAAAGCTTTTGTAATCTGTTGTATATTTTAGTAAGTACAAATTGTGAACCAAAGTTAAAAAGTAAAAGATCTGGAACATTGTCCATTTTGTTATATAAATAGCAAGCTGCATTGGAGTTTTGTTTATTAGTTTTTTGTTTATATAGTGTTATTGACATCAATTTAAACGGTCAAGATATGCAAATAATTATATTATGAACTTTCTTTAATTTATCTTTTTGTTTATAAATTAGCCCACAAAAAAATTAATTGTAAAACAACAAACCAAGAGATTAAATATTTGAGCATAATAAAAAATAGTGTGATATAAATAAAATTTCAATAAACAACTTGTTTGTAAATATTGGATATAATAAGCGTACATGGTGAAGACATTTTTGCTGTCGATGTGAGGAGTACAATAAAAAGGATGCTTGATATGAATGACTACAGTTCTTTTTTTAATTTTTTGTATATTCTTTTAAATCTATATTTTTTATTACAGTTTCATTTCCTACAACAGTTTATTCGAGATTCCATGAGTTCCTGGCGATCGTCTATTTAGCTAATTAATCATAGATCTCCACTTAATAAGTGCCTACTTCACAGACATCTCTAATCCCATCGAAGAAACAAAAACATTCTACAACGCATTACAAAAACCATCGACAAAATTAATACAACCAAAAACTGGTCATTTTCGAAGACCTTAATGCTAAGATAGAAAGAAAGTCTGTCGCTTTAACTCCATCCAAATGGTCGGGTTTTTACGCCTGTACCATAAACAAACTTTTTGAATGTGTTTTTTGGTGGAGTCCAATATTTATGTTTTTTAACTTTTAAAAGAAAAAAATTATATTTCTTCACCAATGGGATCCCTCTTTGGTAGTGGTAGGTAGTACTTTATAAACTTGACTATAGCTCTGAGGATATTTTGTGAGCAGAAAGCGCTCAGCTAGGAATTAAAATTTTTACACATCTCAAATAAATTTTCTTTTCCATTCTTTAATTTTTCCAATTTTTTGTTATATTTCTTCTACTTTCTTTATACTCTTTGTGTCAGTTAGTTATTGCTTGTCTTATTATCTAATATTAAATCCTCTTTATGTTTGGAAAGAATACGTGTAGAATAAAAAACGTATAAACACGTTCAAGTAAAACGATTCGGTTATTTGTCCTACTTGCCAATATTTAGTCAGCACTAAAATAGGTGTCTTGCTTTGCAGCTCTAATAACAAAAGGTTTTTTACAGGGTTGGGTAGTTAACCCAACGCCAAACTCCTTTTTCGTAGGACCATTTCACCCACTGTCGTCAGTTCCCGACCCAACTTTTCACCCGGGTTGGATACCGGATCTCCAGTTGGGTTGCTCGGTTTACAGGGGACAGCAGCGTGAAGGTGAGAGTGATATTTGAATAGAAGAGGCTAATTGGAGTAAACTGGAATCAACTCCGTGTTTTTGCCTTCTACCCCTTTATCCCGCAGCAGTCCATAAACAAATGGTATTTATATGGCAGAATGAATTGGTACCAGGAAAGTGGCTAAAGGGAATAATATATCCGGTGCGTAGAAAGAGTAATCAACTAGAGTTTAAGAATTATAGAGGCATTACTCTGGTAGCATCTGCGTATAAAATCGTCAGCAATGTATTGTTTGAAAGACTTAAACTACACACCATCTCTTCGTCGACTTCAAAGCAGAAATATTTAAAAAATAAAAATATAAAACATGTAGCTCAATATATACAAGTCATTGATAAGACCGGTTTTGATATATAGAGCTAAAACGTGGACCTTATCTCAAAATGATGAAAGACATTAGTATTTTTGAGAGAAAAATTCTGAGAAATATTTTTGGGGCCGTAAATGAAAATGGGCTATGAGATATTGTGAAATTCGTTAAAGTGCAGAGACTTAGATGGGCTGGACACATTGCTAGGATGTCAGATCACGAATACACGAAAAAATTAACATTTTCAAAACCAGATAGCACAAGAAGTAGACGACGACCACGAAGGAGATGGATTGATGACGTGGAAAAAGACCTACAGATTCTAAGAGTCAGAGATGGAGGGAAGTTTCCAGGAATCGACAGTCGTGGCGACATCTTTGTAAGCATGCCAAGATCCACAACGGATTGTCGAGCCACTTATGATGATGATTAAAATAAGTACTGAAGAAAAATACTTTTAACATTAACGTCAAGAAAATAATATTAATAATAAAATCCTAAGTTAAATGGAAATATCCAACTTCACTTATTGTCGCCAGCAATCTATTAAACTAATAAACAAGTATAGTTGATAGTCAAAAGTCTCGAAATAAAAACTAAAATAAGAAGTAATATTAACGTTGCTGAAAATTTTCTGTAATCACTCCCTTGATTTAAATATACGAGACGATGACAAAATTGTCCCTATTATCCCCACATCATACAGATTTCTAAGTTAATTTACTCTAACTCTTAATGCACTAGAGAATCGATGGTTTAAACCCTGGCCAGAAGACAAAAAGGCTAAAGTAGTAGTTTAAAATTCTGAACGAATCTCTACTTAGAACCTGTACACATGAGACGCCGCGTTTGCTAACTCCGCGTTGCAAGTACCAATGAGCAAATGGTATCGTTCACATGCAAAGGCGCGTTTAGAATCAACGTCGTCAAAACGTGGCGCTCGTAGAATATACTTCAGCACGCTTCTAGCACCTTCTAGTTACTAGAAGTGGCATGTGACCGTACACATGTTATGTTCACAGTCAAGCCCGCGCTTTTAACCAGTTGACATAGCTGCGCCTTGTTGAAAAGTCTACAATAAAAGATTTAGATAGTAAAATGTTCATTGATGAAGTGAAAAAGGGAACATATATTTGGGACATGGAATATGACGAGTACAGGAATAGAATTAAAAAAAAATCGGCTTGATAAAATCTGGTGGACATATTTGCTGGTAAAAATAACACATAACAGATTTTTACACATAAAATGCCATCACGTATATTTTTAAGTCAGTTACACATACGACATCTAAACTTCCTCTGCATTCTCAGACATTTCCAAATAATTATTCTAAATAATGTAATTTTTCTTAAGTATATACATTCATTTGATATATAATATGAATGCATATAAATGAAATCCTGTAAATTTAAAGAAACTTGATTATATAAAAAGTTAATATAAATAAATACCTTATTTTTATCACATCAGAGATTGGAACCACACAAAAGGAAATGAATTAATTTATCAAGCCCAGAATAGAGAGAAATTTGCCATATTGATCGCCAACCTCAACAGAGAAGGTACTTAGGAGGAGGATTTTTATAACCAGTTGTTCTTCAGGTGAAATCCCAACCCTTTCACATGGCGATAAGCATTATTTTAATAAAGTTAACAGTTCATCAAAAATGTTAGACTCAGTCGGAAATCGTTAAACAAAATTTGAAGGGTAATTTCTATACAGACTATAGAGTCACAAAAGAACCCATGGTCAATATACCATTAATTAAAGGGTGCACGCATAATATTCTTTGTCGTCTTTGCCTTGCTCTGAATCTACGGTGTAACGACCAATTACATGCTAACTCCATAACTGTACTGACTGTCGACGTGCTCTGTCACTCCATTTTGTTGTAACGTGCGCTCAACGCGGCATCTAACGCCTTCATGTGTACAGGCCCTTAGACTATAATACATGGCTGTATCACACCGACATATGAATCGTACGGCAGACGGCATGTACGGCAGTACGGCAAGACATTGGGTAAATTACGCGTGAAAAATTTCTTATACAGAAAACTTTTTCAGTTAAAAATCTACATCTATTCACAACCATCTTAGTTGTTATTGATGTAATTAAATTAACGTCGATTTCCTCTGGACATTTCATGTGAATGTGACTTTTTGTTTGTTTTTTTTTTCTCCAGTCTTTTCATGCAAGTTTGTTTATCTTGTTATTGAAATCCATATTTTGTTTATTATGTATGTAATACATATTGGGTTTTTGGTTATTTTTTTAAAATTAAATTTTTTATATCACTTTTTTATGTGTCTTATTAGACAAATTTAAAGACCAATTTTATTTAAAGACCAAAATTAAAATTTGATCTTTGTAATATATTAATTCAAGATAAGTTATTCAACGAAACATTTTGCTAGATAATTAAAATAGAAATCACCCTAGCCATCAAAATGAGACTATAATAATTCTAATCTCTAGTAAAATGTAATTATTCTATTTCTAAGTGTATGACTTCTGATATGTCAGATGATTAGAGGCACGTGTGACAATGAACTATTTCCCACACTGATATTACAAATAGTAACTATAAATTGCTATATTTGTTTATTATGCTTTCTTGACTTGCTACTTTAGTCGAAAGTCGAAATATTTACTATATCAATGAATTAATAGCTTTAAAAAATACTTTAAATAAAGTTTATTAAATTTTAATGGAACATAATTATTGATAATTAGAAAAGAAAATTATAAATGAAGCAGCTGCTGTACACATAGGAATAAAAAGAATTCACAAAAACAATAATGAAGAACGACGTAATGTATCACAAAAGTAGGTAAAAATAAGACAAAAGTAAAAAATAACAAATAGTCAGAAATATAAAGAAGAATACATAACCCAACGAAGCGTTACAAGAAATAAATAGAAAAAAAGTGGTTCAGTAAGCGGTATAGTAGACCAGCGCCATATAGCGCCTTGTTTTCTATATTTTTAAAATTGAAATATTTTTAAAATAAAAAAAGTAATTTTAATATTTATTTATTATTTATATTTTAAACAAATTAAATTATATTAAAATAATTAAATAAATCATTATATTTCCTCACAATGCCACCTGATAACGTATCACCAAAGCATACGTTGTTTACTTCTGACAGACCTGTCAAAATTAGACTAAATATTAAATTATCAATAAAATATAACTAGATTATGTATGGAAACCGGAGACAGAGATTCTGTCTCCGGTTTCCATACATAATGTAGCTTCGCCAAGTGTTTGTCCTTGAGTAGTGTAGTGTGATGTTTAATTTTATGTTTATAACATTTTGTCCTTGTTGGATAGGCCGCAATTGACGAAATGCCCCTGAAGAAGATGCTCTAGGGAGCGAAAGTACTTGGGCAAGATTAAATTAATAAAACTCGATATCTGCCTTTTATTTGATCAAAGTTTATTCTGTTATAGTTATGCCTCCTTGAATTTTATGATTATATTATTTGCTAGTCTAGCTTAAGGGATTTACGTGTTAGCTCTATTAAGACCCTTTACACTGATCTTATAATTTATACCTAATAATCTACAGCTTTTATTTTATAGTTTATGCTTTAATAATTTTCTTTTCGTTTCAGACACCTTTTGTTGAAATTTCCACCATAGAAGCCAAACATCGAGTCCGCCGTAACATCGGTCTGAATTGTGACGACGAATCCAACGAGACCATCTGCTGCCGCTATCCACTAATGGTCGACTTCGAGGCCATCGGCTTGGACTTCATAATCGCTCCCAAGCGCTACGATGCCTACATGTGCTCAGGAGAATGCCCTTATGTAACGTTGCAGAGGTATGCTCACACGCATCTAAAGCAAATCGCGAAACCTGTGAGCTTAC
This sequence comes from Diabrotica undecimpunctata, assembly GCF_040954645.1. Taxonomy (NCBI): domain Eukaryota; kingdom Metazoa; phylum Arthropoda; class Insecta; order Coleoptera; family Chrysomelidae; genus Diabrotica; species Diabrotica undecimpunctata. Next base: position 150,607,200 of record NC_092805.1, on the reverse strand, counting down.
CTCCATGTTGCACACCTAGGAAGCTAGGCAGTATTTCCATGTTGTACTTTGACCAACATCTTAATGTGGTGTACGGTTCTCTACCAGGGATGGTAGTTGAGAGGTGTGGTTGTATGTAATAGTGCTGTGAAAATAATTTTACAAAAAGTTTATGAAACAGCTGCGTTTTTGGTTGAAAATTTTTTGTTTGACTTCCAATCCAACTATTAAACTAAAAAATTATTTAACAAAATACAACAAATTGTAATGTAAAAAATATATATAGTACACAGCGCCCAAGTCAATGAAGTTTATGAAGAAAATTCCATTGTGGGCAATAAATTTTTTAATGGGGAGACGAAAATTGGTTTTGTTTACGTAAAGTTACATATTTTTTAATTAAATACGTTGTATTTTATTTTATTGTTCAACTCCACTGAATTGGCTCTATTTTAAATTACATTTATTCTCAATATTTTAGGTTTGATTTCAAATCGTAGTCTGCTGTAAATTAGATGATTACAGTAACAATGCCTTTGTTTTTAATTATCCTTAAGCGTTTTATTTAGATCTACGATATTACCAGAGAAATATTCACCTTATTAAACCTATAGGTTTGATTTTATTTCCTTACGTCTGGAAAAATTCATTTTCTAATATATGTTCGGTGTTAATATTTATATTAACATCAAGTATGTTAATATTTATATTACTCAGAACTAAAATGAAAACCATAAACAACTTTATTCCCTTCAGCAATTTCGCACTTTTAAATAATATCTGATTATTCTTGTGATGCTTGTCCGTTTCGGATATTAGCGATCATCACAACAATTTCGATTTTGTTTGCAGCTACTCGAAACGTGCCTGTCATACTGAACCAAGTTCTTAAGTTATGAAGCCAGGAGATACGTCGTCTTCCCGGGCCTGTCTTACCAAACACTTTCTCTTCAATAACCAATTGAAGTAAATTTAAATAATATAATCATCAAAGATACTAAAATTGTCTTTATTTTTTAATGATTTGATCAAGTTTTTATTAAGGTTGATACCTATATGTATTATGCAGTATTTTTTACTCTAGTAACAACTGTTTTCGATATTTAACTTTTTGTAATTATAGGTATACAATGAGAAAATTTAAAATTAAAATTATTGATTATGGTGAAAGGCATCCTATGTTAGATGTTGAGGTGTAATTGAAATTCTTGGATCTCTTTTGGATTTTCAATTGAATGCCTCTGTACCTTAAGTTACCTTCTCTTCAACACTTCTATTGTCTTTCACTTTTATGGTGTAAACACAGCTTCATTTTAATACAGTCCTTCCACTTTTTTGCGTTTTTTGTCTTGAATTCACTATATATTTAATAATTAAGTTGTTATTAGGTAAATGTAATTATTGATCTCTAGTGATATTTTATTAGAAGTAATTTAGTTGTCTAAATGTTAAAGTAAATCATTAAAAAATAAAAAATGACACTTACAGAAATGCCTTAAAAAGATTTCTGTATAAAGTTTTGTTCAAGATACTCAATCGTTTTTTAAATGTTTACAAAATTTATTTGCCAGTATCATATTAACTATCTAAATTAACATATTGCAAATTTTTTATTTTATTATAGTATATAAATATAATGCCTGATATTGAAAAGACAATACTCAGTAAACTTAAAAATATATTTTAATAATTTTTTGGTAATAAACTGGATACATATAGTTTAAAAACGATTTAAAGTCTCATGACAATTAAAATAGTCCATAACCTTAGCTGTCAATTCAGTACCTATTAAGTAAGAGCTTCTCCTCTACTCGAATGAGATGATCGATGTCTTCCTGAGGTCCAAGCATTCTAAATCGGATTCCGAAGGTGCTGCAAATTCATCAAAGGAGCAAGCAATCTGCTTAACATATATCACCTATGTTTAATGGAAGAAAGATCTTGCTGGCTATGGAAGCAAGGTGACGTTAGCCTGACGAAAAAACAATAAAATGATAACTGCAGTATCGGGCTTACAAGCTTGCTGGAAAATAGGGTTTTTAAGTTCTCGCAAATACGACATTTTACCTTGTTCCCAGATGCTTTATTGTAGACATTATTATTAAAATATTATTTAAAAAAAAGGACATTGCACAATATGATGGTGAAAACTAATTATATGCGCGAAGTAGGATAAAATAATTATATGCGCAAAGCGGATACGCGTACGGTTCAAGCCGCGGAGGTCAAAGATCAAAGTGCCCTGAAGTGTCTTACCTTCTACTTTTTTGTACTATTTTTATGTTTATTTTGGACGTTTATGTTTCTTTATAGAAACTAGACTGGACCTACTTGTGTTATCCAATCCTAAAGTATAAGTCTTCTGGTAAGTTGGTGTCTCACGTTTCACGCGTAATTCAAGTTTTTGTCCTTCTTTGCTTTTTCAGCTTATCAGTCTTCGATTATCGTTGAGCCACAAACAGATTGCTGAATAAGAGCCGGTTTTATTACTGGTACCACTCGGCTATTTGCACCACTACAGGCTTACTTTTTTGTGTCTTTCGGTTAACGGCAAAATGATGCGTGATGTGTAGTTGTCCTATAGTGGCCAGTCATATATTGATTGTCATGTAATCTATTGGTGTTAAAGAGAGGCATAAAAGTCTTAATGGGTGTTCTTCACAGTCACTGGTTCTGCGAACTCTCCTGAACCTCTACGACATTGGTATGTATGTCCTTTCGTCCAAATATTCCAACATGCCATTACAGTAGATGCATTCCAACCCTATTAAGCATTTCCCTAAGAGTCTCTCGCATCCCTATTAGTCTTTCCCTCTCAAATTCCCTTTAGTGAAAATTATTGCGTCATTGTACACGAGCCATTGAAAAGGAATGTTTTGTAGACAGTATTAAAAATGAAGCTCATGCTAAACGACAAACTTTCAAACAATAGCAATTAAAATAGCTACTAGGTTTCTTGTCAAATTTATATAAACTTTAATCTTTTATTGCATTAGATGAACCCAGTTCATTACCAAAAAATATTGCATTTACTACGTCAGGCAATATACATACTTCTAGAATTTATGACTTAAAAAAAAATCTTTTTCAAGACAGTGTATTTTTATACTATTTTGGCGTTTTATATCTAATTCTGCAAGTGAAAAATTTTTTTATTCATTCAAGTTATGTCGTCAATGCCATATCATGCATTTTACGCAAAGCGCCACTGACATGAATGAAAATTGTGTCAATACGGACATAGAGGACCCAATTGCTTACGATGGTTGTTGGAAGTTCTTGAAAAATAAACTGTTTTACTAAGAAACAAATTGTCCTTTTAGTTATGGTATGCTTTACGCAAGTCGTCTAAATATGTTTACCTTTGATATTTGTAAAAACAGTACAAATGTAAATGAATGTTGTGAATATTTAATAAAAATTATATATCAGTGATTTAGTGTTAACAATAAATAAGTTAAAAGTGTCAAAAATTATATATAAACAATTTTAACATGGGAAAATTAAGATTAATTATTTCTTATAAAAATGTTATACAAAGGTTAATAAATAATTTTTAAAAATCACCAAAAACTCAGCTCTTTCTTCTAGTAACTTAAAAGTGTATTTTTAGGAAAAAGATGTGTACATTTTTCATAAAAGAGTTCTTTAAAGTAGTGCCATCCGCCCTTCTACATAAAGACTTTAATCAGTAATTTATTTTCATATCATGGGCATACAATTCCAGAAAGTATGTGAAATTTTAGATTTTAGTCGAAATATGACAGCGCTGTATATAGACACATCCCCCAAGACATACTAACTGACGCTCCATTTTCGTGAGATGATAAAGTTTGTGTGTATTCTACAAGAATATAATCTTAAGATGAATTTTTCGCCTGAATACGCCTTGGATTTGTGGTATTATATTGACATCGGTTATATTTGACTGTGCAATAAAGAAAATCAGCACTATTATGGTGAAGATAAATGTTTAAATAATATTAGGATATAAATTACAACTTTATAGCATTTCATCAGCATTTGAAAATAAATTTGGTTTAGAAAATACTTTATTCTCCTTTGACGAACAGATCTTGAAAAAATCATTATCATTTTTTTTTCCTTCACATCCTGCTCTATCCTTGACCCTTCGAATGAATTGAATGACGTTATTCCATTGGGTTGATTATTCTATCTACATATTTCATCTGGAGTTTTTATTTATTAAGACGGACTAATGTCACCTTCAGATCCCTGCTTCTATTTCTGCAAGATTATCCAGCACACGTTACGATGTTAGAATGTAAGTTTGTTAGAATTTTTTTTATGGATCCTATTTCATTATCGGACACAATTTGTTCCATATATGTAGTTCTTGAAGGTCACTGCTGTATTGACATCCATATCAGAAATTTTGTAGGGTAAGCAACGACTTTTTCAGAATTATATCATTGTAACTACTTCTGGTAGACACAGTTCGTCTAAAGCTGGTGTCGCATGGGTTTCCCTTGAGAAGTCGTTAAAAGTTTCTATTAATATGTATATTAGTATGATGAACTTACTATTATCATCACTCTGTTTCCTTATTTTCTTGAGCGTTCTTCTTTGAGCTCGGGATAATCATTGCCGAAATTCTATTTTCACTATGCTCTCTGTAAACATATTAATATTCATTTTAGTCTTGATGTAGTGACTGCTAACTCTTCCTTTTTTTATAGAGAAACGAAACATAGTCCTCCCATATTTTCTTCCAGTTTTGTCGGTCTTGAGCTTACTGCAGCCAATTCCCAGCGATTCTTTTAACGTTGTCTGTCCAACGTGTAGGTGGTCTACATCTGATCGTGGGCTCTACACTATAATTTTTTGGTTCCACCGCCCTTCATTAATTCTCGAAATGTTCCACGTCAGCCATGCGATGCACTCTATGACATCTGTGACGCCAGTCCTTTTTATTTCTTCGTTTCTAACCCTGTCTCTGAGAGTCAGTCCAAGTAGCCAGCGGCATTCTTCTTCGAGCTATTCTGAACTTGGTTGCTATGATCTGGGTTAAAGAAAGTGTTTCGGCACCGAAATTCATGACTGGAAGCACACATTGGTCAAACGTCTTGTTTCTTAGTCTGCTAAATATCATTTTTGGAAGTAGTTTCGTTTTAGGTCCTGCTATGAGTCCATCGTTAATTTATTGTTACTGATTTGGTTTATTCTGGTCCTTCGAGTATTCAAGAAACAAGGGGCTTTATCTACAGAGCTCCCAATGTAGATTGAATACCTATTATGAAAGAAGTGGTCTGGTGCCTACAGCATATTACTCGTAACAGTTCTTTTTAAACACCAAACATGTAAGTTTGATGGGAAAAGTCCTACTTATTTTACTGATAATTTTTCTTCTCACTTATCTTTGTACGTTCTTATAGAATGCATTTGTAATGGTTCTGTAACAAAGTTTTAAGATATTTTAGCCACGAAAATCTCCACATTCACTGAATGGCGTTGATGGGTTAATTTTAAAGACGCTTTAAAAATTTATCTTATGTTTGTTTACTCTTACAATATAGAATATAGAGTAAAAAAAAGGCAAATATCCTTAGAGGTTAAGCATTACAAAAAATACATATATTTTGATAGCATTACAAGTACTCTGATCTAATAACTAAAAAAGTTATTTTTGTACAACTCAAAATAAACACAAACTTTCTTTTCTCGCTAAATTTTGTAAATATAATCGTAAATTCCCCAAAATACAGAAGCCCCTGAACAAGTTGTGGAAACTTATCGTTAAAAACATATACATATTAACAAATATTTTTAAACCCCCGGTGAATGTTCACAACTTATTGTATATAAATTGTATAAATTTATGTGATATGCTTAGATATAAGAATTCTTATATTTATTTTTGTAGTTATTTAAAAAAAATACAAAGAGACCAGTAAAATCTTGCACAAATTTTTAAACTTTTAAAAATGTCCAAACGGATTGCTTTTTGTGATAAACTGCCTTAAAAATATTTTTGGATGATTTGTTTAAATTCAGGATAGTTCTTTCTAAAGGTAGTTTCTAAATAGTTTCAAATTGTTGTACATAGACTGTAAAAATGTCTTATAATACGAATATAGATCTCGATAACCGATAAGAAATAGGTATTTCCAAATTTGTTTTTACCTTTTATGCCAATCATATACCCATTATGTAAATATATATTATTTAACAAACCGTAAAAAACGTATAAAAAAATAGGATAACTAAGTTTCCTTTTATTTCACTCTTCTCTTTCAGACTTATTCAGGTGTCATCATCTATTGATCACTCTTAGTGCTGAAATTTTAAACAGTCCTATTGTTGATCAGGGATCAACATGTATCTTTTTTCAAAACAAGGCTTCTATGCTCTAAAAAATGCATATTAGATTTTAGTATCTTTTTAATATAGAAATATGACACAAGAAAGAAATATAGATCTTATAAATTCCCTAATAAAATCATTAATGGGACTTGTGGACCCATGGTAAACAGGGTCTACGTATCATGTTTAATTATCCTTTTTGCCTTTTAGTTTATCAGTTATCTATCATTTTCTGATACGCCCCAATATAGGTCAAAACATGTTATAGTGTGACCGCAACACAAACATTGAGAAAAAAAGTAGAGGAACTTATACCTTATAGTGCATAATCCACTGACCTTTATAAACGTACAAAAAGATGTTAAAACATTACAATACAAGAGCAGAAATAATACTATCAAAAAAATTAAATATAAATTAAGTAATTGGTCTATATGTTTAGTGTAGTTTGTATATTTAAATGACCAAATTGCGAAAGCAATTGATATTTCAGTATTCTCAAAGTTAAAATTAGATGTTTAAAATAAAATGTAACAACTTTTCTGCGCGTTTAAAGAATAAGTAAAGCACAACTTGGTTTAACTTAGTTTATTTAATTCAAAAACTCACTTACAAATTACAAATATCACACAATTACAAATATGGCAATTACTAATTACACTAATAATTGTCGCTTAGAAAAAATCACATTGATACGTAGAATCGCCAATACTAATCTCAAAGCCCGCCCCTACTGGCTTATATAATGGGGACGAATGTTCTCGAAAGCAGTAAGTTGATCGAATTATCGTGAAAGTCTTTAATTCTCGAATGTAATCTTTTTCGGTGTACAGTGACGTAGAGAAGGTTCCCGTCTTCTCTAACGCACGTAATCAGGAATCTGCTCTAGTAATATTTTATCTAGGCGATAAGCGAAGAAAATGAGAAAAATATTAAAGTCTGAGATAATAGAGAAGAGTAAAAAGAGGAAATATTTAAACAACATAATGTATTTTTCATACTTAAAATGATTGGTAAGAGGTTTCAATTAATTTTAAAATTCTTATTACTGAGTAGATGATGTAGTTTTATGTTATGGATTTTGAAAACGATTTAAATATTTTTGTACTATATATTTAACTAAAAAAATCCTTCCGAGTTTGCTGATGTAGTTTGTGAGCAACTCGATTTCTAGTGCTCCTAATCAATATTTTGCCTCATAACTTCGTTAAAGGTGCAACAAGAAAGACAATCCGGTGGTTACTATAACTCAAGTACTTATTTTCCTCACTAGTAAAACTAAAATGGTAAACGGGAGAGTGTGATGAATAGTAAAGCAAGTAGTTAAATACTTAAAAATCAAGAATTAAAAGAGAATTTTAAGGATTATGAAGAATTACATATATAAGGATACCAGTAAATTGAGTGAACTCATAAACGGTTATTTCGAAAATAATACACTTCTAAAATATCTCTTTGGAAGTCCAACCTTTCTTATAATTGATTTTTAGCACAACAATAATAAAAAGAATAAATATACGCAAGGTTTAGCAAACATATGTTATCATAAATAGCCTCAGCTTCATTTCTTAGTTTTTCAAAAACTTCGAGAGCCGATGAATCGACATTGTTCGACAGTGTTCGACAGAAAAGTATTATTAATTTATAAAATCGTCTTCTTCTAAAACATCTATGATTTTTATAGACCACAGGTGAGATGATACACAACATAGGATACGCATCATCGGTTGCAACATTGAGTTCGTATCAATCTTTAGATATTTGATGAAGAGATAATGACGGAGATAAAAATGGCAGGTAACATTTCGCAAATAGATACCTATCATTACAAATAGAAACCTCTCGGTTCAAACGCGATTACGAACACTCTATTATTATTTACAAACGTGAGACATGGACGCTTAAAACTGATACTATGAATAAAATAGAAGCCTTGGAAATGCGGTGTTACTGACGAGTTCACAAAATTTTCTGCACCAGCCATATGAGTCATTACAAAGATCGAGAACTAGCCTAATTATTCAGAGCAAAGTTGAGGGTAAAATATGAATAGGTCGTAAAAACTGTCATGGTTACGAAACAAATGATATTGGACCGCACAATAAGCAACATGGCAGTGAAAAAAAATTCTCTTTAGATGCAATTTTGTACTTCAAACTTCAGAGGATCGTAGTTCCGCGTGGAAATATGAAGTCAAAAAAATCGTTTTAAATTATTGTCAATATTAAGTGGCACAGTTCTCAGCGACAAAAAATTATGAAGCTTTTGTGCTAATATGGCTTTTAAGTTTTTACATGTGTATATAAGCTTAAGAGATAAACTAATTTTAGGATGAATATATCCCAAGATAAAGATAATTGAATTGTTTAATGTTCAAAATCCGTAACATGAAATCTACGTAAGTTTTGTGAAGTATCAAATATCTTGTATAGTTAGTTGTTGTAAATAAAGGCAATGTTCAGAAAATTAATTTAACTAATATTTAGTTCGATTTATGATTATTTTCTTTTGAGAATATTGTCAATTTTTCTATGTGTTTTTGCTTTTTGTATGTGAACTAGTTTTTGCTAAATAAAAGTCCGAGATAATCAAGTCTTGTTTTTTTTTTATTGAACCTACAACAATTGGGTCAAGATAAAGTTGTACGATGTAAATATTTTTAATACATCGATTGGTGATGATTTCCACAATATCTTGGTTAAAAAAAAATATGAAAGAAAAATGTTACAGTTGCACTTATTATAGAACTAAAATAATTTTCTATACCTTTTAAACTTGTCTGGTCTGAGAATTAAGAATAAGATTCTACCAGATATAGATTATTATAATCTCATGAGTCACACTTTAAAGTGCTGCTTATACATAAAAGATAATCTATGCAAAGTTAAAGGGAGGAGATTAGTGAGACGCAGTTCGGGTTCCGAAATGGAATGGGTACTCGAGGTGAACTATTTTCCATCAACATGGATGTCGTGATCGTTGAACGTTGACCTATACTTTGACTACGTGCTTTGTTGACTACGAAAAAGCTTTCGATAGAGTAAAACATGAAAAACTAATATTATTACTTATTAATAAACACATTGACAGTAAAATCATAAAGATAGTCCAAACATTATATTGGAACCAAAGTCGAATAGTACAAATTGATGGGCATCAGTCGGAAGAAATAAAGATCTGTAGAGGAATTAGACAGGGATGCGTTTACTCGCCACTTTTGTTTAACTTACATTCTGAAAAAATGCATAAAAACACGTTTAATACGATACGATATGCAGATAACACTGTGATCATTGCAAAAAGCATAAAATAACTATAATATCTAATCAAAAGCTTAATTATGAATAGTACTGAGATGGGAATTACTATAATCGCTATATAATTAAAAGACCACAACATACACACCACATAGTAACAATAAACGGTAAAATAATAGAACAAATAGAAAATATCAGTACTTTGATCAATGGAACCAATGATCATAATGAAGAAATGAACAGGCGAATAGAGATTGCTAGATCAGCATTTACACGAATAAAGCCACTCCTAACGTGCAGAAATCTTAATTTGGAAATCAGACTACATATCATTCGATGTTATATATTTCTAATATTATTAGATGTAGCTGAGGCTTGTACTTAAAAAAATGCAATTTAATAAGAATCTAGACTTTCGAGCTCTGGATATACCGTAGAGTATTAAAAATATCATGGGATAATAGACTTACAAATAAAGAAGTACTGTAGATGGTTGGTAAAGAAACAGAACTAATCACCACTATACAAACCAGAAAACTGGAGTGGCCACGTGATGAGGACACCAAAATATGAAATTTTGAGACAGTACAGGGAAAGATTCAAGGAAGAAAATCTGTTGGCCAAAGGCAGAATTCTTGGTTGAAGAATCTACGTGATTGGTCTTAATGCAGATCGATTGATTTGTTAACAGCAGCAAATTTAAAAATAAAAATAACCATTATGACTGCTAATCTCCGTAGGGTAAGAAGAAGAATTGTTATAGTTTTACATATATCTTTTTGTAGTATTTTACTTTTTTAATTATGTTATGTTCATATAGAATCTTTTTTTGTATAATGGGTCTTCAAAAGGTTTGTTTTAACTTCTCAACTTCTTTTAAAATATTTAAATGGGTTCCAAGGTCTTACAACGCTATGGATTTATAGAAGATTATACTTCACACAAAAGAAATCAAGAAAAAAAGAATACGATTTGAGAGTTGCAACATGGAATATTGAAATATTGAAAGCTTGTGTAGATTAGCAGACAAACGTTGTAGAGGAAGACCACCTACACGTTGGGCTGACGACATCAGGCGTATCACCAAAAATTTGCAACAAAGAGCACAAAATCGCAAAGAATGTGGGGGGAGGCCTATGTCCAGCAGTGGACGTGATAAATGAAGGCTGGATGACGATGATGATGATGATGATGATGATGATGATGATGATGATGATGATGATTTGTAGATTAAACGAACTAGATAGTACACATACTTCTGCCTATCTTCGAAAGTAGGGTAAGAGTTCAAATTCCACACATAAAAAATGGAAGAAGTTTCCAAACATGGACAATACAGTGTAAAAGAAAGACAAGAAACTTTTAGGAGAAACTCAACAAAAGCAGAAAATTCGATGTGTGGAGATAAAGAGGGTAGAGATGAAGAGTAATATATTGAGAGAACATCAAGAAATACTAAAAAGATAGACAGAACATTTCATAGAAAAGCTTGAGGGAGATAGGATATTAAATTATATCAAGCAAATTAAAAAACAATAAATCATAGACGCATTACTAAAAACAATACATGAACTAATAACAAAGATATTTTTAAATAAGCAGTCACCAGCAAAGTGGAATAGTGATATTATTGTACCAATACATAAAAAGAAGACCAGTTAGAATGTGGAAACTAGTGTGGAATGTGGGTTTTTCGAAGGATGCTGAAGATATCTTGGACAGAGCACGTGACCAACAACGAGGTGCTAAGAAGATTGGGTACTGAGAGAGAACTCCTAAATATTGTAAAAAAACAGAAAAACGAATTATCTAGGACATATTTACAGATGAGAAAAATACAACTTTCTACGACTTATAATGGAAGGAAGAAGAGGTCCAGGACGAAGAAAATGTTCCTGGTTGAAGAATGTAAGAGACTGGACAGGCATGGACACACATTCAATACTAAGAACAACTCAAGATAGAGAGCAATTTGCTGTAGTTACAGCCAACCTTCAGTAATGGAGTAGTTGTATGGGAAATTGCTCAAATAACAAAAGTTAAATAACGCTGGTGTGTTTTTCCGCTCCAGGGGTATTTGGCACCCCTTTTCGGCGATGAAAATTTTTTGCTCAAAATAATTATGTTTATTAATAGAGCAATAAATTTCAAACAAGTTTTGTTTATAAAGTTTTTTCAGAAGATGGAGATGATAAAAATATCACCGATTAAAATGTATATCTTGGTGTGAATACCCATCAATTTTTTAAAATTGAAGGGTAGTGTAGCCCTTGTAGCCCTTGAAATTACCTTTCAAATGGATATATTTACGTATTAAAGCTTAAAAATTAACTGACTTATTTAGGAAAAACCAATGATATTTTTGGGAGATAATTTTGGAGCGTGAAAAATATACGTATTTTGGAGTTCTCACATATCTAAAGTACTCATAAATAGTTTTGTAGATGAATATATTTGTAGTCGTCTTTGAGGGTGATTTTTAGGGGAAGAGTTTAAACTAAAGAAATATTGATTTATAAACGAAAAATAAATTTTTAGTTATCTAAGTGAAAAATTTAAATATTTTAAATTCTAAAGAGGCTTTTTAAGTATTTTTTGCATAAAAGTATGCTTTATAGGGGTTAAAAACTTAAAATCAATGAAACATCATTTCACAAGCGAATTGTTATTAATATAAATTCATTGAGGGTCCACACGTACAAACCTTATTTTTTTACTTTTTACTTAAAACTTATGTAAAGGTGGGGATAATTTAATACAAAATTAAAAATATTACAATATTTTAGTAGAAAGAAACAATTATTTATAATCAATTAACAAAAATAAAATAAATACTATTAGAATACATATTATGATTATTCGCTTTCATATCCAGGACTAACAAATTCGCGACAAATATTGAATGAGTGCTCTAAACCTAAAAACTTTTTGCACATCGGCCACGTTCATTATTAGTGATATTAGAAGGCGGGAGTGTTTTATTCCTAGTATTTCTTGAATTCGAATTTGTATACTCCCTGATATATATGTTGAGTCGTTCGTCGACGAAGATGGCTTTTCTATAAGTTAAAACGATAACATTCGTATAAATTGTCTTCTTTGTCGATTCCAATTTGAATTGTTTATGGAATTAATAACGCATATATTTATTCTAGCTACATTCAACAGTAAGTAAAAAATTACCACGAGCTACTTTCTATTATTGCGAGAAATGTCATATGCAGCACACAATTGGTCGACAGAATCGACGACCCTTTTGTCGAATTGTAGTTCATAATTATAATCTGATTTATTATTTGTTTTTCTATGGATGCTTTCATCATAATGAAGACTTGATAGTAAAAGTTTTTAATAAAAAAAAAATCGGTTGCCTGTAAAGTCGGTTTTACGGGCGAAGATTTTACGTGACAACGTCTTTTTCTCGGTAGAATATTTATTGATATGAATATTATTAAATTGCACAATAGGAACAAGGAATTGAATGAAAATAAGAATTGCACAAATTTTAACTATAGAAATATATTTTGTTTACTAAAACATTGTACATGTAAACTTAAACTTAACTAATTTCTATTTGAGTGATTTTTTTGAGGATAGGACGATGATAGGAGAAATATGAAATGAAAGGAAGTGTTTCTGCTGTAATGTGTCTTGAACGCCAAGAACGCTCGAGAAAGACAGAGACACAAGCACGGAAGCACGCACCGATTCAACGCGCCTAATTCTCTAGTGCTGCGTGCGCAGCGGACCGATCATGTTTGAGTGGGAGAGAGACGCAAGGCATTCGCCGGTCCGGCGGGCCTCTCTCTCGTTCGGTGACTCACTGTAACAGACGTGAGCGGGCGTTACACTTTTTCATGAATGACTCCGAGCCACAACCTAATTTAAGACGTTGTCACGTCAAAAAATATTTTTCTTTGGTATGTACGACACAAGAGTGGCATTTTTCTTAAAAACATACATGCATGATGATACAAAACGTTCTGCAGAACGAGAAAATTCAAGTAGAAACTCCTTTTTGTTTTCTATAACTGTGCCTATAACAGTTAAGTTAAAATCTTTAAGTAAATTTTCGAGCAGTTACAAAATTGCGAACTAGTTGTCAACGGTAATATTTCTGTCAGTCTCTTTTATTTACTTACATAATCTATGAACAACATCTTTGAGCGAATTGCTAACTCCAAATGGTCCATCGGGCTGTCGACCAACATAAACCTCCATGTCTGATGCATAAAATGTTGTCAAATCCGTCATTGCAAATATTTTTATCCGGTATTTTGCGGGTTTGCTTGGTATATACTGTCGAAAATAGCATTTCCCTAGAAATGTTTCGAGCTTTTCGTCAATATTCATATATTGAAAAGATGAATAACCGTTAGTATCATATATCAAATGCAGCAAAAGAAATCTAAATCTAATACAAGACATTGTTAGTATAAACATCTCTACACCTTTTTTATGTCCCATATTTTCTCACAGTTTAATCGGCTAGATTTGAGAACTTCTGATAGATATAATAACCCAATAGAAGCCTCGATTTCTAATAAATCTGTGATTTCGGCTTCTCTTTCACGTTGATAATGTTCCCGGCTTATTTGCATCTGTTTATTTGTGCACTCAACAATTTTATTCAACATGCTATCAGAAAAAAGTAGTTCTAACTCCGTTTTCAAAGTTTTAGTGGAATTTTTACACCAGACAGATGTAGTATTAAGTTTTCTGCCCTAAAAACGACTCTGTATTAAGTTCTTTGGCTTAAAACGAAAGAATCCTGAAGGATGTGCATTTTCGTATGTGTTTCAGGTACATCAACAATATTATCCCAGGTATTATCACAGTAGAGTTGAATTTTGTGCCAGAACTCTTGCATTACAGTATGAAAATCCTGAATTTTTAAAAAATGTATGGTGTTCAGGCGAAGCACATTTTCATTTGTCAGGCCATGTAAATCGTCGCACAAATCGATTTCTGGGCTTTGTCAGACCAGATGAAGTTTAAGAAGTTCGTTTACATAGCGCAAAAATGAGTGTCTGGTGTGCAGTTTCGGGACACGGAATCATTGGTCCATACTTTATTGAAGAAAATGGTAGGCAAGTCACACTTAATCAACAGAGGTACATTCAAATTTTAACACGCTTTATCCCTGATCTACGTCAATTTTGTCGTGCACGTAATTTGGCATTTCGAGACCAATTTTTCTAGCAGAATGGGGCAACTAGCCATACTGCTGTCGCAGTTCATCAATTTCTTCAGGGACATTTTCCAAACAAATTCAGTTCACGATTTACTGACTTCCCCTATCCTGCACATTCTCCAGACAACATCTCCAGACGCATACATTTTGGGTATGGCTAAAACTGCCTTTTTTAAAGGGGCACCAAAAATCATCAATAAGTTAAAGGATGCCTTTAGAGCCTTATTCTTGGATTTGAGACAACCTTTATTCCATAACATTACGAGAAATCTGGAATATCGGTATGAAGTCTGTCTTAAGAGAGGGGCAGCTCATTTAGAACATGTTATAAAGTGTCAATAATATGCATTTTTTAAAACAATAAAATAATTACAAGTTCAGTATTGTTCATTTTGGGCTATACTGTAATACTATGTTGACGCCTATGAAAGATCGAGCAGCTCCGTATGTGTAAAACAAGATTAAATCCAAATTTTTAGCTAAATCAATGCAGTCCGATAGAATTGTGACGTTTGCCGTTTGGCATATAATACTT
Source organism: Diabrotica undecimpunctata (assembly GCF_040954645.1). Taxonomy (NCBI): domain Eukaryota; kingdom Metazoa; phylum Arthropoda; class Insecta; order Coleoptera; family Chrysomelidae; genus Diabrotica; species Diabrotica undecimpunctata. The sequence goes on along the minus strand of NC_092805.1, from coordinate 150,591,911 downwards.
ACTATTCATAAAGGTACTATAATAGTTAATTTATGATGTCGGTTTGTTAAAAAATTAAATTTAAAGTGTTAATAGTCTACAACTGAAATAAAGGTTTTCTAAAATTATCCAAAACCTGATGTTTAATTTAAACAAACAGATAAACTCATATTTTTACTACGTCAAAATAAAAAAATCCCCACGTGTAATAAATATTATGCATAAATACAGTTGTTTTCATGAAATCATATTCCAAATAAGTTATATATTATTATGTTTTAATCTTATACTTCTTATAGTACCGTTGGGTTGGGTAATTTATGCTGTAAATTTCTGTTAGTAGTTAAACTTGAAATTTTAATTGTCAAAACATGCTCTATCGGGCTATTTTAGAGATCAACAAAACACGTGTTAACACAACATACGTGATATGTAAGAAATAAGAACAAAACTTTACAAAATACTTATTTAGGTATTTGGAGTAAAAAGGTCATACACTATTAAACTCTGGAAACTGTTACTGTTGCTAATGTGCACCACAAAATGTAAAGCACGTCGCACAGTGCGACTTACTGAAGAACAATAATCACACTTTTTGATAGTACACTTACAAATTTGATTAAAAATAACTAAAAAAATAAAAATACCAAGTCGTTACCAATATATGTACAAACTTGTATCAAATAGAACAGTAGACAAACACAGTAATTTTGTTTTCTTCCTATTGAGCTTTTCCCCTGAATTTTTTCTTCAATGATCAACCGAGGTATTTTGCATCTGTCTGGTCTCATTATATTCCAATGTACGTTATTTTACGCTCTTTCGATCATTGGCATTAGCAGCTTATTCTTCTGAATTCTGTTAAGGACTTCCGATATTTGTTGTTCTTTTTATTTAGAGAATATGTAGTATTTTCCTATAAAGGTACATTTTAAAAGGTTCGATGCGTTTTTCTAGTAAGGTGTAAGAGTCTAGCTCTGACAGCCGTATAGAAGAATTGAGAATGCATAACAGGGCAGTATTCGAATTCAAAGTCCCATGTCTAGATCCGCCAGGTAAATAAGGTTTCATTCCAATAAACGTTTTCTTAGCCTGTTAAATTCTTGATAGGAACTCTTTCGTCGAATCGTAGCTACTACTTATTAACGCACTTAGCCCTAAGATGGATGACACCTGTTCAACGATTCTGTTATGTATTCGAAGGACTGCCTGTGCCTGTAAATTTCAGAAAATCGTAAGTTTCGTTTGGTGACGTTTACTGTTTAATTAATGCTACTTTATTATTCAGATCTAAGTCATTTGACTCTCAGTCTCTTTAAAGAAAAAATTATTTTATCAGATACCTACGATATTAAAGGTGTTCGTCTCAGGGTAGGCTCTTTGGAAGTGCTTGATCCAGGAGTTCTTTTAACTAGTAGTGGAATAAAAAGTTAATTTTTATAAAACTGAAATTATGCAGAAAAATTTTAAATTTCAGAACGTTTTCTGTATTATCAAACCATCATCAATGAAACATCATTTCTAATTGAAACTAGCCACATAGTAAGGTCTAATAACCCTTACATTACATAATTAAATTCTTAAATTTTAAATTTAATGTGACACGAGGTCGATGTTATAAGATTTCATGTTAAAGGAACATACTGATCCCTACTCGAAACAACGACAACGTGAGTGTCCTAAGACAGATACCAGCCAACTTAACTAATAAACAAGAAATATAATATTTTGGTCGGATTTTGACTCTTTTCGTATCATTATACATCGAAAAAGAATAATTTTAACAAGGTAACATTTGATATTATCATATAGAGTAGGATTTATCAGAGCAGAAGAACTTGAACGCTATATAATAGAGCTGCCATCAAAGGCAGTATCTCTGAGTGTAGGCTTTGTAGCAAGCAAAAAAATCAGTAATCTATTAATAGGTTTTAAGAGCCTACTTTATATGTGTATTAAGAATACGTGGATTATAACTACAGCCTCATAAATGTATATGCCTCTAAAAAGAATAAAACAGATGGGAAAAGAAGAATTTTACTATAGGTTAAAACAAACTTATAGACAAAATAACTACGTTAAGATAATCATTGGGAATATGAACGTTAAGGTAGGTCAAGAAGAGATATACAGACCAAACTCAGGGTTTTATGGAATACACCAAGAATGTAAAGACAATAACACCAGATTTAAATTTTGCAGCATCTTTGAACATGACGAACAGCAGCACATACAGCGAGCAGCTTATGTTGAAGAACATCGGGTAAAAAGTATAGAGAAAAACAAAAAATCAACAATTCTAACAAAAGGAAACCATGTAAGAAATAAATAAAGCCACCCACTGTAAAGCCAGAAAGAAATCATCTGCATTAGAGTAAATCACGAGTAAAACTATTTAAATATAGTGGATCAATGGAAGCAAAAAGGCTTTTTATAAAACCTATCTACGACTTGTCACATATTATCCAACAGACAAATGTTTTGATGAAATTGAAGTTGCTGCTACATATTCCTGCGCCAGGAAGATATGCTATCATACAATCTATTCAAAATGATATTGGAAAAGTTATGAGAGATTATGGAATAATTCTGCGTTGAGTTGTCACTAATGGACTGCTAAAATAATAAATCCAAAAAAATTAGACAGCGAATATGAGTGGCTAACCGCTCCTACTACCATTGTTACTAGTCCCTCAATTAAGAACCAGAAGTAAGTTAAGAGCAACAAAATGCAAAATTTATAAAATGATAATACACCCATTACTTACTTACTGATAGAGAACATGGGCAAAGCGGTAAAATTTTGAACTCAATACACTTTTTAGTACTGTTACGGTAAAAAGTTTTTATAAAAATTTTACGTTAAAACTGTCAAAAAACCGTGTAAGATGGATAAACCACATGATGAGGAAAGATGGAAAGTAATCTTGCTAAACTAATTATGCTGAAGAAACCTATCGAAAGAAGAAGAAGACAAGCTAAGGTCAAATATTTGGATAAGATTTAAGATATTAGAGTGAGGGTATAGAGAAAACAGCCCCTAGACAGGAAATAATGATTTGGGACAGGCCAAGGTTACGAAAAGTTATAACCTTTTTAAATTTTTTTGAAATATGATTTCGTTTTTGTATGTTTTAAATTTCTTTAACCCTGATACCTTTATTTATTAATCAAATTTTCCCGTACTGTCCATATCAGTTAGTTGCGAAATTATATCTTCAGCTGCCCGTATTTTTTACAAACATTTTTTTTTTTGTTTTTTTAATCATGCAGTTTGTTTGTGGCACTTGTTTTTTTAAAAGATTAATTTGTAAATTATTTTAAGTATTTCTTTAGATAAACAGAAAAATCATAAAAACATGTTCCTATACACAAACAAATTTTTGAAATAAGATATAAATAACAACAATTGTGACAAGTAAAGAAATCAAAGTACAACACGCTGCAATGTAGATATACGTATAGGTCGTGGGAAAATATTTTGATTAATCTAATTGAGAAGTCAAGGATTGTTTTAGTATAAGATATAACATACACTATTAAATTATATTAGCCAAAGTTAACCAAAAAGAAGATTTAATGTTTGATGTACCAAAGCTATAAATGCTGCATGTGTTTCACGCTCTTCTCTATATTAAATCTTAATTTTCACTGTTCACACAAGTTCGAAAGGTTTGGTGCATTTGAAAGTTTATGGACTAAATTTTAATTGTCTAGTAGTAATAAAACTTCATTGTTTATATAATTTTGGAGTCGTTTTTCTTGATCCTTGCCAATCTTCTTTATTTTATCTTTAACTGTTTTAATGTAGAGCTTCCGATGTGAGCATTTATTGCGGGTCATATTCTTTGGTACTGAGCTTTGGACTCTTTGGAGGTAATATTTTGGAGGACTCATAATTGGAGATGATAAATATATACTTACCGGTTTGAGCATTTGTTTGAAGAATAGTACCTTATTTTTGATTGTCAAGGTATTTATTGTGTCATAAAATCAGTTTAGTTTTTCGATGCCGGTGTTGTAGTTCTCTTTGCTTTTCAGTTTGGGGCACGAGGTCTCGGCTGAAGGGTGGGTGCTCGAATATTTCCCATTGTAGATGTTGAAGTTCTTGCATTTTAAATGCATCATACACACATATGTCTATATTCGGATTAAACTTGTCGCAAACGGCTTCCATTGCTTTTTTCAGCAGTAACACCACGTGTTAACATGTCATAAATTCATTAAGTAGTAATCCTATTTATTGTATACTTTTAAATTGTTTAAAAAAAATGGTGTAATTACATTGTTGTCAAATTTTTAAAGTCGATAGCTTATTTTTCTTCGAAGTATAGTTTTTGGAAGAAGGGCATGTAATGCGGATGGAACAAAATGACGCAGCTAGAAAAACGCTCCTTGATAGACCCAGAACAAGCTTCCTTCATAACATCGATGAAGACATAAGAAATATGGGAATACGTGCTTGAAGAAGGAAGGCGATGGGTTCGGACGACTGGAGATAAATTCTTGAAGAGGCTAGGACCCACGGAGGGTTTTAGTTGGTAACTTTTAAATAATTAAAAAGGTAAAGGTTGTAAAATAAAATATTGCTATTTTTGAGATACAGAGATCCAATATAATTTTTCGAGTTACAGGGGGAAAATGGTTTGTCAGGGACTGGTTATTTCCACTAATAGAGTGTTGGTACTTCCAGTAAGGGAACAAAACATTTTTTCGAATTTTGAAGGTTTTTATCTTATCAAGGTTCGACTTAAAACGTTCTAGTGTATATATACTAGACTAATTTGATTATTTCTTATGTTATGTTTCTACATTCTAGAAACTGTAGCATTTTTATATTCTTCCGTATGTATTGAAATCACCCCGTATGTATTAAAACGGCCAAAAAGGTATTTTCGATCCTTTCTGCGTCGACAAGTTGATAATGAGCACATTTTAAAGTTTGTTTGTATATCACAGATGTGTATTTCCTTGGTATTTTCGTTGATCTTTAAGCCCCCTAAATATTGCACCTGAAATAAACATCCACTTAGATCGCTGAGAAGGTTTTGCGGGTAAGAGAATTACATCACTCTAACTGAGGCCGCTGTCAGAAGCAGTTGGTTTCAGTGTTGGTCCAAAGTTTTCTTCAAATATGTAATGTTTTGTGTTTTTTGTCTTCTGTCATGGGAAAATGTGTACTGTAGTAGCAGTGTTAAGTTTTATGTGAAGTTAAAATAAGGTTTGGAAGAATCTTTAAACAGTCAAGACGCTATGAGTGTCTTCGTCAAGAACCGGCAACTTTGTTAAAAAAAAGTGATTTATACTCAATGTTATGTGTCAGTTCGAAAAAGAGTAATCACTGTTTTTGTTTTATGTTGTCTCTAACCTAAGAGATTTGTATCTAAGAGGTTTGCGGCGTTTCCAACAGATTTGAAAGGTACTCACATGCGTTCCAGTTTTTTAAGAAGCTGAGTCTAAAATTTGCGTCCCAGTGAATAACTTTCAGCCTCAATTTGTTTGTCCTAAGAAGCCGTTTCAGAATATTTCCGCAGTTTGGAGACGAATTTGTTCAAACATTAAAAAAAAATAAACATTTTCTAATATTGTCTAGTACTGTCATAACAGTTTAAGAAATTGTATTAATTAAAATTATAGATGTAGGGTGTGGCTCTTAGCTGTCATATTAATTGTTCTCAGTTTTAAAATTTAATATTGACATCTGACAGCTAGCTTTATTTTTCTGATATTTGGTAAATACCTAATCATAAACAGATCTTGTTTTGCTTTGTTTTTTTTTAGAAAAAGGTTAACCTCTATGCATAGTTTCGCTTAAAAAGATATTTTTTCATTTGTAATAATTTATTTCTGCTACAAATTATCTCCCAGTAACAATTGTAAGTTCTTGTAGCATCTCCAACTTCAAGAGTTTGTAAACTGATAGAACATAGTAAGTTTGTTTTTTGATATTTTGTATTTTATTGTTATTATTTATATTTGTAACTGTTTGTGGTGAGGCAACAATAAATATTTAATTTTTCCCCTAAACTAATTTGTTTATAAAAGTTTCTAACCCCTTTTTGTGTTTTTAGGAAGGAAGAACCTTTTCTTTCATCTAGCAGGAAGATTCTTCAAAGCTGCGTCCATTTTAAATAGCTTGAGAACCTTCTTGTATTGTGTTTTGTTCCAGGAGATTTATGTAAGTACCTTTTTGCTTTATTTTTTGTAGTTGTCCCAATCCAAGCCCCTTTGCCATTCACTTATCCACGACGCAGTTCTCCAAATTCACCCCCTGAGTAGCCGTTCGCAAAAATTTTGATTTGTTTTGCTTGCCCTATCTTCACTCCAATAATTTCTGTCCCCAATTTTTAACCCCTTATAATAATACCCTATGTGGTAGGTAAAAAAATAATCGTTACAAAACTATCAATTACAAATGATATTCACAATTTGTTCAAGCATATTTACGAAACTTTATTTGCTTGCAATCATCTCTTGATAGAAAATTTTTGGTTAAACGGACATAAAAATTTAAAATTTAATACTCGTGCTGCTCAAGAACAAGCAAAAAGCGTTTACATACTGATGTATACCATGCTATTATTCATTTTGAAAAAATGTCATTTGTTTTAATTATCTTAAAATTTTAAATATTTTTATATGATTTGAAATATTTAAAATGCTACAAGAAAACAGCTTAATAGCAATATTAAGAAAAATTAAAACTCCAAATTTTATACCGCACTTCCCCTTCGCGTTTAATGACTCTGGGATTAACATCGCAGGCAGAATATGAGAACTTAAACTAGTTTCAACAGTGTATCTTACTATGAACATTAAAATAATGCTAATTGTGTGATTAATGTACTTGTTGTTTGCCTTAGGTCAGGACATAACAATACCGATAAATGACAATAATCGTTAGTTCTCGGTGCCAAAAAGAAAAATGACCTGATCCAATTTTTGACAGGATGTGAGCACCTTCAACTGACCATGGCCTATCCTATGTGCCATTAAGTCCATTAGGGTTCATACAACCAAAATAGATAAGTGGTCTAGTGTGCTGATCCTAGCTAAACGTCACTGATAGAGATGGCGCAGTTATTTTTATTGTGATATGGTATTGGTACCGATTCTTTCTTTAGTTAGAAGTTTATCTTCTTGAAGGAGGTCAATACTGTAGTAATAAAGCAAACAGCACCTATCAGAAATATGAACATAGAAACAACAAAATCAATTAATTCAAAGACATGAACTAGAAACATGACAATGGATATCTAGTTTAAAAAAGAACTTTACAAAAGGAAAAAAGCAAGATGATGGTAATGTGGAAATCAGAAAAGTTGAAATCAGTGACAGCCCATGAAAATTTAAAAACAGAAAAGCCAAATGACTCGATGACATACTAAGTGAACTCTTAAAATGCGGTGTAAAATAAAATTAAAAACTAATAGAAAAGCAGAAGTACTTTTTAAAGAAATATTAAATAGTATACATATACCAGACCAGTGGAGGATTAGCAGTACATTACAAACATGCAAATAAAAGAAAAAATCCTACCAATTAACGTACAATTACCTTACGCAACACAAAAAATCTTTAACTGCTAACAATTATATTTGCTAATACGATTTTTTTTAAAAATACTTAGTTTTAACACAAAAAGGCTTTCGATAAAATAGTTGACCTATTTTGTCAAAAGACATAGATGCTATATTCATAGCGCCAAAAATTAGTGTGGAATCATTAGAATATAATGAACCGTCTGCATGATTGACTGCATTAGATTAGAAGCAGGTTGGACTAGTGTACACAACTGAAACCGTGCAGTGATCAAGAAAAACGAAGAGGAAGAAAGACAGCTGGACCAATGGCAAAGGTAAGAGGGAAAGTTGCTGGAAGGTAAAGGTAAAATAGTGGGTCAGACTGTACGAGTTAGAGTGTGTGAGTCAGACTATGGGGAAGGAGGAAATGCCCGTCTAGGAGTGATGCCGTACTAGGAGCGATGAGGGTCTTCGCGCTACCTGGAACGAGACAGGGAACCTCCTTGCTGACATGCTGTGGATGAATGAAGGTAGTGCTTTGGAAGTGATGCCGGCCTTACAGCGGTCATTCCGCTTCCGGATCGCTGGATGACAGAGGAGGGTCTGGTTTAGCAGGTAGGCATTCGGCGTAGATTCGTACGAAGAACGAATACTGCACTAAGGGGTCAGTCAGGCGTCGTCCTGGGCTGAGATGTCTTTTGAAGATTCCAGACCCCCCCCTCTATAAAGACGAAAAAAAAAATTTAAAGATGTGAGAAAAGAGAAGTAAAAATATTGAAAAACATTAACACTAATAACAAAACAAGGAAATTAAAGTTGAGAATAAACTATCATTGGAAGTTAATATCAACTAGGGAATCTGACAGGAAGATTGTTTCACCGCTGTTGAACTTAGTTTTCTTCTTGTCTGGCCTCACAACTATCTTAGCCGCATCCACGACAGACTTTCGTCTTCTACAATCTTATGCTTCAATTTGAGACAAATCTTTCGACATAACCCTTTTATCTTTTCCTGGGATGGTCTACTGATCTTCTACCATCTGGTCTCTCAAAAAATACTGTTTTTAATACTCTGTTAATCTCTTGTCTTACGAAATGACTACCCACCTTATCCAGTTCACTTTATTATATCTGATTATGTTTTCACTGCTATACACAGTCATTAATTCAATATTGCTGCGTATTATTATCTAACCTTCTGTTATTTTGTCTCTTTGAGGGGTAAAAATCTTTCTAAAAACCTTTCTTTTAATTAACAACAGCGTGTATATTTCCCTTAATTAAGGGTCTAGTTTTCACTGCCGTTAGTAACATCTGGGCGAATAATTGATTGTACAATATTAGTTTAGATTGTCTTTTTAACAGCGTAGATCTCAGTAATGTTGAAAGAAAGCATAATGCTTTACTCCCAGCATTCATTATTGCTAATATATTTTTTACTTGGGTGTAAGACTTGTGTATAATAACAGCCCCAGATAGTTAAACTTCTTTACAACCTCGAAGTTGGGATCGTTAAAAGTTATGTTTTGTCTTCTTCCAGGCCTTTTATTTTCGGTCACTATCATATATTTAGTCTTTTCTTTATTTATTGGGAGACCCAGATCAGCTGCTTCCTTCCTGAATTGTGAAAACACCTCTCGCAAGTCTTTTTTAGCATAAGTCACTTTATCTATGGCATTAGCAAAGGTCAACACCAGTTTTGAAACTTTATTGGCAAAACCTTCTGTAGCTCCAACAATATTCTACTTACTGCTTTAGCTTCAGTCTTCAGCCAAGTCAATTTATTTTTTCAGTTTTTCGCATCCTGATATAATTCGCTTCTTTTATCATTGAAATATGTAAAAAAATACGACATGGAAGACTTTTATACATCCTTTAAATTTGTATCGGAAAATTTTCTATTTCGTTCATTCACTCAATTTTCTAACCTTTCCATTGAAAACACTATTGGTGACAGTACAAAAAGGATTAAATTGCTCACACTTCACGCTAAAGTGCATGTCATAGCGACTTTTTTTTTAAACAAACAATACAGGCAATGTTTACAAGCAAATAACTAAAAAGGAAATATAGTAGGAAATACTAAAGCTAAAGTCCTACTCTTTCGCTTTCACGCAGCCACTGTTTAGAAGAGGCAGTTTAAATTTTTGGTAGGTTTCAAGAATTCCCATAAAATGTATTAAGAGATTTGGGTTTCTACTACTTAAATAGATGAGAGAAACAACTTTTTGCGGCAATGTGATTTTTTGTTGAGAGGTGGCTCGAAATAAAAATTGTATGTCTTCTTGATTATACCGACACTAAAACATCCAGCGCACGTTCACATGTATGTTTTTCTGAAAGTTTTATTTTATATCGATAAGCGTTTACTGTAGCATGTCCAAAAAGGTATCTAACCCACACAGTATTTGCCAAAATGGGATTTATTTACCACTAGGAAGAAACACGTTAGACTTAATTGAGAAATTGCGTGGCAATTCTTTACTAACAGTAGCAAAAATACATATTGCAATATACATATATCCAACTCTTCCACCTACTCACCCAAACAAGAAAAGCTCCAAAAAGAGTTGTTCTTTAACTTTTAGTCAATTTAAGATCATTTTCCTAGTTTTCTGGTCGCCAGTGTAAAACTGCACTATAGGATCGTATCAAAATCTAAAATCCTACAGCGAGAGTTATTCCCTTATCTATTGGGACACCCTAATATAGATGTTAGATTGACATTTGATGAAACAAACATTGAACTAATGCCAACCATTTGATGAAAAATCGAGAAGATTTCTATTTATTTAAAGCTCCTTGTCTACTCCTAACATGAATATAAGCCTTTTTGATTTAGACTCTACAGACTATGTGCCTTAAGTTTCCATAAAACAGACTTTTTGTGTAGATATAAAGCTGTATAATATACGTTTTAGCCTGTAATATTGTAAAGGCTACTACAACAATAATTCCTTTGCAATTATATTTCTTAGGCTATTCTAATTTTGTTCGTAAATAGTTATTTCAGGGTGCAGAACTAAACCACTCTCTAAGGTTTTCATCCAAGACATTCTTCTATGTCTTGAATTTTTTCATCCTTTAATCTTTTCTTTCTATTATGTTGTTTTTGCGAAAGTTATTTCTTGTTATAACCCTACATATTGCAGCCCGTTTTACATCCTCCATTAGTGTAACCTTCTTTCTCAGGTTTTTTCGTCTTAACGACTACTTACCAACGGTTTTACGTGCCCTATGAAGCATGGTGGCGGCTCAGTTGAATTAGAAATTGAAAAATTTCATGCCCCTGTACCATGGATCAAACCAGGGCCATCTGATTTGGTAAGTCAATACCATAGCTACTGAACTATAGTTGCCACTGCGTTATATTTTTACAGAAGTGTGTATTTTGTCTCCCACTAAATAAAATTGATAAATTGCGGATTTTGATCAGGAAATTAGTTTGTAGTTTCTGAAATATAATATGTTTAATAAATGTGCAATTGGGTCAAAGCTTTCGGGAGTTTACAATGATATCTGGAGGTCTTTTTGAATTCGAAAGATCTAAATTTTGATTCTTTATATACTTATTGACCCTGGTAATTGCTTTATACTCTGACTCGTTATATTTTTATTAATTTTATCATCTAAACTTGTGTTGAAATTAATGTACCATTAATTTTTACTAATAAAGTTTCTTTTTTATCAATTAACAAACTCTACAGATACAATAAAGTTAGAAAAATGCATTTATACATCTAATAATAATATTATTTGAAAAAAAAATGAGATTATGTGAACTAAAATAAAAAATATAGTTGTGAATATAACAAAGCTTTCTTCGCTTACTGATAAGCATTTGTCTGATAACGTTTTTGCCATTTACTATAAGAATTAATTCTTCAAACATGTATTTATATATTCTGGAAATTGCTCTGAATATATTAAAAATAGGTACGCTGTACCGGTCGAGCATTATCAGATAATGAGATGACACGTTTTATTTATGGACAATCTAGAAGATCTACAAGTCCTTATGAACAAATTCACGTACCACAGTGAACAATATGAACTCAATATAAACGTAAAGAACACAAAGCTCATCACAAGTGGCAAAAATGATAACATAAGGTCAAACTTAGTCAACCAAACTATAGTTTTCAACTTTCTCTTTTTCGCTGTAAACGTAATTTCTTGGCTGGTTCTTCGTAATGTGATATATCCAGAATATTTGGAGAATTCTTAGATATAATTACATTTTAAAGGAAGATCACTTTTTGTATGTAGTTATTATGTCGTCTCCCATACAATAAAACCAGAAATATTTATTTCTGGTTTCATCCATCATTATTTTTTCGCAAAAATTCGGTAATTGCATCTTTCGGTACAAAATATCCACCATAGTACAGATCTGAAGTGAAACAGCGCATATCCAAATACAGTTTTTACAGTTGCCAAAGTAGATAGATCCCACAGAATTTTGTAACAAATAGTAACAAAAAAAAATTTAAAATAATATTAATTTAGTAAATAACCATCTCTATCTAACGACCAATTTGCTTTTTTATTCAGGCATTGTTAAGACGGTCATGGTACCAATGTCAAGGTCTTTGAAATTATTATATCATTTTTTATCATCTGCTGTAAACAGAATATTTAAAAAATGACAATGCACGAAGAGAACACGTTACAAATCAAAACGATGGGTTATCAATATATTTGGTAGTGTGTCATTTATCAAGTTCACGTGTATTTACATAAATGCATAAACTAAAAAATGTATCATGAATATTGTTTAATTTTATTAAGATAATAACTTTGCACTGTCAAGTTATTTTTATTGTTGTTCACAGTGAAGTATTTTTATTGAGTATACGAATTTGTAGTCGTATTATAACCAATAATGTTTCTACGGCACTCCACGGTTAAAAACTGCTTGATCAGATTTAACACACTTAAACGAAGAATTTTAGAGCTGCTAAAATCTATTTTAAAGATATAATAAGTGGGGTATAGAATAACATATTTCTTTAAAAAAATAAAATCTAAGTATAAAGTGAAAAGAAAAAAATCAAGTAAACCTACTTCTCGTAGGGGTTATGTTATTTTTATTTTGTATTTTATCTAAAAGAAAAAAACTCTAAATTAAAGCCTCTCGCTCTGGCAGCTGAGGTCACTTAGGGAGTTCGAAAAGAAATATCTGGATATCTCTTTAGAAAGTCTCTAAATCAAGCCGTTCCAGCGGACTTTTTGTTTTTAGAAAACTTGTGTTTAATACCATTTCTGCCAGGTCGTAGGCGATTTCACAAATGTTTTTTTTCGTTATATCAAATAATCAGTTTTCCATCTCTAAAACATACTTCTTTAAGTAAGTCTCCAATTCTTTGGGCAATCTTGTAGTGAATCCACTAAGGCTTTTCGAATAACCTGTTGCCTAAAAGAAAGTACCGATTATTTTCTAACATCTCCCTTATGATTAAATTAGTCTACTAGTCTAGAGAATGATTCTTCTCTCTCCGGTTGCCGACAAGAATGTAGCGTAGAATAATTTTTAAATAATTTTAAACTGTTTGTCCTTGTTTTAGTGTAGTGTTATGTACAATTTATGTTTCAATTTCATGTTTATTACATTCTGCGCTTGCTGGATAGCCCAAATTTGACGAAATACCCCTGATGATGCTGTAGAAAGCGAAAGTACTTAGGCAAGATTTGATTATTAAAATTGTGCTCGATATTTGCCTTTAATTTTTCAAAGTTAGATCTAAGAGACCGACAATTTCGGATTTTTAAACAAATGTTGCCCAAAACTTCTATAAAACTGCTTCGGTTTTAGCTTGAGAGAAAAAAGGCGGGTCAATTATATGACACTAGTCTAAAAAATCGTAGCTTTATAGACTAAAACGTTCGAAAATTGTCTATTGAATTTTTCAGCTTTGTAGAAAAGAGGGGCAGAAACATTGAATTTCATTAGTCTAAGAAGCATCACTTAGCTAAGTAGTCAGTTTTTTTAACTAAAAAGCTGATTAATAAAATATTTTTAACGTCAACATAGTTTATTGCGCTAATATACAAAGTACATTGTAATAAAGAAAGCTTACTGGAAATTTAAACTTGCGTCAATTCAGTAGTAACTATTGTTCGATGATTTGGCAATCAACATCCGTAAAGATTTTTAGATAACTATAAGTAACGTTTTGAAATATAAATTTGTTTCTGACGTAGATACAATTCGAACATGCAAATATAACATTATTATTCTATTTGCAATAAAAAGAAGTCAAGTCAAAAGTATTTTGGGTTTTCCCTCAAGGATTTAAAACAATTAACGATGTAAACGTATGAATAAATTTACACTTTGAAAATAGAGTCGACTTAAAAAATAGGTCCAATCATTGAGTGAAATTTTATTAATATCTACTTGCTACATTTACTTAACATCATTTGTATTGAAGTTATTTACTTATTGTTGACAGTGAATACCAATTAAAAGAAATATAAAAAAATCAAGATCATGAACATAGTGTTATATCTCTACTTGAGTTTACCTTTACAAAACAAATATATTTTAATACGATATCTCAGGGCTCTTTTACTATTTAACAAAAAACGTGACTTCAAAGTATTCTTTATAGTTGATCTTGAGGAAAAAGTAGTAAATTTACAAAAAAAACTATAAAACATTATAATTTTAGAATATCAAATAAAAAAATATACCATACACGATAATCAGAATAATGAAAAATCAAGCATCAAAAATCATACACCCAAAATTATCAATATAAAATTAAATAAACTTATATCCAAATCAAAGACCTCTTATTTTATCCTTGCATTAACTGTTTTACTAACACTGACTCAAAAATTTTATATTTTACTTTAATTTTCAATTAAGAAAAAACAAACACTTAACAACAAATAACTATAAACTAAATAGATGGCCGTGGTTGATAGTCTCTGTTAACTAAATGTTAAAAGGCTACTAAAAGAAAATAAACCTTTTGTGTTTAAAACGGCTAACTCCACCTTATTCTCCTTCGATTGTGACCTATCCACCTCGCTCGTACATCCCAGTTTCCCAAATACGCCTGCTCTCTCTTCTGCCTGTCGTTTTCGATAAAACAATTCTACAACATTTCTCTTTGCCTAACTCCTCACTCAAACTCCTAACTCTAGAAACAACTCCTCTTCAGACACAAGGATATCTCAACTGATTGACTTGGTCAAATATAAACTATACATCTGTTTTTTACTTACAGTATGTCATCTATTTTTTCAACTTCTTTTGTCTGCTATTACAGTTGGACCTCTTTCCAGAAACACAAAACACAACTTTTCACAAAATTTACTTTTTGGAAACTCTGCTAATTAGCACCGTCGTATCAACAAAAACTGCATTGTCATTTCCTGGTCTTCAAATCACAATACCCATTTCTTCTCCTGGCAGGAGGATTTCAGCTGCGTATGTAGCAATGCCAAGCTGAGCAAGGCCAAGCTGATCTTAGTATTCGTTATTATTGTTTGGTCTTTCCATATTTTTTAATTAATTTAGATGTTGCGGTTCGGGCTAAAAACTGGATAAGAATGGCGCAAGATAGACGAGGTTGGAAACACGAGAAGGAGGCCTATGTTCAGCAGTGGACTTTTGAGGCTGGATAATGATGATAATGATGGTTCGGGCCATTGCTAGTCTACGCTTGATTTTTGGAGATAATGTGACAATGCAAGTGATCATTTTTGCTATACCCTAAGCGAGTTTTCTTTTCATCCTGTTGAGTATATGTATATATAATTTATAACTAGGAATTAGTGGGCTAACGCTCGATAGTTCTCATGGTTAGTTGAATATCCCTTTTTGTGAAGGACGCGTTATTTCATTTTTCAAGGATTTCTTGTTTTATTTCGTAGTTCTTTCCCTTCATTATTTTTTGCTTCTTTTGTCACTTGATCATCTTCCGTCGCTTTGCTATTTTCCATATTTTTAAGAGCATAATGTGTTAGATCAGCTATGATAGAAGAAATAAATACGATATAACAATAAAAATGCAACAAGTACTGAAGAAACAGCTAGATGGAAAAAGGGTAAAGTAAAGACCAAGAAAGAGATGGTTGAGCAGCTTTAACTAAGCTTTAAAAGAGCTAGAAATAAGTGGTTAAACAAATCAACCAAAGGGTAAACAAACATGTACGACTGTAGTGAAAACACAAAAAATATATAACAACAATGCTGGAATCGCTTCCTTTGGCACATTGTGATCACCTTAGGGGATAACCATGGCCTTACATATGCACTTAGTGGTCAAAAATAAAAAACAATCGCCGGTCGTTCTGTCATTTGTCAATTATGAAAGCAGTCAAATAGACTACTGTAAAAACCAGTACATCAGTGTGTAATGTAATGCTTACTCGCTTTTTTTAATAAAAGAAGGTTTTGAATAGAATCGGGATGTTGAATAAAAAAAAACTCAAAAAATTTAATTTTTAGTTTCTAACAACTAAATGCAAATTTAAATGCGTTCCATTTCATTTAACTAAGTGTACGTAGTAGCATATTTAGTGCGTGACAAAGACCTTGATCTGACGCTAAGCTGATCCCCTCTAATACGCACCCACGAGAAAATTAGCAAGTAGCCACCTTACTGCAGCTCAAAGGCAACGATGCCGCCTCTGATGGATGCAGTGCGAATTTGGACGTGTTAATTTCTCAACCGATTTTTTTATTTAAGCTCCAGACGAATGCCCTATATTTCGAATTAAATAATCACACTTTCGCAATTGGATAATAAAAATGCACTTCTTACTTGCACCGCGCTACAAGAAAGTACTCTTCAAACTCTTCACACGTTTTAGTCCAATAAAAAATGATTAAGTTGGTACACATACAACATGACTTCTTAACGAAAGAAAACTAATTATTTAAACACTTCCTCTTTTCCTAAGTGTAGAATACACCGACTATTCATACTCTTGGAATTCATTAAAAAAACTGAAATCATGACAGATATTTCGATGAAAGATACCTTTTTCTGGATGTATGCTCCAATATAGCGAGTATAGCTGGGTTTAGAGGAGGAAAATTAAAAAGGAGATCTGAGAATTGCAGGTCAAACCCCAGTAGAGTTTGCAATTTTTAACTAAAAAAATTTTTCATGTTCTTTACCTAAAAAATTCAACTATTAGAAATTTATACAATGAAAACTCACGATTTAATATCACTACTCTTTTACTATTCGCTCCGTGCGTGACCATGGTAGGGGTACTTTAAAACGATGCCAGCGTGCGTAGCGGCGAAATGTGACAAAATTGGACCTCCCTTTTTACGCATAAATTTTATCAAAAATGTGTGCAAATACATATTGCGTATTTAATTGTGCTAATAATAGCAAAAATACTAAGTGTAGTTTTTATAGGTTCCCAATATTACATATAAATTAGAGAAAAGAAAAAGATGCATCCGTGCTATAAATATGAAGAATATGAAAAAGTAAATATCACATAACTTCATTTTTATGCAATTGAAATAGGAAAAATTTAAATAATTTACCTTAAATGATATTTTATAAGGCTTCAAGCTAACTGCAGAGTGCCTGATGACTTTAGCTTTTATATCATAACTTTTACTATTACTGTTTTTAAATATATGCTCTTTCACGTGAAAAACTTGATTTGCCAGTACTAGATTTTTCCCTTTCTTTTCCGTTTGGGGTTAAAAAGATATATGATGAATTTTGAGAAACCCAGTTTTTAATACGACATTTATTTTGTACATAAACTGAAAAAATATAATTAAAAAGTTAATTATTAATAATTGTCAATTTCGCATGTATTTAACAATGTCAAACATATGTCATATGTTTAACCTGAAAATTGGTAGGTCCAAAACTAGTGCGTCAGTCACGCACGGATCGAATAGCAATAAACTTAACTCAAAAATCGTCATGTTTTTGTAACTTCTAGGTAATAATTTTTCTTGTTTCGTAGATAAGGAGGTTTTTGATACAAGTAAAATGCAACGAAATGCATCAAAAAGATAATAAAAATAAAAAACTAAAAAAATTATTAAACCATTCAATGTATGTATGTACAGCGTTAACAGGCCTTTTAGGCCCATTGCTGGATGGATAATTTCCATCGATTTCTATTCTTAGCTAACAGCTTCCAATCTCTGATTCCCATCTCTCTGACATCTTCCATCACTACATCTCTCCATTTATTTCTTGGTCTTCCTCTTTTTTTTTGCCCTCAGGTACTCTCCAAGCAATATTTTTGACTAGTCTATTACCTTGCATTCTTTCTAGATGGCCAAGCCATTCTAGTCTACATTTTTTCACCACTTTTGTTATTGTAGGGTTAGCATACAACTGATACACTTCTGCATTAGTTCGTCTTCTCCATTCTCCCTCTACTACTTTTCCACCAAATATTCTGCGAAGTATCTTTCTTTCCCATGCTTCCAGTGTGTTCTGTACGGTTTTGTTCATAGTCCATGTCTCGGCAGCGTATAGCATTGTGGGTCTAATTATAGTTTTGTATACTCTTATTTTTGTATTACGAGATATATCTTTGGCCTTAATTATTTTGCTCATGGCTCCAGCACACCTGTTGCTCTTGGTCAGTCTCAGGTTGATTTCAGTTTCTTCCTTACATGTCTGATCAATAAGAGTACCTAAGTACATATATTCATCCACCTTCTCGAATTCTACAACTGATCCATTCTCCACCTCCAATTTAAAGGATCCCCTGGTGCTTATTCCTTTTTTGCTCGAGATCTCCATGTACTTCGATTTATTAATATTAACTTTCAGTCCCATTTTAGAGCTTTCCCAAATCAGTCTTTTTGTTATATTTGATAGTTCTTTTCCATTTCTTGCAATGAGAACCACATCATCAGCGTATGCTAAGCATTGGTGCTCCTTGTATAAAATAGTTCCGGACCTATTTATCCAACTAAACCTTACAATTTGTTCTAGAACTATATTGAATAGCCATTTCAATGTAGACCTGCTAAAAGGTCAACAAATCAACAGATTATAAGATACTCACCACGTGGGTTGTAACATTTTAAAATCTACGATTGACTTAGGGTCGTGAGGAGGTCAACTTTAGCTAAAATATCTCCCCTTCACCACCACAAAAACATTCCTACACTAACTACCTCTTCTCATAGGTAGTTCGGAGAATTCCTAAGACAAACAATGGTAGCAAAAATGATCGGAAAAGACACCAAAGCATAACACAAAAATTTAAACAAACATATTTTATTGAATAAATTAACAGACTTGTTTTTACGTTACAGCAAGTCTGGTACAAGATAGCTGATGCTTAAAAAATGACTGAAGGTCCAAATAAAAGTTATTTGGCTGAAGGCCTAAAGGTAAAAAACTGGCTGAAGGTTTTTATATTACAGAAAAATGTTTTCATTAAACACTTATGTTTCCATGCTGTTTTCGAGATAGGGTTGCTGGATGAAAAGTTGACGATCTTGTTGGCGTCATTGCGATATCAGATCTCTTAGTTATTTATTAGATGGTGGAGCCTAGTGACTGTACCATTGTTTTTATAGTCCGTTGGATGTAGAATGAAGCCTGGTGGTGGATTAATTACCAGTCCATGGATTTTCTTTACAGGATTAGACTCAAGATTCGGTGAAAAACTTAGATCCAAAGTCTTTGTTTCTGGGGTGATGGTTGACGACGGAAAGAGCCTGTTCTTTTTAAAACAGGGTCATGTCTATATAAAAATAAGAAGTAGTTAGAAGTAGTAAAACAAGAAACACGTTTTTCAATCTTATATTCTCTCGTTATAAGCAAATTTACCTCGCTATAGAGGGTTATAGTTCAATAGAAATTTCAAGTTACATCTAATCTACCTCGTTATAAGCGAAAACTCGTAATAACCGTGTTCGTTATAGAGGGAGTATACTGTATATATAAAAGTAATGGCATGTCTCGCAAAACAGAAAACCAAAAATGGTATATCGATGGAAGGCAACCTTATATAAGTATTTCTGACTATTGGTCGTCTTCAGTACATTGCACCCAAGTTAGAAAAGGAGCATATTAACTTGGGAAAGGATCACTACAGGAGAAATGCAACCAATTTGTGGCATTAGAGTTAGAAGACTCTGATGGTTTCCATTGCAATAACTAACACCAACCACGGAGGAAGCTACATGCGAGTAAATATTAAAAGTAAAAAGTAATGGCATATCTCGCAAAACAGAAGACAAAATTCTTCATGACTTCAACAAGAAAATCGTCTGCTTTCGCGGCCGGTCCATTAAGGAGTGACTTCATCCCCAAAAATCGGTATAAACATAAACGGAAAGATTCCAGTTTATTTTCTGCGCAAATATCTAGGCGGAACCAATATCAATCGAAAGAGCAATTATAACTAATATAAACAGACTCGAAAATGCTTACATTACCAATCTCAGAGAAGCAAAAAGATTAAGAATCTTTTTCGGTGTTTTATTATATAATGTATATGGGATGTAAAGAAAATGCTACACTTTCCCCGACCATATCTTACTTTGTATTGTAAATATCGCGGTTTTTAACGATAAATAGCCCAAACAGTATTGACTTTCTGAAAAAAGTCTGTAAAACAAAAGTTGCTTAGAATTGAATCCTCTATCGATTGCCGTGATTATTTTGTGCAAAAGAATTTGCACCACCAAGAAGGGGTGGCAATCACCCCTGGGGAGGAAGCACAAATTGGCGTTATACAACTTTTGTCATTTGTGCAAGTGAATCGATGTAGTCCGACAAAATTGGAAGGTGAATAGCCCTAGTGAGTGGAGTAATAAGAATTGTTTTATTAAAAACAATTAAAACTTAATATAAACGATTAGCAATACTTTTAACTCGACTTTACTTAGTTTAAGGCATTTACTCAACAAACACTGTATGTATTAAAAATCTCGCGGAATATTCTTGCACATTTCTTGTTAATAATTAAAAATATTAGAAAGAAAACAACAAAAAAACAAAAAACATATTTTTTACGTTTTAGGTATTGGTTGTTATACTCGACTAATAATTGATAATGTTTAAAGCGGAATGTTTTATACATAAGTACCTCACCTCTATTCCTGTCACGCTTCATATTTCAGTTTCTCATATAATAACTCAAAATGCAACATTGTAGACTATTTACATGAAAAATAGCGTTTATAAAAGTCGTCCGATAGCCGATCGACTAAAAATAGTTGCTTCTGATGCACTTTTTTGCACATAGTAAAGTGGAACAAGTGCCAATCGACTTCCCGTTATGACATGGCCAACTGCACCTAATCCTCTAACAGAACAATATCCATTTTACAAATGAAAAAAGTGATATGACTCTTACGCGTTATTGCCATTTTTAGAGTTAACGACATCAGAGCTGGGAAGTTAGATTTTCCTAATTAGTTACTTTTAGTAACTAAGTTACTTCTTGATTGTACCAACAAAATAATTGAAAAAGCTATAACTATGTTTGTGGAAATGATCAGAAAATTTATTATGAAAACACAATGTAATAACTTCAAATAAATACGCTTTTTTTTCTAATGCGTTCTAGAAATTGTTTTTTAAAAGTCTATAAATTAGATACCTTAATTCTTTCTAAAGGGTGATTCATTTAGAGATACTTTTTCAACAAGAAAAAACAATGAAAAAAATAAATTTTATTTAAAAATATTTATTATCATACAAAAGAACCATTCTTTACAATTACTTCTTAAAGATAATTTCTTTTGAATATTGGCGATGACTACGTTTAAGTTGGTTTATTCTGAAGTACCAATTCTCGATGACTCGTTCCAGCATTTCGATTGGTATTTCACCAATGGCTCGAGTAATATCGGCCTCCAATGCCTCAATTGTATCTGGTTTATTCATGTAGACTTTAAACTTTAAGTAGCCCCAAAATAAAGAGTCTAGAGGTGAGATGTCACAGGATCTAGGGCCAATGCACTAGTCCAAAGCGTGAAATAATTTGTTCACCGAATTGTTCTCACAATAAAGCCATGCTTTCATGGGTTGTATGGCAAGTGACGCCATCTTGTTGGAACAAAATGTTGCCGAGACCACCATCTTCAATTTTAGGTACCAAATAGTCCGTTATCATGGCACGATAACGGTCTCCATTCACGGTAACATTCTGGCCGGTATCTGTTTTAAAGAAATATGGACCAACGATTCCATCAGCCCATAAACCACACCAAACAGTTGTTTTTTTCAGTGTGTAATGGCAACTCTTGAACCTCTTTGGGTTGTTCATCATCCCAAATACTGACATTTTGTTTATTAACGTACCAGTAACGTAGCCAAAAATTTGCCTCATCTGAAAACAAAATTTTTCTCGAAAACAGTGGACCTTCTGAAAGCTTATCAAGAGCCCATCGACTGAAACGGTGACGACTCGGAAGGTAGGTCGGCTTCAGCTCTTGCGCTAATTAAATTTTGTATGCTTTTAAACCAAGATCCTTTCGTAAAATACGCCAAGTTGTTGCATATGACAAGCCAAGAGTTGTTGAGAACGGCGACGAATCGATTCTTCATTATTTTCACTAACAGAGTACACTATCTGTTACCGCCGCTATATTTTCTTCAGTACGTGCTGAATATGATCTATTTAGTAGCGTGTTATCCAATAATGAAAACTGGGTTTCAAACTTACTACTCTTAAAGCGAATTGTAGGTTTGGTAGGCCGATTATGTGGACCATAAATTGCTCTAAGCACACGGAACACATTCCTCACAGAACTCCCATTTTCAAAATACGACTTAATAATTTCTAGACGCTGTGCCGGTCTTTCCATCATGAAATGTCAAACAATTCTGAACAAAAGCGAAATGTTAGTTTGACAGTATTCATGCACGATCTCCAATTAAATCCCCATAAAAAAGTACCTCTAAATAAATCACCATTTACAAATAATGATTTCTATCTTATAACAAAATATGACTTTTTGTTGAATGAAGCCTTTTTTTGAAGAGTTTTCATTGGTTAATAACAAGAATCTTAATCTATACATTCTTTGCATTTATAGATTACCTGATTCTTCCATGAAACTATTTTTTTATAACCTGCTATATTTATTAGACAACCTGTTCAATAAAAGCAGAAAAATTCTATGCGTTGACTTGAATATTAATTACGCTGTTGCTTGTGCTACCCAATTACTAATTAATATATTTGCATCGTATGCACCTTAAGTCTCCTACAAGAATTACTAAAACAACATCTACCATAATTGATTATACTACATGAGATTTCTCACCACTTGATGTACGCTCTTATTAACGCAGAACAATATGATCATGAGGCGGTATATACCAAACTTGAAACTCTCAACAAACCATCTTCGAAAACCCAACTTGGGTAGGATTTTTGCCGCTCAGAACTTTCGTAAATTCCAAAATTTGTGCTTGAGTTCTGGGTGGCACTTTCTGTCTGTGGACATGGACTATAATTTCAGTAATTTCTTAGATAGGCTTGTCTGTATTTTCAATAAGGCAGTTCCTTTAATTACAACTATAAGGCATATCAGCAATTCATTATTTATGACCAGTCGATAAATCTGAACTGATCCACACAGTCAGTAGTATCCACACAATAAATCAAAAGCAAATCTTCAGGTAGTACTGATGGACTTGTTACAAAAATTTTCTTAAATCTCCCAAAAAATGTGTTGAATGTCCTGGTCTCAATAATTAATGATTCCTTTAAAAAAGGTATATTTCCAGAGTGCCTAAAGACAGCCATTATTATTCCTCTTTATAAGGGTAGTGAAAAATCTAATGTCTGCAATTATAGATCTATTGCCTTACTACCGATAGTATCCAAAATTATTGAGAGACTTATAAAACCCCGACTTTTTATCACAATCAATTTCTATAGAATTCGAGGTATTTCTTTAAATATCTTACTTGAGGAATAGGAAACAACTAGTTAGAGCAAATGATACTGACTCTAGTCACAAAAGTATTGTATGTAGAGTACCACAAGGCTCAGTATTGGGTCCTCACTTTCCTTATCTTTACAAATGACATCACTAACTTAAAAATCGATGGAAAAATTTTTCTTTTGCTGATGATACCAGTATCAGTTGGAGAAACTCTAATATTGCAACTCTTCATGCAACTATAATTTTTGATCTCCTTAAAATAAAAACCTGGTCCAACTCTAATTTACTCTCTTTCAACGTGAATAAGACATTAGTATTATTCTATAAACAGCTTTCGAAACCCTTGCTTCTTAATAACAGCCAGATTAGTATCGTTGATTCTATAAAATTTCTTGGTATTTTTACAGACATCAACCTTAAATGGTCGCATTAATTCGATTTGTTAAGTAAGAAACTACCCTCAGCCTACTATGCAATAAGGTCTCTTTCTAAGGAAATCAATTTAGCATCTGACAAAATAACATATTTTTTTTGTTCGAGTCTCATTTTCAATAAGGTCTTCCTTTTTAGGATTCTAGTACATCTACTCAATCTGATGTTAATAATAAGAATAACAGATTGCAGAAGCTACTTCAAAAATCACGGGATTTTAACTCTTCCATCTTTATATATTTTAGAAAGTGTTTGCTTAATTTGTAAACACGTACGTGTTTTTCCAACAAGACCTAGAGCCATGACTACTCCACCAGGAATTCAACCTTGGATGTGTATTTACCGATCCCGTCTAATGAGTTAGTAAAGAAATCAATATTATATTCGGCAAAAAAATTTACAACCATCTCCCTTTGCAACTTCTTTGTTTAAGTTCCGTAAAATGACAAAAGCCTATCTACCTGAAAGTCCATATTATGCAGTAGAAGAGTTTCTTGATGAATAGCTTTATGTACAAGTAACTAAAGTTTTTTTATATATATTTGAATATCACATGCAGCTACTTAAACTTATTAGTTTGTAAAGTTTTATTACGCAATTTGCAATTTATTTAAATGTTGCAATAGATTGTATATTTTTTTATCTTTTATTTTGTGATATTGACGATTTATGTGATTTTAGTAAATTTTAATTGTTATTGTTATAAAATTGTACAATTTTCAGTGACAATAAAGAATATTTCTATTCTATTCTGTACCCTGTAAACAGAACTTCTTCTAAACTCAGAATTTCTTAGAAGTGTTGTATTGATTCATTATTTTACGAATGTATTCGCCAATAACTGAAATTACTTCTTCCTGACGTTTTCTGACATCTACACACTGCAAAAATTTTCAAGAGTGACCTCTATATGACGATCACGTACATTTTTTGATAAAACCCAACTTCTAATGGTACAGAGCAACCTAGTTAAGAAACTCACTTGTACATTTTATTTTTTACAAGTAGTTTAGGAGAGAGTTAGGTCACCATGGCCTTTTCATTTCTCCACCCAAGTTTTTTATGTATTTTTGGCTGCTGATGACGAATTTCGGGTCGGTGGATTTCGATACGAGTGGTCAAAAAATTGTTATAAACAATTTAGTCGTTTATAATGCTCTAACTCGTAAACTGAAAGTGCTAGAAAATTTTATCAAATTAAGTTTGTTCCTTAAAATTGGTCAAAAAATATAAAAAAAAACTTTTGTGAACCCATCAGAGCTAAAAAGGCCACGGTGACCCTTAGCTGGCCCCTGGACTAAAGCTAAAGACTACGATAACAGCAGTTTACCGTGGGTGCCATAGCACCTTCACGCAATTTAGAAGGGGCGGTGAAATGAGGTATGGTGCAAGTCTGACCCAGAATCAATTTTCATCTTACTTAAAATAATTGTAAATTCACATACCCTTTGGGTAAAAGTTTTGGGGTCCAAAAACAGTGATTGGTAAATCCACATATTTTCTTCTTCTTTTTTCTTTCTTTTTCTTTTTGTGTGGACATGACACTTTTTTTTTTAATATGCCTCCAGTGAATTGTCATTCCATCGTTTTCGTAGTCCTCTTACTGATCTTCTTCGTACTGAGAAACCATCTTTTGTCGTCTTTACTGCTCTATTTGTTATCATTAGGCTTATATATGATCGTTGCATTTGACTCTTCCCTTTCTTTTCCAGTCCTTAACGTTCTCCACCTTGTATCTCTCTCGTATATCTGTACTTCTAGCTCTCTCCCATAGGTGTGGTGGAAAAATGGATGGTGTGCTACCATCCATTTTTCTAAGGGTGTTCATCTCTGCTATTTCTAGCATTCTTTTTGTTTCTCTGTGTTAGATAGTATTTCTGTAGCTTGTGTTATTATTGGTCTGATGTCAATATAGTAAATTAATGAAAATGAAATAATAATAGATCAAGGTCCCACTGCAGGATCACTACATTCATAACGTAGTTAATCATAATATGTACATTTTATTTAATTTAAGTAATAGTAATTAAGTTTTAAACAACGATTTTATTTCGTTTATTTAGTTTTTAAATAAATCACGCTGCTCATGATGGATATGCATGTTTTTTTTATATCAAATTAAAGCTAATTTTTTTCTTAATATGATGAAATAAGCTTGCCTGAAAAAAAATGGTCGCAAATTATGGCTGCCAGCTGTCAAAAGAAAGGTCACGAGGTATCAAAGAAAAAGTAAATAAAAAAATAAATTTAACGTGCAACGACACTGGTTTGATAAGTGAGATATATCTATCGGCACATGATTTAAAAACTCACACAACATACACTTCAAACCAGTAGCTGTCTTTTACTTTATCTTTGATACTTCGCGTTTTTAACCACTGGTTACCCAAATTTGTGACCATTTTTTCTCAGGCAACCTTATATATTCATTTTAAGAAAAAATTAGCTTTAATTTTAGCTTTTAGCGTATTTTATTTAAAAAATAAATGAACTAAAAAACATTTATGTTCAAAAATTAACTACCTTCTATGAATTTAATTAAAAATATATGAGACCAATTTTTGACTAGCAACCTAATATCAATATAACA
Organism: Diabrotica undecimpunctata; assembly: GCF_040954645.1. Lineage (NCBI taxonomy): Eukaryota > Metazoa > Arthropoda > Insecta > Coleoptera > Chrysomelidae > Diabrotica > Diabrotica undecimpunctata. The sequence goes on along the minus strand of NC_092805.1, from coordinate 150,565,513 downwards.
TCCTAATTTCAAATGTATGAAAATATAAGTTTGATTAACTACGTGTTATGAACGTAGTGATCCTGTAGTATGATCTTAGACTATAATGAAAACTGAAAAAAATTACTAGCTTGGACATAAATATAAGCGAGTGATTTCTGATAGTTATTTAACCAAGTGTATTAATAAGGGCGATTAACAATTGAGATATATTAACGCGCGAGCGAAGCGAGTGCGTTAATGTTCGAGATTGTTAATCGCCATTTTAATTTAGGAGTTAGTTACAAAACTTTTCCGTCGACCATACTTTTCAGAAATAAAAATATCTTAGTTTAAATTTTTATTTACTTAACGATAAATAATGACATACAATGACAGACAGTACTTACAGCGGCTACTTCATTTTAAATAATTTGTTAGTGGGAATATAAATAGGTATGTTTGGTTGCCTACACCACAGGTAACTGCCAATCACAGAGCGTTAAATGTGGTTAAATTAATTTATGCAAGCAATGTATGTTGTGTTGCCTATAATAAAATCGTTCATTAATAGAAAATCATTCATTAATAGGGGTCATTAATCAATGATTTTGAGGGTGTTAAAATTGATCATAAATGGATGGTCGACGGAAAAAAATATAAAAGTTCGCATTGGTAAATATTGTCAGAACGTATAAGTAAGTAAATTTTCGTCTTTTTTTTCTTCTTCTACTTTTTCTTCCTCTTTATAAGCAAATAAGCAATTAATACCTCTATGGAAGGTTGTCATTCCATTTTTTGCATTGTCGTCCGATACTTCTTCTGTCAATTAGTAACTTATCTTTTGCTATTTTGACGACATGGTTCTCCTCCATTCTGCTTATGTGGTTATTCCATTCTTTTTTTCTATTTTCTGTGTCCATTCATTTATACACCTTACGTTACATTTTCTTCTAATGTCTTCACTTCTCGTTCGATCTCTCAGCGTATTTCCTTTAATTTTTCTCAGTTCTCTCATCTATTTAGTTTCCAGTAACCTTTGCGTTGTGACTGTGTCGGGTCTTGTTTCTAAGGCATATGTCATTATTGGTCTTTCACTGGCTTTATAAATTCTTGACTTCATCTCAGTATTATTGTGTCTGTTTCGCCATATAGTTTTATTAAGGCATCCTTCAAATCTATGTGCTTTTTGTACTTGATCTCTCACTTCTTTGTCCAGGTCTCCATAGCTAGACAGTGTAATTCCCAGCTATTTTATTTCCATTACTTGTTCAATACTGATGCCATCAATTTCTATTTTACATCTGGTTGGCTCTTTGCTGACTACTATTGTTTTAGTTTTCTGAGATAAGATTGTCATATTAAATTATTTTGCTCTTATGTTAAATCTGTGGACCAATCTTTGCAGACCATCTTTATCTTGGGCTATCAATATTGCGTCGTCTGCGTAACAGAGTATTTTTTTTTCTTTGTGTTCCATTCTGTATCCTCCTCCGTTGTTAACGCTTTTGATGATTTCATCCATCATCAAATTGAAGAGCATGGGGCTTAATGAATCCCCTTGTCTTATTCCGCTGCCTATTTCTATAGGTTCTGTAAGTTATCCATCCATTCTGACTTCCATTTTGTTGTTTTGGTAGACGTTTTCGATAGTTTTTATAATATTTAGGAGAACTTCTCTATTATACATAAGATGGATTACATCTTTGACTCTTACTCTGTCAAACGCTTTCTTTAGGTCAATCAGACACAGAAATGCTGGTTTATTATACTCTAGCGTAATCGGTTATTAAACTCTTAGCGGTTTATTATACTTTCTCAGTAATTTGCTTTGCGAATATCGCATCTGTACACGATCTTCTTAAAAAAGTAAATTTTTTATTTAATATATTTTTGAAATTAACCACAAATCCAACGAAATATTCCATTTCACTTTAGGACTTCCCGTTCGGAAATGGGTTTTGTGTTTTAAATGTATTTTGAAAACCAAGTTGGAAGTCGAAGTGTCAACTAAAATATTTTTAAGTGAAAATATATAAAAAATATATTAATTAAAACTGCCACAAGAAAATAATATTCGCAGAACGACAAGTTTATGTACAGTAATCATGTAAATTTTTATTTTTATTAGATACACAGAAAAATGGTGATGGCATATACAATTTTTCTCATAAATGCTCTTCAAAAATCTATTAGTTTTACAAATCATCAATGATTTTATTTTTTCTATACATATTCATAAAAATATATTTGTTAAAATCTGAAAAAACACTCAATCGCTATTTTCTTGCGAAAGTAACAGTCCCAGCTCGATTAAGTATTATTTCTGAATATAAATAGCACAGGCGGTGCGTGAGAAAATGCTAAGAGGATTAATTACCCTAACAGATTGTGCACTAAGCGTTTTTCTAGGAATTATCTGATAACGTTTGAAAAGAGAGGTTTGTAGAATATAAAGAACAATTAGTCTTGATTATTAGCGCAATTTCATTATTAAAATATGTTTTTATCTCATTTTCATCTATATAATTTTCTTTCCGTATTTCTTGCGTTTTAAAGTTTAGAATGAAACACGATCATATATATTTTTATCTCTAATCTTTCGATCTCTCATAATTTAAGCTATACCTGTTATCAATAGTGTAGTTTTACCTCAACTTTGTTTTTCTGTTTTTGTACATTTAAGGAGTTTTTATAATATCGAGCCATCGAAAAAATTAGAGCGAGTCTTAGACTAAGCCAAACTGAATAAATATTGAATAATTTAAACAATCAATCCAATCACCTAATTGTTTTATTTCTTTAACGCTTTCAGTCACGCTACAAGAAATAATACGAATAAAAACCTAAAACTTGACAGCTTTTTCTAGTATTTTTTTTTTTAATTATTATACATATAATTTGGCTAGAACAATTTTGGCTTTTGATTTATTGAATGTCCTTCGACAAGGACAACGTTACTTTAGGTAGTCACAGTAAATCCGCAGGAAGAAAAAGTTAAAACCTGAAATATATTGAATTATCGACAAAAGGAAAAACACAATCATATTATTTTTAATGATACATATGAAAGCAGTTGTTTCTTTTTCAATTTTCATTCATCTGACCGCGGAAATTTATCCCAACATTGAGATTATTTATAAAAGCATAGACACTCAACATTAATAATACACACATAAAATATAAAATAGTGAACAAAATACATTTTAAAATTCTTTAAAATTTAGGTAAAAATAGTAAAAATTTTGTTGTCATCTTTTACTGGTGTGTTTTAACTCTGGCACATAGAGAACAAAAAGAAAAAATCCTATTATTAAAAAGTAATTAGGTGTACTTAATATCATATTTCTTTTTAAGAAATACTAGAGGCCCATCTTAGGTGATTTTAATTTTTAAACCTGTCTTAATGGTATGCAACATGTTATGCATATAACTGTAATTTGTGTGGGTACGCGTGCAGGTAGATATTAATTTTATTTTGGATGTTTTTCCAGTAAGTAACAATAAATGTTGCTCAGTTTATCTATGTTAGACTTTTTATTGATGTAAGATGTACTCGATTTTATGGAACACATTCCCAAGAAAACACGTTTTGAATGGTGAAAACACATTTTCTATTGCCAAAATACAGGAATCCTCGAAATTAAATTCATGTTTCAACGTTAATGCATGTTCTGTCAATGCACATGCATTTATTTTTTTGGTTTTTATATCGCTACGATGTGAGATCACCCTACTGTGAAAATTACGAGATGATTCTCCTATATATATTTTGTTACAATTATTACACGGTATAGAATAAACAACATTCGATGACTCCTGTATTGTGACAGGATCTTTTGTTTTTGTGTATAACTTCGATACCGTTTTCACATTTTTGGTTGTAATTTTTAAATCACTAACATTTTTGAAGATGTTCATTAGCTTCGGTGTCAAAACTGGAATGTAGGGTAGGCAACCATAAGTTATTTTAGATGGTATCACTGATATGTTCTGTGTCAATGTCAATTGTCGGACCTCATTGTTATGAAAATTTTGGTTGTCAGAAAAATTCGAAGGAAAAGGAGAACCGAAAATGAGTTTATTTAACAGCCCTTTGGATAGGAGTTCTCTTGTAATATAGATCTCAGCTTTTTTAGTCCCTTGTCTCTGAACTCCATTTGTGACAAGTTGATAACCCTAGTTTTCAGGGCCAAAACCAAGTTTGTTTTCATCTTGGATGGATGTTGAGAATGAAAGTTTATAAAACGGTTACTAAAACAAGGTTTACAATACCACTCCGTCCTTAGCATGCCATCATTGCCACGATGGATTAGCATGTCTAAAAAAGGAATCATATTATCAGCCTCTCTCTCAACCGTAAACTTTAGGTGTTCACATTGGGCGTTAAAGGTGTTTAACACATCAGTTACTTTGTTTTCAGGGACCGATAAAATCAAATCATCAACAAACTGAAAACTAGGGTTGCTGCAACCTAATAAACTGTGTTGTTTGTTTATATTGACAGTCACTAATATCCAGTAATTCTTGTATATATATATATATATATATATATATATATATATATATATATATATATATATATATATATATATATATATATATATTAATGCCTTATTTAAATAAAAAACTAATTTTTCTACTATTATGCAAAAAACTTTAGTTGTATCTTTCTATCGTAAAAATCAGCTCTTTTATTACTGTTGTAAATATAAATATTAAGACTTTGTAGAACCTTTATCAATATTGCCACATTATTTATTACTATTCGTTTTTTATTGCATGGCAACGTGGTAGTAAAAGTTCATTGATATTTTATTATTAAACGACGGTCCAGATTCTGGTTGCATTTATCGGTTCACTGTTCTTACCTTATCCTAGCCAAAACAAAACAATTTATATTTTTAATTTGTTTTCTAAAAGCTAATCAGGTATTGGCAAGTCAAAAACAAAGTCACTGATTTATGTGTATTTTAGGCCATTTGTAGAGTTTTTATATACTTCTATACAAGATTACAATAGAAGAATCAGTAGTTTATAGGAACATTTAGGAAGTTTTTCAAAATATCATACTTACTCAATGTAGCGCTAAACTTCACTACGGTAATGCAAAATTAGATTATTCGGATAGTTAGATAGATAGACGTTTATTGTTATTAAAAACTACAGTTTTATAACAATGAGTTTAGTAATTACAGATTATGATAACTAATCTAGTATATAAGTGTTAACCAGAGCACACTAGTCCTCTCCCGAGGTCAAAAAACCTTTTTAATTATATACTAGTTCGCTCTGAAGACCACATACTAGTTCGCTCCCATGGTTAACCTTCCACGGTTTCGCGCGGACAAAACCGCGCCGATCTAAACTTCTCAATTTTTCAAAAACTACCCACCCTTTTTTCTGGTTCGCTCATGTACCTCCCACAAATGTTAATTGATCTATTCATAGTATTCATACCAAGCGTCAGTCGCATCCTGTTCGTTGATGTAAAGGTATTACTGATTGAGGACAAATTCTCCGCGCGCCAACCGTGTTGTTTTGAAATTTTGAACGTTTGTTAGTTATTGTGCATTTTAAAATTTATGCGTATGAGGCAAAACAAGAACGTTCGCAACATCTAATGAACGAATACCTTTGAGTCGGCGACGATGACGAAGAAAATAACATAGAACAAATGGATGAAAATAGTAATACAGAACAAGAAATTTCTGATACGGAAGGTGCTATATTGATGGTTTCTGCTGGACCTTTCTTTCTTGGTAAAAACACAACTACTAAACATATTCCTCCAAGAAATGTTAGAACACATTCAGAAAACTTAATTACGCATTTGCCAGGTGCTAAAGAAGTTACCAAGAATTTAAAAGGTGAACTAGGTATTTGTAAATATTTTTTTAACGACACCGTGATAAACATTATTGTTGAATTTACAAACATACATATTAAACACTCCCAAGAAAACTATAATCGAGAGAATAACGCAAAGGAAATAGGTGCTTTAAAAATTCGTGCTTTTATTGGTTTACTCTATTTGGCAGGTGTTTTGAAAAGTGGCAGATTAAGCACAGACGAACTTTGGAATAAAGACGGTTCAGGAAGTGAGATGTTTCAACTAACAATGTCCAGGTACCGATTTAAATTTTTACTACAACACCTAAGGATTGATGATACAGATTTACGTGAGGAAAGAAAACTATTAGATAAATTTTGTCCAATACGAGAGATTTTTGAAATGTTTACTTTTATTTGCAAAAACGGGTGTACGCCATTTGAATACGTCACAATAGATGAAAAATTGGAGGCATTTAGAGGTCGGTGTAGTTTTAAACAGTATATACCTAATAAACCAAATATTGGATTAAAAATTTTTGCACTAGCAGATTCCAAGACCTTTTATACCTGCAATTTGGAGCCATATTTGGGGCAACAACCACCAGGTTCTTTTGTTGTAAGTAATTCTCTATCGGAACTAGTAAACAGATTATGTGAGCCTCTAAGATGAACAAAACGGAACATTACTGCGGACAATTGGTTTTCAAGCATACCAATAATCCAAACCTTGCTTCGTGATGATAAACTTACATTTCTAGGAATGTGTCGCAAGAATAAGAAGGAATTACCTCATGAATTTTCTAAACCCATAAGCAGACCTATTCGATCCAGCATGTTTGCTTTTTATGATGATATGTCTTTGGTGTCCTATATACCAAGAAGAAAGAAAAACGTACTCCTCCTGTCTAGTTTATATCAGACGACACAATTGATGAGGATTCCATAAAACCCGAAATAATTCTTGACTACAATTCTACAAAGGGAAGAGTTGACACAGTATACAAGTTATGTGCTGCCTATGACTGCACTAGGAATACTCGACGATTGACAATGGTAATTTTTATTCCGTGCTAAATGTAGCTGGTATAAAATCTATGGTCCTTTTCTGTTGTAATAACGAGATTCGTTGTTTTAATTTTTAATAATTTTTTTTAGAATGTATTTCCAATATTACATATTTTGCTCAATGCATTTGCAAAATGCTCAAGCTAAATAGTTGATGAAAATCCACTTAAATCATTTCCGAAGATAGTAGAATAAATTTACGCCAAAAGGTTTGACAAAAATATATGCGGACAAATACTTCGCGCGCCAGCCGTGGAAGATTAAGCGGATTTTAGTATTAAGCGGAAAGTATTTATCTAAGTTCTAAGAAACTTAATATCAGTAAAATTGGTACTGTAACTTTTGGATTTTATATAGAAATTATATAAAATATTGGTTGTTACACATTTATATTTAAGACAGTGGAATTAAATTATTTAGATTATCTTCTTCTTCACGTGCCATCTCCGCGACGGAGGTTGGCAATCATCATGGCTATTCTGATCTTAGATGCTGTTGCTCTGAATAGTTCAATTGATGTGCATCCGTACCATTCCCTAAAGTTACGCAACCATGAGATTCTTCTTCTTCCTACACTTCTCTTGCCCTGGATTTTCCCTTGTATAATCAATTGAAGTAGGTTGTATCTTACATTACGCATAACATGCCCCAGGTATTGCAGCTTTCGTGTCTTGATGGTTTCCAATACTTTCATTCTTTTGTTGATTCTTCTCATGACTTCGTTGTTTGTTACATGCTCAGTCCATGATATCTTCAGGATTCTTCTATACACCCACATTTCAAAGGCTTCCAACTTTTTAGCAATCGACGCGTTAAGTGTCCATGCGTTTATCCCATAAAGCAGAGTCGAGAAAATACAGCACCTTGCCAGCCTAACTCTTAAGTCCAATTTTAGTTCTCTTGCACAAAGTACCTTTCTCATTTTATTGAAGTTTGTACGTGCTTTCTCTATTCGAACTTTGATTTCTTTGGAGTAATCGTTTGTGTGATTAATTATTGTGCCAAGATAGTGGTAGTTTTCAACTTGTTCTAAAGCACTACCGTTAATTGTCAGGCTTTCACCATTATTTTGGGTTTTTGATATCCTCATAAATTTGGTTTTCTTGGTGTTTATTGATAATCCATATTCCTCTCCATACTCAACTATCTTGTTCATTAGCTTTTGGAGGTCTCAGAGGTTGTCTGTTATTATGATAGTATCGTCCGCATATCTAATGTTGTTATTGGTGTTCCATTGACCTTGATTCCTGCTGTTTCTCCCTCAAGAGCTCTTTTCATAATTTCTTCAGAGTATGCATTGAATAGTAGTGGTGACAATACACACCCCTGTCGCACTCTTCTTTTAACTTCGAACTCTTCTGATGTGTGTTCATTAATGCGTACGTGTGCCTGCTGTTTATAATATAGATTTGTTATAATGCGAAGGTCATTGAGTTGTATTTGTTTTGCTTTGAGGATGTCCATTAGCTCTTTGTGGCGGACTTTGTCGAAAGCTTTTTTTGTAGTCTATTTAAAAACCAAAAGACTGTCAATGGCACGTACTGCCAACTGTCAATAAGTGAGCAAAAAATTCTATGCAGTATTTAATCTAATTTACTTAAAAATCTTAAGTTGGATACAAAAGCAAAATCAACAAATGTCATTTTTTAATTGATATTGTTCTTTTTGGTTATTTGTCACTTTCACGGAGTTCAATAAGTCATGTAGTTCCTGTACGCACTTCGTAATTTTGTTTTGAACTTGTTTTCTGCCATTATAAATATTTTTCTAATCAAATGTACTTCTTCTATAGTACGAGTTTCAGTGCCAGTTCATTTAATTTAGTAATTATCGTTTCAAACAACAAGAAAAGGTTAATTCAACTGACATAATAGTAAAATAAAGGTAGAAACTAGTTAAGTATTATTGACTGACACGTTATATTAACTTAAGTTTAATATATTAAACCTATTAATGACTGCAACTTCAAGATAAAACTTTAGTTGTATCAGCCTGGGTGTCTGATGACGCAGGGATGCTGAAATGAGTCATAACACTCTATTGATATCGATTCGAGCACGGGAAGTTTAACAAATTTGTCCTCCTAAGCCATACATTTGGCCATTTAAATCAACAAAGCGATAGCAACTTTTACTGAAAGATTTAATCTTTTACACATTTCATATAGCCCAGAGGACAGAAAAATCGTTTTTGTTCTGTTCGAGTTCGGAGTCTTAATCTGCCTACTCCCTTCACTCGTGATGTACCAGCATCTTATTCTGTATAATACTACTGCTTACTGTTACTGTCGAGTGTCACTGGACACTGAGGAGTAGGCAGATTGAGACCTCAGTGCCGTTTGACTGTTTTCGTATTTCTACAAAAAAAAGATACAGGTACGCACGACTGAGGAGAGTAGGCAGATTGAAACCCCAAACTTGAACGAGATAAGCTATTATCCCTCTTGATAGCTAAAAAATGGCAGCCGAAACGTCGAGTTTTAAATTCTCAACGCGGTTCTTCTCGAGAACTTAGTAATTTTTATTTACCTGACTACAGAAATTTATCCGAGAATATATATATATATATATATATATATATATATATATATATATATATATAGAGAGAGAGAGAGAGAGAGAGAGAGAGAAAGAGAGAGAGAGAGGGGGAGAGAGAGAGAGAGGGTGAGAGAATTTTTATTTGAATGATTTTGTTGTTACACTAGTCTTTGTTCATCATTTCTAACTACTGAGTTTCGTCTTCTATATTTTTTTAACGAGGATTTGTAAGATAATATCACTTTATGAAATTTTTCCGAAAAACAATTTTAATTTATACATAATTGTTTTGTGAACTGGCCTACATGGTATTAGTGCTGCATTAAAAATTAGGAGATCGAACATTGATTGTCTAGACATTTTTAAAATAATGTCAAAGGTGACGGTGCATATTACTGACCTACACTAATTAAAAGAGTTGAGTTTTTGCAATATCTAATGAGACGTATTTAACGATGACCGCCAAAATATGTTTTGGAAAATAACGTTCTGTATCTTACAATTATTGATAAAACAACGAAAGTATTGATTAAAGTTTTATATTTCTTCAAAATATTCTATAATTTTTAAACGTTTTATACAATGGATAAAATATTCACTACACAATAAACACAGAAAATAGATTGCGTTAAAAATAAAATTCTATATCTGAGGATACAAATCATTCTATATCAGATGAAATAGCAAGATCTGGTTTCATGAATATGCGTAAAATGCTCTGCAACCCCAAGCTATCAGTCTCAATAAGATTGAGAACACTAAAGTGTTATGTGTGGTCTCTATTACTATATGGCTGTGAGACCTAGACATTAAAACAGTATGACGTCAACAAATTAAATTTATTTGAAATTTGGATGTACCGCCGAATGCTAAGAATAAGCTGGACCAGCAGAACTACGAATGAAGAAGTACTGAGAGCACTGAACACACGCCCTTATCTGGTCAATACTATCAAAATTAGAAAGACGTCATATCTAGGACACATAATGCGCCATAGGGAATTTAAGCAGCTCGAGGTAATATTAGAAGGCAAAATTGAAGGTAAAAGGGGCATAGGACGAAAGAAAAAATCTTGGCTACGAAACATCAGAGATTGGACCCACACAAAAGGAAATGAATTAATTCATCAAGCCCAGAACAGAGAAAAATTTGCCATGTTGATCGCAAACCTCAACAGAGAAGGCACTTAGGAGGAGAAGGATACAAATAAATAAATGTAAAATCAGTAAAACAAAGATGTTCACATTCTAGGGCCATAATACTACAGCTACATCATGAAAATATCGGAGAAAGTGATAGGTGAACACACGAAGAAACAGAGATGTTCAAATCTTAGTTTTAAATTTACGAGTAAGCAATGCAAATCAATAACCAATGCAGTTTTCATTATAAGGCTTCTACCTAAGGCCTTCCTTAGCAAAAAATGTGTTAATAAAGTAGAAGACATTTTTTAACAAAATTAGAGAGGTTTTGTTATGAGCATTCTCATATAAAAAAAACTGCTAGTGAGTATGGCTTTGGTCTCCAATAAACGCCTTATGCAGTGTATACATTACGCCAAACCTCCACCATTAATAACGGATGCGATCTCTTATTGTATGCTGAACGCAGCATGCTTCGTTTTGTTGGTGTTTATTATTAAACCCATTTTTGTAGCGGATTCTTTTAATGCTACATATGCCTCTTGTAGCATTTTTAAATTCTTTGGTATATATTGAAATCACCCCGTATATGTTAAAACACCGAAAAAGTATTTCAATCCCTTTTGCGTCGACAAGTTGATAATAAACAATTTCAAAGTTTGTTTATATATTACAGATGGGTATTTCCTCTGTATTCTTTGATCGAGAACCACTTTAGGATATTGCGCGTTAAATAAATATTCCCGTTTATATGTTTTGTTTATACAAAGTTGGCAGAATTAATTTTAAAGATAATTACATCATTCTCTGTAAGGCCGGCCGCTATTAAAGGCGTGTTTAGTTTTATATGAATCCGAATTTTCCTTCCAATTCGTAGTGTTTTGTGTTTTTCGCATTTTTTCATGGGAAAATGTGTAGTATAGTAGCAGTTTTATGTGAAGTTAAAATGAGGTTTAAAAGATTGGTCATTGAGAGCAGACGTCGGTGTGTAGTTTGAAGAAGCCGGCAAATTTGTTGAGAAAAGTGAATTAAACTCATTCTAATGTGTCAATTTTGAACGAGTACTCACTGTGTTTTTATTTTATGTCGTCCCTCACCTAAGAGATTTGTGGCGTTTCACAAAAAAATACCCACAGGGTTCCAGTTTTTTAAAAGAAGCAGATTTTCGAAGTTTGTGTCCGGTGCCAACTTTTAGCCTTAATTTTGTTTGTCCCTGGTGGTCGTTTCAGACTATAGATGCAGTTTTTGGCGTCGTAGTAAATCTCCAGTGAAGTCCAGTTCCAACCTCAGAAATTTAAAGTAAAAAAATTTTAGTGAAATCCAGGTAACTCTTTTGTGTTGAGTTTTAAAAGAAAAAGAAACAGTTTCATTAATAATTGCTTTCAAACAGTTTAAGAAATTGTAATAATTAAAATTATATATATTAGTGTGTGGCCTAGTTTGCTGCCATATTATTTGTTTTCAGTTTTAAGATTTAGTATTGACGTATGACAATTAGCACTATTTTTGACTTTTGGTAAATACCTAATCATATTTGAGATTTTGTTTTTGTTTAAAACAAAGTTAACCTCTATGCATAGTTTCAATTAAAAATATATTTTTTTATTTGTAATAATTTATTTCTGCTACAAATTGTCGCCCATTAACAATTGTAAGTTTTGTAGTATCTCCAACTTCTAGAATTTGTAAACCCATAGTAAGTGTCTTTCTCTGTTATTTTGTATTTATTTTTGTAACTATTTATATTATAGTATTTTTTTTTACTATTTACTTTTGTAACTGTTTGTGATGAGACAGTAATAAATGTTGATTTTTTTTCCTGAAACCATTTTTTTTATTTACTTTAAAAAAAGTTGCTAACCTCTTTTGTATTTTTAGGAAGAAATAACCTTTTCTTTCACCCAGCAGGAAGATTCTTCAAAGCGGCGTCCTTAATTTAAATAGCTTGAGAACCTTCTTGTGTTTTGTTTGTCCATGAGACTTATATAAGTACCCCTTTGTTTTATTTTGGTAGTTACCCCATTTCAGTCCTCTTGTCGTTCACTTATCCACGACCCAGTTCTCCAAATAAACCCTGAGTGGCCCTATCTTGCCCTATCTTAACCCCAATAATTTCTGTCCCCATATTTTCACCCCCTATAATAATACCCTACGTGGTAGGTAAAATAATCGTTCAGTTTTATGTATGTTGTTATTAAATTTTTTTCTATTTTCAAATTTTATTATAAGCCGGAACATATTATTTTTTCCCATTGTGACAAAACTGTACATTCAAAAATTTTCAAAAAATATATAAGTATTTCTTAGGGTTATATCTTTATGCTGTAGGAAAATTAACAAAATTGTATGTCTGGTTTTCCCGCTTTATACTTCGAAAAAAGTAGTTTTTTAGAGTTTTTTCGAAAACGAAAACATGAAGTTTGCTCAAAATCTGTCAAAATACTTCTAGTTGTCACATATACCTTCTCAAATTTTTTGAATGTGTAGTTTGTCTTTTGGGGGGTGCAGATCAACCGTAAATGGATTTAAGAGTTCAGCGTAATTATGCATTGTCAGGTCCCGGAGAATTGCCATCTTTTAGTAGTGATATTGCTTTTTCCACTTCATCTGATGTGATTGGTAAGTGGTCATTACTATGTAGAACAGAGGAGAATAGATCAATAAAGGAGTCAGTAAAACATTATATGCATTTTTAAAAATATATTTTGTAAGAATTTATCACATACATTAGTATTTCTCGTCATAATACAAAATTTACTATGCTGTAAAATACTGGTTATACAAAAATGCAATACATCTGACATTTTAATAGAAAACATTATTACAAAAGTCACACATCAATAAATTAAAACTACAATAGATAGAACAACATAAAGTAAAAATAATATAGTTGTTTATTTATGCATTTTGCTATATACATTAAGTAAAAAAATAAGTATTGTCGTTTCTTACTTCGTTAAAAAAAAAGGTAGTACACTCGGCATCTGGGACAAGGTTTCGTATTTTAACATATTTTTCCTAATATTATCTTTAAAAGTAACTTAAGTTTGTTCTAAAAACTATATTCCTAAAATATCTAATACACTGTTTTGTCAGACTGTGCGAGTCTTAATAAATTCTTTCCATAGTTTTCCATATAAGTAAGCCTTGATGACAATATAAAATAAAAACCTTCAATGAATGTGTATAAATAAGAGCTGCCTGTGTCAAATGGAAACTGTCTAAGTATAGGCATATATAAACTGATTGGTAACTTATGTAAACGACAAAATATGATATGAAGACACGTGGTTTTTGCTTATGTCGTCGTAATATTCAGGGCTCTAAGTATTTCAACGCTACCGCGAACATGCTGCAATGCAGATGATGCTCTCAATTCGTATGCTCCCTTAACATTTCGATACCACAGCGGACAATGCAGGGAAAACTAGGATATCTAATTTGTCGACTTTTTATTGTATATAATGTGATGTCGAAAAAAGTACAATTAAAAATGAATATTAAGTTAAGTTTTGTTGTATTCGTTTTATTTATACAACTAACTCTACTAAAAATCCAATAGACTAAAATTGTCTAACGATTATTTAACAGAACTAAATCACCCAATATAAATCACTGGTTACAAAAAAAAATATTATTTTAAATAAAGTAAAAAAGAACTAAGACAAATGCTTATTGTTGCTCAATTAAGATTGAGTATCCCCATTCGGCTAAACGTTTTCTTCAATTGTGCAATATGACAATAAACAAAAATTGACAACCTCACAAATAACATCAAAATACACCCTATTTTAAATACACCGTATTATATAAATTACATAGTTTAAAAACATTTAAAAGTATCATTATATAATATTATGAATAAAGAATTCATAATTATTTCTGCTAAAATCTTTATAAAAAATACGTTACCCTACATACTTTTAAGTACACTTCTTGGGTCAGTATATTTGTATGTTTTAAGCAGTCATTTAATAATCATACAGATACAATGTTGTTCTTTGAGTATTATTAAAGGGTTAAAAAATAACCGACAAGTTTGTTTCTAGTATTCGCGTTCGCAAACGACCATGTCAAAAATTTGAATAAATTAGAGTTTAAAACTGGTATAAATTTCATAAAATTTTAAATATAATGAGCTATAAGAAGAAAAGTAATCAGAAGATAAGTAATTCCCTATCAAATTTACAATGTCAGCAAACGGTATAATTATTTTGTCCACCATCTTTCCGAACAAGTGCTGCCACCTGTAGTCGTTTGAGAACGCGAATTTTATAACAGTTGTTATCAAAAGTCATTACACAATGTATATTCGTGTTGGCTAATGAATTTTGGATTATATGTCTTGGTTAGGAGTTAAAAAGCAAAAATGGTATGATAACTTAAATAAATAATTTCTTTGTAAATATTAATTGTGATTTTATTCCTCTTTGTGTACTATTTAATAATGTTCGACTTTTTGAATACAGAATTGAATTTATATAAAAGAGAGCCAGTGCGGTCCTGTTTTTTGAACGTGTAATTGAAGCGCGTGCGGAGCTGAATGACAACCAATAGACCAGAGAAATTAGCAAATCATCATCATCATCATCACGTAGCGCTACAACCCTGGGTAGGTCTTGGCTGACTGTACAACTTTTTTCCAATTTGTTCGGTCTTCCATCAACCTAGGGTCAAATGGAATGTTCATTTTCCGGAGACCTGCTTGAATATTATCTCTCCATTGCATTCCGAGTGGTCTTTTGTCTGTGGGAATCTCCTCCCATACCAGTTTTACAAGTCTCTCGTTATGCAGTCTGTGCACGTGGCCTGCCCATCTTAGTCGCTGCGATTTAATTTCTTGGGCAATATCGGCGTCATTGTATAGCGCTTTTAATTCGATATTGGTTCTGATCTTATACTGGTTTGTGGTGATGTCATGGTGAGGTCCAAAAATTTTTCTAAGTATGTATCGTTCAAAGCGTCTGAGTTTTTTTGCTTTGGTCATGGTCCACGTTTCACATCCGTATGTTATGATTTTATAAGCTTATCCAGCGCGAATAGACAGCTGTTTGCATATTGGATTCTGTCGTTTATTTCTTCAGTAACATCGTTGTCAGCTGTGATTACGGCCCCCAGATACTTAAAACGTTGTACTCTTTCGAAATTGTAGGTGTTGACTCTCATATTTTGTCCTATTCTGTCTCTTCGTGTCGTTCTATTTATACACATATATTTCGTCTTCTCTTCATTAATCTTCAGCCCTACTTCACTTGTTGCTCCTTACACCTTGTTGAAGATGTCTTTCGTGGAGGATGGAGTCTCCAACGAGATCTATATCATCTGCATATGTGAGTAATAGCTTGGGATCTTGAACCGCTAGTAATTCTGTTTTTATTTCGGCCGTTTCAAATTAGCAAATGAAAAGCCTTTCTCGAACTCTTTGATACGGCTATCTAACAACTGCTTTTGATAAACTTCTAAAAGCCGATAAATAAATGGAAAAGTGACAATTGTATTGAAAAGGCAGTGAAAATCCTTTAAAATGAGAGTTTGTAAAGTTATTTTTGTTAATTTCTTGCTTAATAATTGCAAAATTAGTTTCAAAGGTCGACTTTTTGAAAATTATTAATAAATTTTCTAAAAATACACAAAAAACTTTAATTTGGCGTGAAAATGGGGACAAAATCACATGTATTCAGCTATAAAAGTTTCAATAAGTTTCACTTAAAAGTTGAAAACCTGTACGGAAAAACGTTGTGAGCGACAAATTTTGATAAAGTGATGTTACAGTGGAATAACGTTCTTTATGCGTTAAGCAAACTAGTGGCACCATCTATTAGAATTAATTTCAATTCAATGCCCTTCTTACAGAACTACAAAATACTTGAAAATATGTCGCGACGGGAAAAACGTTACTTGTGCGTTAAACATGGCAGTGTGTGGAGAGTTATCGTCTACAGCTCGTGTCTTAAATCATCTAAATAAAGGTAAAAAAGACAACAAACAACAACAACAAATAAATTTTAAAAACAATGGACAACCTTACAAAAATTAGAAAAATGTTCTTGTTCC
The DNA here is from genome assembly GCF_040954645.1 of Diabrotica undecimpunctata. NCBI lineage: Eukaryota > Metazoa > Arthropoda > Insecta > Coleoptera > Chrysomelidae > Diabrotica > Diabrotica undecimpunctata. Next base: position 150,548,922 of record NC_092805.1, on the reverse strand, counting down.
AAAAAAATCGCCCCCTAATGTGGTAAGTGGATAAACGTTACATATGTTTAAAATCTGAGAACTCATATTTTCGTTTTAGGCTATAGAAAATGTCACACTGAGAGTGCAGTACGGGTAAGATACGGCAATGCTTTTCTTATGGAGAATAAACGCGCAGGGTTTTCGGTTTTCTCCAGCTGTTGATTGCTCATTGTCTCCCATTGTCTATCGGCTTGGATAAAATGCATCTGCTGGCAGTACGAGTAAAATATGTTATATCATGTATACGTATACAGTAGAATAAAAAGGCATTGATGAGTTATTGACAACGAAAACTATGAATTTTGCATATAAAACGTCAACATGAGATATACAATTGAATCATATTCATAAGAGTAACATTTGAACACCTCTTTACAAGAACAACATACAATAACTGTAGTTTTAATGTTTTACATAAAATAGAAAAAACCTACATAATTTCTAGGAAAGAATTTGGAAACTTGGAAATGATATTATTTATAGATATTATATATAATATTCAAATTTCCAATTCTTTCATACAAATTAGATTTTTTCTATTGTATGTAAAATATTAAAAATACAGTTATGTTGTTTCTATAAATAGGTCTTCATTTCTTTTGTAAAACTTCTGCTACAAATTACCATCATTAACATAATCACCTAAATATGGCCATAAACTTGTTTGTCATAATTAGTATTTGATAAAGTCCAAGCTTTCCCTATTTCACCCCCTACCCATCCTTAGGGTGAAAGTGCTTTTGGAAAACGAAACTACACCTCAAAATTTAGTCCGAGTTTCAACAGAGAGCATGGAGTCCCATAAGTTTAAATCCGGTGAATTATTTAACGGTTGCGCTAAACTCGTAGTGTTAAACGTGTTGTGTTTTTTACAAAATACGGAATAACTTGTAAGTGCTGCTGTAAGATGTACGTCGTTGATGACAGGTGTTAGCGAAAGAAGCATTTACAATTTCAAAAAAGAAAAAGAACAGAGTGGAACGTTGAAATCGCCAAAAAACGTAAAAAACGAGTGTGTCAATCAAATTCTAGAATATTCACATATGACGAGGGTGTAAGAAGTATTCTACGGAGAATTGTTCATTGTGAATTTTTCATGAAAAATTTGCAGCCATTCTTAAAGCATATACATAACTTTATACAAGGTAATGAGAATATACAGCCGTTGTCTCTTTCTACTTTATACAGACTTCTGAAAGATATTGGATTTGTTTATAAGAAACGTGGCCAAAGAAGGATCATGGTGAAGCGAGAGGATATTATTCATTGGCGCCATAGTTATTTGAGAACTATACGACGTTTGCGAAAAGACCATTGCAATATCATATATTTGGACGAATCGTGGGTTAATGTTGGCCAATCTATAAATTACGAATGGTGCGATACTACGATACAAAACAGTCGTGATGCTTTTCTCAAAGGTTTAAGTACTGGCTTAAAAGCACCTACTAAACGAGGTCCACGATATGTTTTATTGCATGCAGGTTTTTTAGGAGGTTTCCTTCCTGGCACAGAGCGTGTTTTTCTGGCAAAGAAAAATGATGGTGAGGTGAAGAGGTGAAATTGTTAACAACTGTTAAAAGGAGGAAAGCGTCATACCTGAGCCATGTGTTCCGTAATGATAAGTACAGTAATTGTAATGTACAGAATGTCATTAATGCATCGTACCACTCCCGTAAAGAGAAATTCCCTAACAATTCCTGGAATAAAGCTGCAATCAAGGAATGGCTAGTGGAAAAAGACATTTTTTCGAGGAGTGTTATTTGAAATCCGAGCTATTAGAAGCAGCGCGTGCTTGTAAAGATCAATACGATAAGTATCATCTTGATGAGTATGCTTCACAACATAATGTTTATATTTTAAGGCTTCCTCCATATCATTGCGAATTGAATCCTATAGAAATGGTGTGGAACCAAGTTAAGCGATATGTAGGTACCCATAATACCACTTTTAAAAACGACGAGTGCGCAACTTGTTTTTTAATTAACATCGCCAGGATTAAAAAATGTGCAAAGCTTTTTTTTCGATATTCCCGTTCCTGATAATTTTTCACATATTTACAAAAGAAAAAGTTTTTCTTGGATATTGGGCTGAGTGCAAGGAAATCGAGTTACCGGAGTTTCCACCCGGTATATTTATAGCTATCATGAAATGTAATTTAAAATACATTTGTTAGTTTAATAAAGTATACAGTTTTATAATAAAATTCTCGCTAAAAACTTAAGGTCTTTTTATTCAAATTCATGCCTCTTATTTGGCTACTTGAAGGCAATTATTTTATCAATATATTATTTTATAATAAATAACAGAGCCCGGCAAAGAGATCTGGGTACGGTTCTGTGACTACCACTTGGACCTGTTTGTATCGCCAAGCACAAGGCGTGAAATCCGGCAATTGTGCATTCCTATATTAGCCGTACTGCACTCTCGGTGTGACATTTTCTATAGATCTTGTGCATGTTCGTTCAACGCATGTCAGTTAATTACCCTTGAAATAAGACGCAATTTTAGATGAGAGTCTGTAAAAGACCTAATCAGACAACAAGTTTCGTCTTTTCCATATCAAGAAAGCCACTATTCTAGAAGCTCCAACAAAAAACAGTGCTTTAACCCTGACCTAAACATTAACAAAATGTTTGAGCTGTTTAAATTATTGTATCCAAAAGTTGAAGTAAAATTCCATACTTACAGAGAAATATTCAAAGAAGAGTTTAATTTGGGTTTTGGAGTTACTCGCTCCGATACTTGCAAAGTATGTGATAAAATTTTTATAAAACTGAAGTGCTGCAGAGAACGAGAAAGAACTAAAGAAGATTTAAACTGAATCCGAGCTACATCACCGAAAAGCAGAAAATGCGTATTCATCTTTGAATGCTGATGAAGAAGCAGCAAGTTGAATTCTAATGTGATAGTTTTATGTATGGATTTGCAACAAGTCATTTTTATACCTAACTCATCACATTCTGATGATGATTACCAGCGTCAGTAAGCAAATTACAATACATTATCATACTATCACAACATGAGAAGTAATAACCAAAACACATAAATCTGCCAACACAACGATAAGTATTATGATGATAGATGGTTTTTGACTTATTATAAATAAATTTTATAGAACTATCAATAACAACTGTAAAGAACAAACTTATGGTAAATTTTTATGGTTGTTATGAAGACAAATATATATTATTCTTATTGTAATTCCACACATTACAAGAGAAAGACACATATAACAGGTAGATGAAATATTTGCAAATACTACTTATTTCTATAAATATTATAAATACAAACATTTATAACATGTATTTAACAATAGTTTAAATATTAAATTTTTAGGCCTTAGAAGAAATATTGTTGAAGTAAGGCACAAAGCAATACCCAATATTAGGATAGCAATGCGGCATATATTGTTCAACAAATGTTCAAAAATTGTAGAGAAATTACTTGACTTTAGTCACTATATTTGAACTATTCTGTATAGCTTTAAAAACAAATCCCATAGAGATGAATGGAATAAATGATAATCTTTCCACTGAATACCTAATTTTATACAAAGACGAAAAGGAACCTTTATTAGATTCTCGATCACCTTCAAGTTTATGTATAGGGTCTTTGTGAATCCTCAGAATTATATGAGTACGGCCTTCAGATTTTTATCTGTTGTTATATTTTCCTATTAAAGTGGTGTATTCTCTAATGTAGAGCAGTGTGCCAAACTACAAAGGCGTTCTTTTTAAGTTATCCGTTTGCGTTGTGTGTGTTATTTTCGGTTTATCTAATATCTATCCATCATGAATTTTCTTAAACTTACTTTTGATATAACGTACAGATTTGTAGAGTATTATATCTGATCGTATCTGTCTTGGGATCCAAATATTTCTTTTAAAGTTGACACATACTATTTATTATAATTTAAAGGAAATTTTAGTTTGACTGCCAAAAAAAGTATATGTAAGTTAATATATCCATTTGAATGTTCAATAAAATTGTACAAAGCTTCAACTAAAGTGGGCGTGTTCTGTGAACATATTAGACCAATTTTCTAATTTATTTATACTAATTTTCGCTTGTAACTGTTTAAAATTTTTATTTTGTTCACTTCTTTTTTGTAATATCGCCCTCTGTAACGTTTGTTATATTAGTTTTCAACTTTGTCTAAGTACTCAATATATTTTTTTTAATTTCTCCACAATTTTTTTCTGTGTTTAACTTAAAATAGTTAAAAATACAAATATTCCTTATAATCAATCAAAAACCTTTTTTCATACTACATGTAGATTAGATTTAAAATGTTACATTTTATTACATGAGCAATATTCTAGCATTAATACTGCTGTTAAAAATAGTTGACTTGATGGTGTCGAATTGTTTAAGCAAAAATCTACTATATTTTCTCAAGTATCACGTATTAATTGTAAAATGATGTTGTTATATAGTAAAAAAAATAAATTTGAGAGATATAAAAGAGTCATAGTGAGAGTCATAGAGAGAGTTAAAACGTAAGCAGCCAAATACCCTGTATAATGTCAACGGAAACATAATAACAGAACTAGAAGAACAGTTGAAGACATGGAAAAACTATATTGAAGAACTCTTTGCAGATGATAGACAACAATCTGAGCTAAGTAACATACAAGGAGACGAAGGTCCAGAAATAACGGAAGAAGAAGTAATGTACGCACTAAAAAGAATGAAAAATGGTAAAGCCCCAGGTCCAGATGAAATACCAACGGAAATCCTTAAACTAATAGAAAAAGACTCGATTCACATTTTGGTTAAACTTTTCAATAGCATTTATACATCAGGAAAAATACCACAAGAATGGCTTTTATCCACCTTTGTTACTATACCAAAAAAGATAAATGCCAAACAATGCAGTGATTACCGTACAATCAGTCTGATGAGCCATGTACTGAAAATATTTCTGAAAATTATACACTCTAGAGTACACAGAAAACTGGAAATGGACATCAATAATACCCAGTTTGGATTCCGAAATGGACTTGGAACAAGAGAGGCGTTGTTTGCACTGAACGTTATGTCTCAAAGATGTCTTGACATAAATCAAGATGTATTCATGTGTTTCATAGATTACAACAAGGCCTTTGATAAAGTGCGGCATGATCACCTAATCAGACTCCTGACAGAAAAGAATTTAGATAAACGAGACATCCGACTAATAGCAAATATGTACTACAATCAGAAAGCAGTAGTGAGAGTAGAGAATAATACCACTGAAGAAATCGAAATAAAGCGAGGTGTGAGACAAGGGTGTATACTGTCACCAACCCTGTTTAATCTCTATTCCGAAGACGTAATGAATAGAACACTCTCTGAGCAATCCGTAGGTATTAAAATAAATGGTGTTAGATTAAACAATCTGAGATTTGCCGACGACACCGTTCTGATCGCAGAAACACTTGAAGAGCTACAGACATTGATGAATAAGATAGCAGACTGCAGCGAAGAATATGGACTATCTTTGAACATAAGGAAAACTAAATTTATGGTAATATCGAAATCAACACAAAATGTCCAAAATTTATATTTACACAATGAAATTATCGATCGAGTTAGCAAATACAAATATTTAGGCACTTTTATAAATGAAGACAACGATAGCTCAGCAGAAATCAAAATAAGAATAGAAAAAGCCAGATCCATATTCACTAAAATGAAGAGAGTGTTCTGCGGAAGAGATTTGAGCCTTGAAATGAAACTTCGCCTGATGAGATGTTACGTACTTTCTGTGCTGTTCTACGGAATGGAGTCATGGACGTTGAAAAAGATTGATACCAAAAAATTAGAGGCATTTGAACTGTGGATGTATCGCAGAATCCTGAGAATATCATGGACCGAGAGAGTCACAAATGTCGAGGTCTTGAGAAGAATGAATAAAGAAAAGGAAGTCATATTTACGATCAAAAAACGAAAACTGCAATACTTGGGACACATTACAAGAGGCGAAAGATATGAACTGCTTCGAATAATTATGCAAGGGAAAATAGCAGGAAAAAGGTCCATAGGAAGAAGACGAAACTCCTGGCTAAAGAATCTACGGGAATGGTATAGCTGTAGCAGCAACGAATTGTTTCGGTCAGCAGTTTCGAAAATACGTATAGCCCTGATGATCGCCAACCTTCGGAACGAAGATGGCACTTGAAGAAGAAGAAGAGAGTTATCAAAGAATGTATTTAGAAGAGAAGAGTACACTTTGCACATCAAGTCAGTCAATTGTCAACCGATAATCATCGCAACCAAGGCAAGCGAGTTGTCGTATAGATGGCAAATAAACTGGAAAGATCAGGAAGAAATGTGACTAAAAGTTTTGATCTTGCAAGAGAACTAGACAAGCAAAATTTAACATTGCTTGAAAGAATTCGAAAAAATAAACCAGAACTTCCTCAGGAATTAGTAATTGTACGTAGTAGAGATGTATATATTCAACAAAATTTGGTTACCCTATGGTAGTGTCCTACTGTATGAAAAAAGGGAAAATTGTTACTTTGATAACAATTATGCATAATAGTGGTAAAATTTCTGAAGATAAAAAACAAAAGCCGCAAATAATTCTTGAGTACAATAAAAAAGTTAAGTATGTAGATACCATGGACAAGCTTGTCCGAATATACACAATCAAAACGCAAACAAAAAAAAGGCCTGTGACAGTTTTTTATAATATGGTTTATATTAGCACATTGAACTCTTATAATATACGGGGTCATCTAAACGAAGAGTGGAAAATAAAAAAGATTACAAAAGACGCGAATTTCTCAAGCAGATCACATAACTACTTGCCTTGAATGTACAACAAACAATTTGTAAAACAATTAATTCTTTATTATAATTTACTAAAAGTTTTAAGTATTCTAAAACTTTTAAATTGATTTAATAAATTTTGTGTGTATTTCATATAAATAACTATTTTTTTACAAATATTATTAGATTGTTTGGTGGAAAGCTTTGGTGTCATTGTTAATCCCATTGGTATTACGTGTCACAAAAAAATCTGGTATTATGAGGTTTAAAATTCCGATTAGTTCTTGATATTTAATCTAGTAGCAATAAGAACAACAAGCAAATTCTGTTTAGTTTTTGTTGAGCAGTTGCCTAAACGTCTAATTTTATTCAACTTGTTCAAAATGAAAATGTTGCCTAAGTAAAGATTTATAATTTGCCGAAACCTGAAAAACCTTATTACACAAAATAGAATTAGAGTGGAATAAGAAGGAAGTGTCCAAAATACACTCAGTCTCAGCTCTAAAGGTTTGCTGAGCTTTAACAAGAAAACATGTTATGAGATTTATCATTGTATGGAAAAATTGTATGATATATCATAATCTGAAATATGAAGCACCGAAAGATTTGGCACCGCTAATATTACAAACTCTAAATAAAATTCAACCTAAAGTAAAAGCGAAATTTTCTGACAAAATTTTAGTCTAGTGCTCAATTACTGAGGGTGGACTTTCAATATCTACCATACTATGTTGGTCAAGTTCGGGACAAAACTTTATGTATACAAAACTGAGCTTTATACCCGAAAATATTTATTGTATATGTTTAATTTTCATCATCAAAACGACGAAATAATATTTTAACCTGATCTAGCTACGTGTCATTATGTCAGGAGTATTTGTGAATGACTGGAGCTGAATAAACTCAATTATGACCACAAGAATGTGATTCGTACTCCTCCAGTAAAAGAATTTTGGTAATTATTATATATCTTTATGAAAACCAATGTGAGTTCGGAACGAACAATAACTTAGGACATTGAATTTTAGTAAACTTAGAGATCTGAACCTGAACATAGTCCAACCGCATATAAGACAAGGTTTGCCCAAAATGAGTTTGATTTAGAACCATAATCCGTTATTAGTTTTGTAGATTAGTTTTCGTATTGTTAAAAAATTTGAGAATAAACATTAATCTATAAATTTAAATAAAATTGCGTTATTTCTCTAATTAAGTCTTCATAATGTTCTCAAAACATATGTTTCATACGTAAGAAATCAGTCTACCAGAGTTAAAAATTATAAAATTTACCTATAAAACAGGTTCAATGTGTTTACTTATATTAAAAAAGTTTTTTAAAATTTGTAACTGGCAAAAGTTTGTATAGCTTAGTAAAGCATACGTAGCTGGATGGACTTAGTTGCATTTAAGTCAAAATTACAGTTCATACATTCGGTTGCCTTTATAGTCATCAAATATGTTCTTTCAATTGCAGGAAAACGGTAATCTACATTTTCATTATTGTCGTTTTTAAATTCAACAAATTCCTAGCTACACAGATGACATTATATTATTTAATTGTGATTAGCTATATAATACTCGTTTAAATTAGTTTTGCTACAATCTTCGTTGTTAAATACTCAAGCTCTAGAAGTAGTTATAAAAAAACATTTCACTGGTCATTAGGCACATATAAAAAACATTAAATATATTATAAGGATAACCTATTATGTTGTGTAAATAAGAGGTACTTAAATTAATTTGTCTGGCATAGAAATATTATTTAGCCATAAATTGGAGAGATATCCAAATCAACATGATATTTACTGTTTAGAATTTATTTTATTACTTTTCTAATATATCAAAAATTTGCAAATAACCTCAATTACTACGCACTATCGTATTTTTCGGACTAGAAGACGAACCCTTTTTACATAGAAAAATAGACTCCAATTTTTTATGCATCTTATGATACAAGTTTTTTAATAAATCGTCTCTAAATTTTAGGTACGTTTTACAATCAGAAAAATATGGTACAGCACTTATGTAGCTATGACGCAAGTTATCACAAGACAAGTGGAGGAATCATTGATTTACTTACACTCTTGGTGAATGATTGTTGATGGCTGGTATTAGGCTTAGCCAGTAATCGCGTGCCCTTTGTTACGATTCATTTGAATTACTTTCCTAAATCCTTAAAATGTTTATTTTAAAATTAGAAAAAGTGAGCATAAAAAATTGGACTTTCACGTATGGTATACACAGAAAGTCCTTTTGGTCCATTACCAACAGAAAAACTCGTTTAAGAATCGATAAAATAAGACTAACAATTGAAATTGCTAAACCAGGATAACAAAATATTCCGCTTACAGTCAGAAAAATGACCAAAACTAGAAGTAAAAGTAAAAAATTGGATAACAAACAATCAAAGCATAGAATTATCTGTTTGCACAAAAATGATCACAATTGGTACTTTAGATTTATAAAAATACACGAGGTGTGTTTGTATACAAAAGGAATTCAATAGATGTGCAAAATTAGTGAGAAGGAAATATACTTAATTATTTGACTTTTGGTGTTTTTTTAATAAATTGTATTGTAGGTTCAAAAGATAGCAAATCAACAAGTCACGAAAAAACTCACGACACTATAGTTTTAGCTTCCTGAGTGGATGGAACAAAACTTCCGCGCATGGTATTCTTCAAGAGAAACACATTTCCAAAAGATGAAATTCATATTGCTATAATTATTTATGTTCAAGAAAAAGACTTGTTCTTTTTTATGTAGACATGACTCTGTCTGTTTTTTAATGTGTTTCCATTAAGTTGTCGTTCCACTGTTTTCGTGGTTTTACTACTGATCGTCTTCCTATTGGGGAACCGTCTCTTGCCGTCTTTAGTACTCTATTTGTTGTCATTCGGCTTGTATGATCGTTCCCTTCTACTCTTCCATCAAATCAGTTAGAATGTGGAAACTACCGTGGAATCACGCTGCTGAATGCAGCATACAAAATAATGTCCAATGTCATTTATGAAAGACTTAGACCACACGCTGAAAAAATAGTTGGCAAATACCAAAGTGGCTTCTGTAAACAGAAGTCAACAATAGACCAGATATTTAATCTGCGACAGATCCTCGAAAAAACAAGTGAATATAACATCGACACCCATCATCTCTTCATAGACTTTGAAAGCGCATATGACAATATAAACCGAGAATTCTTAATAAAAGCAATGAAAGAATTTAATATACCAATACAACTAATAGAACTGATAAAAGAATCTCTAAAAGTAGAAAGTAGAATCCGGATACAAAATGAATTAACAGAAACAATAGATGTGAAAAGGGACTACGCCAGGGAGACGCTCTATCATGCATCTTGTTCAACATCGTGCTCGAGAAAATACTGAGGGACACAACAGTCAATACACGAGGAACAATCATTAATAAAAGCGTGCAAATACTAGCATTTGCAGATGATGTTGACATAATCGCAAGATCAAGAAGAGAAATGATAGAGGCATACAACCAAATAGAACGAGCTGCACAAAATAGTGGTCTTAAAATCAATCAGACCAAAACAAAATATATGCAGGTAAGAAAAAACGCAGAAATAAGGCAGCCACAAAATATAACAATAGGAGAATACAACATAGAGGAGGTAAAAAACTTTATATACTTGGAGGAAGTGAAGAGGCGAATATTTATTGCAAATAAATGTTACCATGGCTTAATTAGACACCTAAGATCAGAGAACGTCGCAAGAAAGACAAAATGCCAAATATATAAAACCCTAATAAGACCAGTACTCACATATGGCTCAGAAACCTGGACAATTACTAAAAGAGAGGAAACGTTGTTAGCCACCTTCGAAAGAAAAATCTTGCGACACATATATAAGGGCACAAAAGAAAACGGAATATGGCGAAGACGATACAACTCTGAACTATACAAAATATACCAGGATCCGGATATTATAACATTCATCAAAATAGGACGGCTGCGTTGGATAGGACATGTAGAAAGAATGGAAGAAGGCGAAATACCAAACAAAATATTCAAACAGATGCCAGTAGGAAAAAGAACAAGAGGAAGACCGAAACTGAGATACTTAGAACAAATAGAAAATGATATAACAACCTTAAAAATAAAAAACTGGAGAAAAAAAGCACGAAACAGATCGGAATGGAGAAGAATCCTAGAACAGGCCAAGACCCAAAAAGGGTTGTCGAGCCAGTGATGATGATGATGAAATTTGCTGTTATAACAATGCATTGATAGTACCTGAATATTGCTGGTACGAGTAATGTTAACAACAAATCAAAATTATGATCCCTAAGTAATCATTTTATAAATTTGAAGCGCGTCTTATTGTCCCGTACATCTTATTGTCCAAAATATACGGTAGGTTATAATTTTTTGTAGAGATTTTAAACACTAAAATTGTTGTTGATCAATATCTCTCTGCAATTTTGTGTGTGTGTGTGTGTGTTTAACCTTCCTATAATATTAATTATTATCAATATGTACTTACCATAAACACCAGAAACAGTTTCCTTAATGAAAGGTAATACAAAATTAACACAAGATTTACAAGAGAATGTTTCAAAATGTTCTGATGTTAAAGGCAAACGTTACATGAATTTATTTTTGCGAAATACACAAATAAGCCAGACAGAGAAATTTAAGTAGTGTGTTTAAATATAAAAAATATTTTAGACTTTTTATATAATAACTTTTTAAATATACAGTATTTTAAAAAGAAAAAACTTCATAATCATTGTTTTCTTTCAAGCTAAATAATTTGTTAAATACTGTAGGTTACAACTTTCAGTTACTTTGTTATTTAAATAAGCTTCAATACAAAACTATGTATTGAAAATAGGAAAAATTCAAAATATGTATATAATTCTTTTGAATATAATTGATAAAAAGGATTATGTAAACAATAAATAAATTAATGTATGCTAATAGTACTGTTGATAGTGTCCACGTTGGTTATTTGTAAAACGAGGCCTTTTCATCATGTGATGAACGCAAGCGCAGCCGCATTGTGGGAAAAGCAATAATTTAATAGTTTCGTACTGTCTTGATCAACAATGGCTTAATTTATAGATTTAACAACAGCCTATGACGCAGTAAGGCACAAAACATTTCTCCACAAATTATACGACACTCTCAATGACCACCATCTGGGTAAGATCGTATATTCCTTACTGCAAAACAGACGTTTTTTCGGTATACTGGAGGGTAAAGTAAGTAGGTGGAGAGTTCAAAAAAACGGCTTCCCACAGGGAAGTGTTTTAGCACTAATGCTCCTCAATATATACACAAACAACCAACCTACGCCTACCGAAACCAAGCTCTTCCTCTATGCTGACGATCTTGCAATATGTGCTTAAGGTAATAGTTTTGAAGAAGTGGAGGAGAAACTCGAAACTACCTTAAAAACAATGACAGAGTACTACCTGCAGACCCTAAGACCCAATCCCTCTAAATCCCTAGTCTGCGCTTTCCACCTTCGCGCAAAGGAAGCCAAGCGAAAACTCCAAATTGCGTGGAGTATACATTAGAACACACAAACCAACATATATATCTTGAAGTAACTCTGGACCGGTCCCTCACCTACAGACAACATTGCATAAAAACGAGAGGGAAAGTAACAACTAGGAACAGCATACTCAGAAAGCTAACGGGAAGTAAATGGGGTGCACGTCCTGTCGTTTTAAGAACAACGGCACAGGCACTGTGTTTATTAACTGCTGAATATGCGTGCCCCGTTTGTGGCAGATCGGCCCACATCAAACAAGTTGATACTGCACTAAATGAGACATGCAGGATAGTAACGGGGTGCATGAAACCAACGCCACTCTCAAATATTAATATAAAGCAGCGGGTTTTGCAGAACCTTCAACAGGCAGAGGTGTTGCAGAGCACATAGAGAAAATTAAACAGGTCGCGGACGAGCGGCATGCTCTATACAAAGCTCGAACACCACGATAGCGGCCAAAATCCAGAAAAAGCTTCCTTGGAACAGTGCAGGATGAACCACCTAAGTATTTTCCTCTTCCCCAGGTTGAATGGATCGGCCAGTTCCTAGACTAAAACGTTGAAAACTATGAATAGGATAAGAGCCTGGATAAACATAAAGTAAAGTAAAGTATCTCCATAATTCGATACCTACATAATTAGAAAAAAATCATTGATAGTGCTTCATTTGTTTATATTTCCATTGAAGTCGCCAATTGTACGCGATTAAAAGGATAGCTTAAATGTCATGGATGTCCACAAAAAGGAAAAAAAGTGGGCTGATTGAGAGGTTAGACACTGCTACTTGTTTATTACAAAAATAATATAATTTTTTTTTATTCTAGTTAATGATGTCAATCGATTTTCATAACTTAACAAAATAGACCATTTAATATTTTAATGTTAAAAATGACAAATGCATAATACTGAATAGTTTTTAATACAAATAAAATATCGTAGATAGCAGCAAGAGACTATTTATAAGGAAATAAAAGCTTTGTAAAATTTATAAAATAATAACGACACCGCTTCATTAATCATTTTTTTACATATATATTATTAATCGATTTAAAAAAATTATTTGCTTCGTATTTTTTTTTTTTTTTTTTTCAAAAAATATACTTTCTTTAGTATTTTTTATCTTAATTATGTGTTCACAGGTACTTTAATATGCTCTATTACAACATTACGGAACAAATAGCGCGGATACTGACACTTGCGCACAAAAAAATGATAAAAGGTATATACATGACATACACAAATTATTTTTATATTACAAGCTCTTGTCTAAATACAAGCTCTTGTCTCTATACAATGGAATACGTACATGATAAAAGCGAGAATACTAGCTACGAGAATAGATTGATATAAAACTAGCCTTTGGTAGATGGCGCTACTTGATACCGAATTGGTTTCGGTATTGACATTTGCCATTCATGAGATAACGTCTGTCAAAATTTTAAGTTTTAAAAACAATTAGTTTGGTTTTTACAGCCGTCAAAAGCAAGCAAATTTTGTGTTTTCGGAGAAATGGAAAAAGTTGAGTATTGTTCGGTGATTAAGATCCTCCACAAAAAGGGTAAAACGAATGTGCAAATCAAAGCCGACCGGGATGAAATTTATGGTGAGGTTGCACCTTCGTTAGCAACAGTAAAATTTTGGAAAGCTGAATTTATTCGTGGTCGTATTAGTGTTTTTAATGATGAGCGTCCCGGGAGGCCAAATGAAGTCATCACGCCGGAAATGATCAACAAAGTCCATGACATGATTATGGCAGATCGTCGAATTAAGCTCCACGAGTTAATAAAGGTCGTAAACATTTCCTACGAACGCGTACACAACATCATTCACCATCATTTGGACATGAAAAAGCTATCCGCACGATGGGTGCCGCGTTTGCTGGCAATCGATCAAATGCAAAAACGTGTGACCACTTCGGAGACGCTTTTGGCGATGATACAGTCGAAACAGTAGCGCAAACGCAGCAAAGGGCTGCCGAAGAAGGCAAAGAGTGCACATTCGGCCGGCAAAGTCATGGCGACTGTTTTCTGGGATGCGAAAGGATCTCCACGTCGCTTACTTGGAAAAAGGAAAAACTATCAATGGTGAGTACTACCTAGCATATACTATACCCCAGATCTTGCCGCCAGTTTCCAAACCTAAAAAATTGGCACGGAGGACGCCGTTTTGCAACAAATGATGAAGTCCTCGCTGAAACTTCAGCCTATGTTAAAGAGCTCGAGCAAAAGTACTATTTGGATGGGATAAAAAAATTGGAACATCGTCTTACTAAGTGTATCTAGCTAAAAGGGGACTATGTTGAGAAATAAATCGATTTAATTCCAAAAAACTTGTTTTTTTTTATCAAAAGCTAGTTTTATATCAATCCACCCTCGAATATTGGTTTTTGTTTAAGAGTGTAGGCACAAAATTTCAGGCCAATGCTTTTTAAATGCATTCATTTTTTTAGAATTCTGAGAAAACTAATAAGTATTTTTGAAAAATTTAAACGGAGAATGAAAGATTACATTATTACCGAGGACAAAAAGTCCCTAAAAACTTCTATAATGTTTATTTTAGTAAGTTACATGGGTGAAAAAAAAAGAGAAAATTAAGTGTGATTTTTAATTTCAAATATCTCATTCAAAAGAAACTTTTTGTTTATTCTAAGGGACTTTCGGCCCTCGGTAATAATGTAGTCTTTCATTCTGCGTCTAAATTTTTCAAAAATATTTATTAGTTTTCTCAGAATTCGAAAAAAATGAATTCATTTAAAAAGCATTGGCCCGAAATTTTGCGCCAACGCTCTTAATGTATTCCAAAATTTCAAATTTTGACAACTTTTTGAGAACGTGTTTGATTACAAATTATTTTCGTGTTGTTTAAATTTTGAATTCACTTTCATGCCTTGCAATTTTAATTGTTTTCAAAAGAGTTTGTTGTTACTGTTAAAATATTGACTATCTGTTAAAATTTACGGTTAAAATATTGATTGATAAAATATCAACTAAACAAAATTTAAATATTAGCTGCATATGTTATTTACAGGAAGTTAAGATTGGTACAATGTAAACTGTCAATTGTATTCACTTCTGGAACAAAATAACGTTAGTCTTAACTGTATACTCAACTGGTGCGTTTCATTTATAACCACTAACCACTACCATTAGCTTTCTCGTAGTAAGTAAATATTTATAAACCAATAACGTGATACGTTTAAGGAATATTGTTTATTCTTTAAATTGACACCACATTTTTTGAGTGTGACTATCCAACGAAATCGTATGAAATGCTGTGACAAGTACAGAAATATTCGAAAGATTTACACAATTTGGTGGAATATATTGTCAACAGCTTTTATTTTTAAAATATTTCTGGAGAACCATTAAATTCTCTAGCATAACAACTTGTGATGCATTTCTGTGAAAAAATTGAATTGGAACTGAGAAATGGAGGACTCATATTTTTCCTGACTGTGTTCAAGGGGCAACGCTATTAAGTTAATGTTTGGTCTTGGCAATTCTTCATTCACCAATTATTGGTTTAAGAGAGTAACTGCTGCACTAAAAATATTACCTCAGGTCAAAATATTTTAAGGAGCCCTGTATATTTATACTATAAAGCGAATTTTTCAACAGGACTTAAATTACATTACGAACTAAAGGTTAACGGACAACTTTTACAATATAAAACCATACTAATACAATACAAAATCATTCATACTTTTTCTATAATTTAACAAACTATTTAGCTTAAACGAATATTAAATAGAAAAAAATAAATTATGGCAAGAGAGTAAATTTTTTATGCCAACTATGTCTTCTGAACATAAAGACAAATTTTTGGTCATTGTCAGTAAAACTTTTGACCTAGGTATAGCCAATTTACATTATTAAATATTAACATGGAATGTCATAAATCATTTGTTCACAATCCAAAATACTTACAAGCTAACACTATACCCGTAAAGCTGTAAACTTGGTATCATATTCGCAGAATATTCCTCAAACGTTCTGTATGAGTTTCTCGTTCTGTCCATTAGCAGACAGGACAATATCTTTTTTCGCAACTCTACTTCCGTTGCTGGGAGTCGCTGATTTTCGAGGACTCTTTTTCTGTGACAAAATATATATTCCTGTACTTGTTTGAAAATAGGAAGTGATCTCGCTAAGCTTCTTTCTATGAGTTTCTGGTACGAATATGTAGGTGTAAACTGAAGCAAACAAAGCCACCACAGCGAAGAACCACTGTACGCCAGCGAAACCGTGGAAAACATCTACCAATCCCCAGAAACTTTGAATGGCAGCAAACATCAATAAGTTACCGATACTGTATGCGATGCTATTAGCAACTCCTCTAATTTCCAGTGGGAACAATTCAGCCATCATTGTCCAAGGAATTGGAAGGAAGCCAATCATGGATGCAACGACGAAGAGAAGAAGGGAAGCTATCGGCAGCCAGGTTGCATGTAAAGAACCTAAAATTAAATAGAGATATTATATATAAATTATTGCTGAAAATTGAAAAGTAAATTAAATTTTTACAATAAATAATAGCGTAAACTTTTCCAATTGTGATGGTGTAAACGAAAAACTGGCCTGAAGAGTATTCATCGGGGCCTTTAGCCAGTAGCTTTCGACCGGTTATTGCCAATATTTTTACTGTTAACGGTTTTATTTTATTGGTATTGCAACAATTTTAATATAATTCGGTCATTTTGTTTACCTACTTTTTTGTAACTTCTTGTATTGATATATTGTGACTGTAGCGCAGTGATGGGTGAACAGTGTAGTGTCTGGGAGGCCAGGAGACTGAGATTCCGAAAGCCCTGAAGAAGACGTCAGAGAGGATGTCAAAAGCTCAGCGCAGTGATAATCGATGCTAATATAAATGGATATACATTTTACAGTGCCATGAAAGTGATTCTATCACACTTAGCTTGCTGACTGATCGGGCGGTAGTTTTTTACATTAGACCAGATTATCACCAGATTTATGTATTGGGATGACAATATGGTTTGTCTGCAAACTCGTTGAATAGTGAATAATTAAAGAGCAAACAAATGGATTTACTTAAAGTATAAACATACTTAATGAGAAAATGAAAGGGGTTTCATCTGGGCCGAAACTCAAAGTGTCTTTTAAACTTAAGTTCGCTAAAAATGCCACAGCGAGAGTTATGTTATGTATAAACCGGAATGTTGGTAACAGCAAGATATAACAGCAAGGGCTAGGACTAGAAAGCTCACTGTCATTTAGCTCTACTTCACCTTCCAGTGATAACTATTGTTTGATATAAACTAACAATTGTTTGGAATGTTACAGTCCATGGTGACCGCTATAGAGCCATGATTACTGTCTTTTTCATTCCCCAATTGAACAATCATGATGTACAGGAGCTGTCGTTTCAATAAGATGACGCAACATGTCACACAGCTCGTGTCACAATTGATTTATTGAAGGAAATGTTTGATAACCGCATAGTTTCACGTTTTGGACCGTGAATTGGCCTCCACTGCACATTGTATTTAACACTGCTAGAACATTTTATCTGGGGATATGTAAAGGTGCTAGTATACGCCGATAAGCATAAAACGATTGACCACTTGGAGGGCAATATTCGCCGTATTATTGCCACAAATATTGTAAAAAGTGATCGAAAATTGAACCTCCAGATTAGACTACGTCAGTGCGAGCCGTGACAGTCATATGCCAGAATTCATTATTAAATTATAATGCTTGTTTGGGAAAGTATGTAGTATTTGTTTTCATATTTTACGTTTAATATTTTTCTTTTACTGTACTATAATGTGATCTTATTAAATGGTCTATCTTCTTCAAGTGCCATCTCTGCGGCGGAGGTCGGCAATCATCATAGCTATTCGGCTAAATGTCTTCGACTAAAACAAAGCTTTTAAGTTTGGAAGAAAACATATCGGTGATAAAAGCATCTGAAAAAAATAATTATAGTGTTCGATTTTTAGCCGAAAAGTTTCAAATAGGAATAACTCAAGTTAGTGACATTTTAAAGAAAAAGGTCGATTTAAAAGAGGTTGTACAGTAAAAGTGGAAATGTTCAACAAGAGAATTAAAACTAAAGGTGTTGCAATCGACGCTATAGTGTACGATTGGTTTTGTAAAGTGAGAAGTAAAAATATTCCACTATCTGGACCGATAATAAAAGAAAGAGCGTTAGAGGCAGAGAAAGAACTCAATTTGAATTTTAAGGCTTCCAATGGTTGGCTTGACAAACCATTAAATCTAGAGCAATTTCTGGAAAAGCTGCAAATGTTAACCTTGACGACGTTTCAGAGTGGCAGAGAAAACTGCCAGGCTATTTACCTGTAGATATTTATAACGCTGACGAGACTGGTCTGTATTATCCATCCTTACCAAGTAATGAAAAATGCACTTGGCCTAAATCTTCTAAGCAAAGGCTGAATGTATTATTGAGTGCAAATTTAAATGGGTGCAAAATAAAACCTTTGGTAATTTTTTGTCAACCTATTGCGAAAGTCATGGAGTTGAACATTTTTTGAACTACCTAGACATTAGTGCAGACCTATTGACGGAAAATCCTGAAGTAAACTTAGCTAATTGTGTTGGTGATTTTAAAGAAAACGAAGAGGTGTTCAATTTTTCTGACAATGGAGTGACGATAAACTAGAACTTACCACAACTGTAAGTAATTTAAATGATGCTTACCTAAAACTAAGGGACTTAAAATTATTTTTTATATATAAAGGTGATGCAAGAGTAAGTAAAAAAATATTTGATGTAATTCTAAATGTTGAGTTAGAAATTGTGAAAAATAATGTTCAAGACAAAAAACAAACCAAAATTGATAATTTTTTTAAGAAGTAATACCTACCTTTTTTACATTAGTATTTTATTCGTTTTATTTGTGTATATGCTTATGCAAATATGTACGAAAATGTATAATTAAAGATAGCCATGACATTCTACGCCTCCCTATGCTTCTCTTTCCTTGGATCTTTCCCTGCATAATCAGTTGGAGCAAGGTGTATTTCTCTCCACGTGCAATATGTCCGAGATATTCTAATTTTATGGTCTCTAAATGGTCTATATTCTAACTTATTTGCTTTAAAATATATTGTTTTCTGTTCATTCAGTAAAATCCCATTGTTAAACTGGTAAGCACATTTAGTCTGTTTTTAAGTTCAAAGAATTTGACTTCTTTTGTTATTTTTGGAAAGTATCATATTACTGTGACCATTAAGGTAGATTGTCGCCACTTAAAGGCGTCCTACAATAGAGTTGATTTATGGGATGCACTTGCCCGACGAACCGTCGACCACCCCTTACAAGTTGTAGGTGCAGATTTTTTATCCTTACAAATTCGAAAACTTATCGGTTAAGTCCTCTTTTGAGCCTCGGCGCCGGGCGTCGCTTAACGTCGTGGCGTGGTACCGTTGTACTTGTACTATCTGCTACAATAATGAATACACCAATATTTCAAAAGGTATGCCTATTCTTTGTATAGAAACAGTAATGAGTAAAGCCAGTTAATTCTCGTAATTTGTTCACAATTAATAGTTGCTATTTTTCACTAATTTGTTTACAGTCAAAATAATGCATTTTTTCTTCGAATATTATTCTAATTTCATTTAACCAGCGACCTCGTAAGTTTTACACAAAACAAAGCTAAACGATTACCTTTCATGCCCTTTCATTACCAAAAGAATAAAGTCAATTTTATGTCAATATTGCTGAATATATAACATAAATACCTGCGGCAGGAGATGACGCAGGTATATAAGTCTTTAGGTATATTCGATTCTATTGATATATTTCATCGAAATATTTAAAGTTATTTATATTACTGGCTACATATTATGATTTCACACCACCCTCATTATTGTACTTATATATAATATATCATATAATACTTTACCTTCTTTAATTAAGTAAGTGAACAATCCTGACAATCCGGTGCAAAAAGCCATACCGAAACCGCTTGTTATTAGCAGGGACCGTCTATTAAATGTCTTCAGGAAGTAAGAGTTGGATAGTGCCATGACCATTCTTATCAAGCACAACATAACGGATGCAAGGTAGGGATTAATGGTACTGCCCACCTCCTAAAAAACATTTGGTAGTAAAATAGTAATAAATATTTTCTACTATCTAATGGAAATAATCCGCAATGGTGGGTTACATTATCAACAATGTATTTAAAAATATGTATATTCAGGTAATTTTATCTTTTCTGAATATCAACAAACAAAATATCGGAAAATTGTATTATAAAATATTTTTAATTTTAATATAGTGGTATAACTACAATCACAATTTAATCAATAAATAGGTTTTTTTGAAACATATCTTCTTAATGCTTATAGGTATTTAGAAAACTTTGTGCAACTTATATCTTTGACATCAATTTGGCGGGAATTTTCAGTTTTAAGGTTAAAAGATTCTATAGTTTCAGATATAGACATATTTAACAAATATACTGGTTGCTGCAATGCATTACCATTCCCCCAGCGCGACAGAGAAAACTGACTCAAAGTAGTCCCTGCATATTTTTCTAATGGGTCGGGTTTATCGACCACGTGACCTTACCATTGGTAATATAGATTACATGGTCAAAAAACCGGCCCATTAGAAACAGATGCAGGAACTGGTTTGCGTCAGTGTTCCCTGTAGCACTAGGGGAACTACGCTGTATTGCAACGCTCAGTCTATTTGAATTACCTATATGTCTATGGTTTCAGAGATGTATATGTTGTAGTTGACTATGACTGTATCAATTATATTAAAAGTAATTTAAAAAGTGTATTATTTATGCTTAAAATGGAAAATGTCAACTACGGGTACAGTGTTAACTATTAGTGCATTTACCTAAATAGGTATTATTATGATATTAATAAAATTAGGATTATGGGGAAATTTGTCAACCAAATTATAATGATTTATAAGTTTACATAAAGTAAATAGTAAAAGTAAATCCAAATATAATTTAAAATTGCTGTTGAATTTGATGATTATTTGTCAATATGCAAGTTTGCCGATGATCTGAGATATTTGGATCATTGTTTATGGAGAGTAATGCAGTTGAAATGTTTGCAGGATAGTTTTTATAATATGTTTTAGACTAACAGAGAATTATCCATACAAAGGAGATAAAGATCTGGTGGAATAAGTTGTACTTATTACTTTCCTTTATTGTGGTACTCGCATACTTCTAATTTACGGAATTATAGAGGAGAAATTTACGTAGTTTTACGTATCTAAATTATTTAAACAAATAAGTTAAATGATGTAAAAGAAATATGCTAGTAGTATGCTTATTTGCAATAAAAATAAAATTATAGTCAAAGATACATAAAAAAAACATTATCAGTTACTTACGTTAAAGAAATTGACGGAATAAAAAAGAGTAATATAAATTCCGGCAAATTGTTGAAAGAAAAATAGTCCGGTTAAAATTAGCAATGGCTTATATCCAGTGGGTTTAAAGAACTCCTTAACTTTGCTCATCGCTCCAGAATCTCCTATTCTTGCCTGTTCTTCAAGCTTAGCTTGATGTTCTTTTTGAAGAGCATGCAACTGAAGTTCAGCTAACGATTCGTGCTAAAAAAATAAAAAAGTTTGTATTAGATAACAATATAATTGAGTAATATACATTTAAATGACAAACAAAAACCTGATGAAACGCCTTATAAGGTGTCTCATAAATGTTAATAGGAAAAAATGGATGAGAATATATTGAGTCTGAAATAAAAAAAAAATACATTATTAACTTAAATAGCGGCTCATATCTAAATAGTATTACTGTAGTGGTAACTAGGCCATGAGTACTTAGGACATGTCATGAGAGGACAAAGATACTTAAGAATGATGGAGCGAATGAAGACGAATAAGTAGTAACTAACAGGTCCCGTAGAACTATCTATAACTTGGTTACACACTCTTATAATACTGGTATTTTAAAAGGAAAGTAAATATAAGTTAGAAAACTGTAGACCCTTTAGCCTGTTATCAGTTCAATATAAGCTGTTTGTGAAGGTTACAAAATCCACAAGGAAAATAATTCCTGCAGCTGGCTGTATACCACGTATCACAAAAAAGAGGTTAAATCTTTGTAAATGGGTATATTTTATAAAAAAACCTTAAAAGGGCTACATCAAAAACATGGACGTTTTCGGAACAACAGTTCCATCATCAGGTTAAAAATACCTAAAATAAGTATAAACCATTTAATTAAAGCAAACGTGGTTTAAAATTTTGACTAAGGTTAAAAAAGCAAAATGGTTATACTTACAGGTTACCATGCCTGAGCCACCAAAATATTGGGGTAAAAACCCTTTAAAATATATAAAGTTACCAAAGAATGTACATAATGTTATTATTATTATTTGATGTTTAATATTTTAATTAAATTTTACTTCAGGTAACATACACCCATGCTTTAAGTGAGTTCCAGCGTTCAATTTTAAATTAATTCCATATGTTATATCTTTAATTCCTTCAGCCGGAAGATTTCTAACCCTTTTCTCAATTTATTCGTGTTTTTGATGCAGCCCTTTTTGTCATCGAATGTCATAGTCTGTGGACTAGTACGCATTTCGATGCGAATCGCCCCGCCTTGAATTATCCCATTGGCTCTTGACCTGGAAATCCCTATTTATCGCTCGAACAGCGCATATAAATATTGGCGATTTTAAGGTCAGCCAGGTCAGTTCCTCACGGGCCCTCTGAGAGCTTAGTGCTCTCGGGGCTCTGCTTCCTGCATTTATTTTCCATACTCTGTGGCTGAGAATTGTTTCAACTTAACTTGGTATTTTTATTTCGACGAAGAAATTGTCATGTAAGAAATATCTTGCATTTTTCAAGGCAAGACACCGAAGATAAATATTTTCCAAGTCCATAACCCGAAAATGGACTTAAGTAGAGGAGCTCTCGACAATATATTCGAAGCCCTCTACAGAGCACCCGGGGATATCAGAAGGTGGTTAGACCCTTATTTGTTCCCCCGAGGTGACATTTTAAGGGTTTTTTATAAAATATACCCATGTACAAAGATTTAACCTCTTTTTTTTTTTAATAAAAACACTTATCCAAAAATCAAACGAATATAGTATAACACTCTGGGTAGCTATGGTAGATTACCAGAAGTCATTTGACTCCATAGAAATTTGGGCATTCTTCAATGTCCAAAAACTAAATATCTAAGAAACGAACCTAAAGATATAACTATGAATAATAATAATAATATAGAAAAGGTTGAGTCGTATACATACTTAGGACAAAAGATTGTACTGTCAAAGTTTAAACTAAAGACTGATTTAAATACAAAATATTAAATACAAAATGGGCAGCATTTGGAAGATTGCAAACAGTTTTTAATCAATCTTACCAAATACTTAAAAATTTTAGAAAAGTATGTATTGTCGGTGCCGGTTAAAAGTCAATGTTTTTTTCCATATTATGGAAAAAAACATTGGCTTTTAACAGCAACGTAGTTCACAAATTTTAAGTGACTTAAAGAGTTATGGAATGGAGAATGTTTAACACTAAGGTCAGCAATCGCATATCCAATGAAGAAATAAGAAGACGATCAAAAGTAACAGATATAACCAAAATATTGCTACGTTTAGATGGAAATGGGAAGGACAGATACGAAGAATGAAAGATAATCGTTGGACGAAGCGAGCAACCAGATGGACTGATGACATCAATCGAACGGCTGGTCACAAATGGACGCAAAAAACAACGAATAGAAATGAATGGAGAGGCCTGAGGGAGGCTTATATCCGAGGATGAATGGAATATCTTTTAATAATGATGACATTTTTACCTATCTACCTTATTTATGAAATCACCAACAATGCCACTTTTCAAGCCTACTGCCTGTCTGTTAGTTTAAATGAATCATATCAGTCAAAGCAAGGGCTGACATTAGGAGGTATAGCTTATCTTGTCTATTGCCTTATGACTAGACTTCGGCAAATATGCATATTGCATATTTTGCATATTGTGCATATTTTATGCAAATATTTCATATTTTGGCATATTTGTATAAAAGTTTGCATAAAGTGCATAAAAGTTCAGATTTTTATACTGTATTTGAAAATTTTTAAACATACCAATTTATTTCAATTCTTGTATAAAATTTTGTAGTCATTTTAATCAAGAAATGATCTAAGTACGTAATCTCTACAGGTACAAAACATTTACAATTTCAAAGAAGATCAATTTAAGTAGCCCTCAACATTCTTCGAAAGTCTCGGTCACTGAGGCATTCAGTTATTGGATAATCGCTAAGGGTTCGCTCATTTGCATTTTATGATCTAATCCCCAAATCTATCTACAATTTATGTATCTTAACAGCAGGTAAACGGCTAATAGTTTTGTTCCTAATTTAGGGATTTTCCAAAATCTCCCAGTTTATTGAATTAGGTACCTAAACATTTCTAATTTGATGCTCAGATTTGTAAATCATTTTTGTTTTGATATTCAAAGCGTAAACACTCGTTGTGCGTAACAAAAAGGAAGATTGTGATTTTATAATGCCTAAAACAACCAGTGCTTCAACTTGGATTAAACCTTATAAAGAGCTGTCTATGGATATGGGAAAAATCTACTGTTCAGTCTGTGGCAAAATTGTAAGTATCTAATATTTTCTATTAAATATCTAATATTTCATACATACAGGGTGTTTCCAAATGACACTTACAACGTTTGACTGTAGATACTTCTCGAAAAATTGAACAAAACGATATAGTTAATGAGGGGTCAAACTTATTTACTTTTCGAGATACAGGGTGTTAAAATTAAAAAAAATTAAATTCTTTTAGTTAATAACAACAATAACTTTAAAACCAATAAACGTATTTACTTGAAATTTAGTACTCGTAGGTTGTTTTTAAATGAAAAATAGCTTCCTTTAGTGAGAAAAAATTGTCCATGGTACAATACAATGGTGTGTATTTAGAAAAATTTTTCACCTTTACTTTTTTTTATGAAGTCAGCTATTCTAAAACACAATTATTTTTATTGTAATTGAATTAACAAAAAAAAAACTTTTGTTGAATTTTAAAATAAGTTATATGATGTACTAATGGTTAGTAACAAAAACTAATTTGTGGATTAATACTGCATTTAAAACACTTAGCGAGTGTTTTTTTTTCCAAACCAGTTATTTGATTAACCAAAAACACCTTGTATATTTTTATATTTTAAAGGTTGGGTTAAAATAAAGGTTTTTATTTTTATTTATAGATAGCATGTGAGAAGAAATTTCAGATAGACCAACATGTGAGAACTGCTTCACACATTGCAAAAAAGGAAAAATAAGAGGAAAACATCAAACTTCAATGGCTAAATGTTTCCAATCTACTTCAAAAAAATTAGATGAGCAAGAAACTTTTAATGAAGACTTGTGTCGCGCATTAGTGTCTGCAAACATACCGCTTCCAAAATTAGCAAATGTAAATTTTAGTTCGTTTCTAAAAAAATATTGCAAACTTAATGTTCCAAGTGATCGGTCTCTAAGAAGAAATAATGTGAACGGGCTATACTCGTCGGTGTTAATTAATATTAAGGAAGACATTGCAGATAATTATTTTTACATATCTGTAGACGAAACCACTGATTCCTCAGGAAAGTATATTGTCCATTTATTGATTGGTGTTCTTAAAGAAGATACCTTACCAAAATCTCATCTTATTTCATGCCAGCAACTTGAGAAAACAAATGCTTAACAATTTCACGTTTTATACAAGAAACATTAGCAACTTTTTTTCTTCCGACAACTATTCCTTCTAATAAATTACTGCTTATTTTATCGGATGCTGCTCCTTATATGGTGAAAGCAGGACAAAATTTAAAAATATTTTTCCCAGATTTAATACATGTTACTTGTGTAGCGCATGGATTAAACAGAGTTGCAGAGGAAATACGAAAAAAGTTTCCTCTTGTAAATACCATGATATCCAGTGTCAAAAAAGTATTTCTTAAATCTCCTATAAGAATTCAACTTTATAAAGAAATGCTACCTAACATTCCTCTTCCACCACAACCTATTTTAACGAGATGGGGAACATGGTTAGAAGCAGCTAATTTTTATGCAGATCATTTTGTTAAAATAAAGAACATAATTGATACGTTAACAGATGAAAGTTCCCAATCTCTTTTGGATTCTAAACAAACTTTTCAGAGTAACTTGCTTCAACAAGAACTTTCATTTATAAAATCAAATTTTAGTTTTGTTCAAAAAACAATTACTCAGTTAGAATCACCAAAACTGTCATTGTTCGAAAGTACAGCATTAATAAAAGAATTTGCGTCATGTTGTCGGAACGTTAGAGGTAATATTGGAAAAGATATTTTTAAAAAATTTGAAGCTACTATGGAAAAAAATAAAGGTTACCATATTCTTTCTGAAGTAGTCAGTGTTCTAGCTGGAAATATTTCGGAAACAATTAATTTAGAACCAAATGTTTTGGTTAGTTTGAAAAATGCTCCCGTTATATCAGTTGATGTTGAACGAAGTTTTTCCATATATAAATATATGTACTCAGACAGAAGCCACAAGTTTTTGTTAGAAAATTTTGAACACCACTTGGTCATTTATTGTTACCATAATTCTAAATAAGTTTATTCATACTTAAAAATGATGTAGTTACTTAAAATAAATGTAAATCTTAATGAATAGTAGGAAATATTTAGTTATGTACACTTTTTTTTTTTTAAATAAAATTGTTACTATTTTACGATTTTTTTATTTATTTGTATGCATATTTTGTAAAATATTTGCATATTTTCGGGTAAACACGTGCATATTTATGCGCATATTTTCTACATTTTTATTTGCATATTTGCCGAAGTCTACTTATGACTCTTGTGAGCATTTGCCAGTACTTTCATTTAACCTTAATAGCACATCAAATATAAATATATAATAATTTGAGACAGTAATAATTTGAGACAGACAATGTAATTTTTTCTGTTGTACTATGGAAACTAGAAAAAATGAAGGTACTACTAATATACCCAAATCCAACACAACTGCTTCTATGCGAATGTATTCCACAATTTAGGTGGGCGGAGGCCTATTATCCTATTAACCCGGAGGTGCTATTATCATTAAGAATATAAAATCATACGAAAACGGCTTTTTATGATTCATAGTTTAATTTGATATGAGGTAAGTTCGTTTTTCTTTTCTTTTGCACGTTTTCCTCTCTTTTCATTGACTAGGACTTTAATTATTCGTTATAAAAAACCAAGTACAACCACTTATTTTAAGCTCTTTTCTATGGTTTTACATTATACGTGTTAAACACATCGTTTGATATCAATCTGGGATCAATTTTTACTTCACAGTAGCATAAATAGTTCCTTGCCTAGATAACCGATGGTCATTCATTACAGTGTATTACAATTAATTAGTTCTATCTAGAATAAAACCATAAATAAGTGGCGAATCATATTGTTTAAATAGAGGCCAACTCCCCCCTTTATCGCCGACAGCAGCTGTAATACCACTCAATCAAAAGAAGCAGATTGATTAAAAAATATGCAGGAGTCCCCACGAAGTTTTCTAAAAGCAGCCGCTCATACAATCATTTACACAGTTATGTAGTAGCAGTGTCACTACTTATCTAGCAGTGGAACCCAGGATTTTAATGGTGTAGCTATTCCGATCTCACCAAAATTTCAAAAATTAGTCCTCGAATTATAATCTGTACGATAATTTCCTTCAAATTTAAGGTGGAACCGAAGAATTTGACTTAACGCAAAAATCACATGCAAAAGGCAACAACACGCAAAAGATGAGTTAATGGATATACCTACTTGAAAAATTCGGCATACTAGGCGGAGCCCACCTCAGCCTGGTTAAGAGCGAAAAGCGAGATACACTTAGGAAAAAATAAACTGACATACTCAGTCCACTGATACCTGATACAACGGTCTAGTATATTAGTAACTAGTTTTGCTACATTGCATTGGTTAAATATTGAGGGACTGGAAGTGGCTGGAAATTACTATGCAACCAAGCATACCTGCTCATAACCAATATTTAAACAAAAAATGATTAAAAAAATTTATTTTCGTAATATACATGCAGTATATTACCAAAATAAAATTACATTAATTAAAACAGTTTATTTTTTAAATTTTTTAGTCGTTTGTAGATTATATACTTACAGATTACAAATAGAAAGCTATTAATGAAAATTAATGAATATTCTCTCCCATTATTGATAATTATCCTTCTTTTTTCAATGAAAGGAGTCTATAAAAATAAGTTTATTTGAGCTATTAATACTGAGAGATAGGAATTTTGTGTTATACATTTCCGATAATGAATCTGTCAAAATATTCCCAAGTTGAGCGAACGGACTATATCTATTTGTTGAAATAAGAAAATAGAGTTGCATAATCAAAAGGGAAAAGAATTAATAATTTAAAATAAAAAATATTGAGGTCTGTCTGATAGTACAACTCACCCGGTTTTCTGGTTGTGGCTGATATTTGTTTAACCAATTCAAACTTCTAGCTGCTTCTTCGATTTTTCCTTTTGAGACTAACCATGCAGGGCTTTCGGGAATAAGGAAAAGAAATAGGATTGGAATTATAGCGTAGATATTGCAGAGCCATGCTACGGTTCTCCAGTGTAAAAACCAACCTTTTAAGAAGCATATTAACATACCTAAAAGAAATATATATTATTACAAGGTTATAAGAAGACATAGAAGATATATGTATTCAAATAGAACTTAGGTAAATCTAAGTAACACATAAAGCTTAATTACACTTTGTCGCGTTTTGGTAACGTATTTTTTTTCGGTTCTTTACTGTTAATGTATAGGAGTTTTATTTTCTGTTCAAGAGAGTAACAATAAAAAACTGAGCAGTTGTTATTAAAGCAGGTTTTGTTTCCTGTACTATAATATTCAAACCATGATTCCAACCATTTCTCTTTACAATATATCCAAACCGGCGGAACATCACAAGGGATCGGAATATACTCCGGTGGGCGTTGCGGATAGTAAAAGGAGAATACTCAACTCAACAGGCTGTAAATGTTCTAGACAGGACCATGATAACACTCAACTAAACATGGTGTAAGTGTTATAAATGAAAACAGAAACCGGTGCCCTCGGCTTCAAGTCGAGCTCACCACGCTGTATACAAATTATACAAAGTACTAAACTGATAGCTCAGTTCAATGTGTTAAGACTATGAAGCCCGGTTTGGATTAAAAATAAGATGGTTCCGGATAAACACGTTGTGGGACTAAAGTTCATTCGTTTAGCAAATTCCCATCTGTCAACACAAGCACGTGTTGATATACGCAGTCTCATTCGTCAAGAGGCTATTAAATATAATTTATTGCCTTAAGCCAGATAGATTCTTATGTTACAGATCCAAACTTGCCAGCATGTTTAAATTCTGTGTTATATTTATGTTATAGTTATTGTTAAGTTATTAACTGGTCGTGTTATTTTTTAGAGTTTAGTTTAATTGTGATTTAATGATTAAATTTCAAGAAATTCTTACACTAATAGTTTCAAAAGTAAATATTTTTAAAAATCATATGATACACATCAGTACGACCCTGTTTGGCTTTCACGTGCTTCTATCGACAATTGGGAATTTGTAAAATGAATATGGTTTAGATTAGAATACCGACAATACAAGTTTAATATCAGTGAGTCGATGTGTACCTACTCAACTCAGCACGTTTAAAGCATATATGATCATAAATCCGTAAACTCATTTTTCGAAACCAAATTCAGATTTCTGCTTTAATCTGTGCCTTCTAAGAATTGCAAGGCAAAACAGACGTTGATAAAGATGTTATTAGAGACACGGGGAATCTAAAATTGCATTCCACAAGATATCTCCTCAATTAAGCAAAAATCCTTAGCGAATTGGTTTCTAGTACTCATAAAGAGTATCTTCTTTGGGTGCCGTGTCCGCATTCAGACGTTATCCGTTATCATGTTTACAATTTCCTGAAACCTTTCTCTGTCGGCTGCTGCGCGAAATAATTCTTCTACTGTGGAACCACACCATTGTCTAATATTACGTAGCCATGAAAGTTTGTTTCGACCAATCCATCTCTTTCCTTCCACTTTTCCTTGTATTATAAGGCGAAGTAGATGGTATTTAGGTCCTCTAATTATATGCCCGAAGTATTCTGTTCTTCTCCTCTTTAAGGTGTTTATGAGCAGACGTTCTGAATTGATCATTTGAAGAACATCTTCATTGGAAGTGTGCGAAACCCACGATATCTTTAGGATTCGTCTATAGCACCACAATTCAAATGCTTCTAACTTGTTTAGAATTGTGGTTTTTAACCTCCATGTCTCACAACCATACAATAGGATGGACCACACATAACATTTCAGGACCTTCTTACGAATATTCATCGATAGGTTTCTGTTGCATAAAACTGGTTTCCAGGTCATAAAAGCCTTACGTGATATTTCAATCCTGGTTATTATCTCTTCATCTAAGTCACAATTTACATTTAACCACCTGCCAAGGTATTTGAAATGATTTACCCTTTCGATCTCCTCTCCATTAAGAGAAATCAGACCTTGATCTATATTGACCTTTCCAACTGCCATCCACTTTGTCTTTGAAATGTTGATTTTTAGGCCTCTCCGATTACTTGCTTCACTGACTAGATTTAGTAATGTTTGGAGATCTTGCAAATTTTCTGCAAGAATGGCTGTATCGTCAGCGTATCTAATATTGTTGATTACTTCTCCACCTAGTCTTACTCCCTCTTGTCTATCATCCAAAGCCTCCCTAAAGATTTCTTCAGAGTACAGATTAAAAAGAGTAGGTGACAAAACACAACCCTGCCGTACTCCACGTTTGATGGATATTTTTTCAGTCGGACTGTCTTCAATTTGGATATAGGCTACTTGATTGTAATATAAGTATTTCAGCAGTCTTATGTCCTAATGGTCAAGTCTTGCTGCCCGTAGGCAATCGAAAAGTGTATCGTGTTGTACTCTGTCGAACGCCTTCTCGAAGTCGATGAAACAAACATAAACAAACATAAAGAGTATACCGAAATAAAAGGAAAAAGACAGTTAAGATTTGATTTCACGTATAGAGAGTCTGTATATCCGCTTATACGTATTTCACCTTAAAAGGGATCCTCAGAACGGCTATTCACAGACGCTCTGAACGTGAAAATAAATCGTTCCTGTCTTGAGAAGCAAGACATTGCGACTACCAATACAAGAGTACCTTCTATCGATATTTGCAGACAGTTTATTCTTTAAGATTGTGGTAGTGAGAAAAAGAGTAAGATCTTGTATCTTTGCAAGACTTTATAAGAATAATACCAGGATACGTTTAAAAGGACAGTCATTTTTAGTAAGTAGACCAAAGTGTTTTTGCACATAATTGCTTATGTACACTTGGCCCTTCGGAATCGCCGTTAAAATTAAGGTTTCGTATAAAAGTGTAACTCATTATACACATCCAGTCTGAAAAACACTAGAGCATCGTATTTTGATAATGAGCAAAAAATCTAAATAGCTTCGTCAATTATATAGCCTCTAAAGAAAATTCTCTACACGATGAAAATTAAAAAAGTGATATAGAAATATTTTGGATTATCATACTTACCCAAAGAGGCAAATGATGGGGCTGTCACAACTAGTGATCCTCTCATATCTGCTCTAGCGATTTCGGTGATGTATACAGTTGCAGGAATACTGGCCCATGCTAAAAACAAAAAACACAATGAAGTGGATGACATTTTTTTAATTTATTAAAAATTCATTATTCACTATTCATTAGACTTTACTATTTTAGTTAAAACATCTTTCAGTTTGGTTTATTATAAAACAAAGTATTTATTTTTCTATCCATGCATTTCCATATATCTTTGTGATTTCGCTTATTTTATCTGTATTGTCTTTGGTACATGTCCATGTTCGATAGTGGAACATGGTAGTATGTACTTCAAAAGTATACATTTCTGTACTAGTATATATGGTTCAAAAATTATTCCCGACTAGTTTTAAACTAGTGTGGTTCCCCAAGAGTGGTTAGTGTCAACTTTTATAAATCTTCCAAAAAAACCCAATGCGAGAAAGTGCGAAGACTATAGAATTATAAGCCTTATGAGCCATTTACTTAAAACATTTCTAAAGGTCATCCACAAAAGAATATATACAAAATGTGAGGAACAACTAACAAAAACATAATTCGGATTTCGTGATGCTCTGGGAACACGGGAGGCCCTTTTTGCTGTACAGGTGCTATTTCAGAAATGCAGGGATATGAATTGTGACATATACGTATGCTTTATAGATTACCAGAAGGCATTTGACAGAGTAAAACATGACAAATTAATGACTCTAATGCAAGAAATTGGAATTGACAACAAAGATCCTAGAATTATCAGAAACATTTACTACAATCAAACGGCCAAAATCAAAATAGAAGACCAGTTAACTGATAAAATTGCAATAGAACGTGGAGTACGACAGGGCTGTATTTTGTCTCCATTGTTGTTCAATATTTATTCTGAATGGGTATTTAAGGAAGCTTTAGACGGTTGTGCGAAAGGAATACTAATAAACGGTGAATGGTTGAATAACATTAGATATGCAGATGACACTATAGTTTTTGCCAATAATCTGGATGACTTACAGATATTAACAAATCGCATAACAGATGTCAGCAACAGATACGGACTAGCTCTTAACATAAAGAAAACCAAATTTATGACAATTAGTAAAAAAACCAATACTAAACGCTCAACTTACAATCAACCAACAGAATATCGAAAGAGTCGAGCAATATACATATCTAGGCACCAATTTAAATAGCCAATGGGACCACTCAACAGAAATTAAACAGCGAATAATAAAAGCAAAAGCAGCATTCGTTAGAATGAGAACTATTTTCAACAGTCGAGACATATCATTAAAAACAAAATGCCGTCTATTGAACTGCTACATATTCACAGTTCTACTCTACGGAATGGAATCATGGACACTGACTGTTGCATCTATGAATCGGCTCGAAGCTTTCGAAATGTGGTGTTATAGGCGCATCTTACGTATATCCTGGGTTGACAGAGTTACTAATGTGGAAGTCCTGCGCAGAATGGGGAAAGAATGTGAAATTCTCATGACCGTCAAAACTAAAAAGTTGGAATATCTAGGACATGTAATGAGAAATCAAGAACGTTACGGCCTTCTCCAGCTGATTCTCCAAGGTAAAGTAAATGGTAAGAGAGGACCGGGAAGAAGACGCATTTTCTGGCTTCAAAATTTACGAAAGTGGTATAACACGACTACCACTGAACTGTTCCGCGCTGCAATAAACAAAGTAAAGATAGCCGTGATGATCGCCAACATCCGGAACGGATAGGCACTTTAAAAAGAAGAGTTTTAAACTAGTTGGGAACTAGTCTGTAACAAGATTGGAACTAGTTTGGAACATAACCTGACTATTTCAAAACTAGCCCAAACAGTTTGTAGCATTTGTAAATTCCTTGATATATATTGAAATCCCCTCGTGTATGTATTAAAACACCAAAGAATAATTTCCATGTATTTCTGTTTCCTATCATACAAGGTAAAATATTCAAAAAATATTTTCAATTCCTCTTAGCGTGGCCGAGTTAAAATAAACCATTTTAGAGTTTGTTTGTATTTCACAGATGCATTTTTCGTCGGTATTTCTTTCGATCGAAGCCACTTTTTAGATATTTTGCCCATTGCAAATAAACAGAAATATTCTCGTTTATATGTTTTGTTTATACTAAGTTGGGAACCGAATGATTTTTAAAAATTAACTCACTCTCGCTAAAGCCACTGTCAAATGCAGTTGGTGTCCGTGTTAGTCTCAATGTTCTTTAGATTCGTAAATGTTTTTCTTATTGTTTCTTTGTTATGGAAAATAAGAGTTTTTTGGCAGTTAGTAGTAGCAGTTCAATGTGTAGTTGCAGTTTAATTGAGATTTTGAAAGATAACCACGTTTTGCCATTGTGTTTAGTTCTACCTGTTCCAGTTTTTTAAGGAAAAAAGTTTTCAAAGTTTGTGTTCCAGTGCCCCAACTTCCAACCTCAATAATTCGCAGTGTGGTATGCAGTTTTTGTTCGTGTGGGAGAGTTTAAGCCCAGTCCTACCCCCAAAAATTCCAGTGAAGTCTAGTTTCCACCCCCAGCATTTTTGTGTAAAACCCCAATGAAATCCAGGTAACTTTTGTGTTTAAATTTTAAAGAAAAAATAAAATTTTTTATTAATATTTGCTTTCATTGTTTAAACAGATAACTTTTTATCTGTAATAATTTATTTCTGTTCTGTGAGACAACAATAAATGTTTAATTTTTTTTCTAAACCATTTCTAATTTATTTTCATTACAATTTTTCCCCAAAACAATTTGTTTCTCACATGTGTCGTTATAATTTGAGACCTCGAAGCGGCGTCCTTATTTTAAATAGCTACAGGTCCTTGCTGTTGTTTTATTTGTCCATTTGTTCCAAGAGATTCATGTAAGTACACCTTTGTTTTATTTTTGTAGTTGCCCCAATCCAACCCCCTTGCCATTCACTTATCCACGACCCAGCTACTCCAAATAAAACCTGAGTGCCGTTCGCATAAGTTTCGTATATTTTGCTTGTCCTATCTCCACCCCAATAGTTTCGGTTCCCAATTTTCAACCCCCTATAATGATACCCTATGTGGTAGGCAAAATATATTCGTTACACGTTCCGTTCCGTCACATTCCGTCACGTTAGTTCCAAACTTGTTCCAATCTAGTTCCAAACTAGTTCCCAACTAGTTCCCAATTAGTTCCCAAATAGTTCACAACTAGTTCCCAACTAGTTTCTAACTAATTCCAAACTATTTCCCAATGAGTTTTCGTTTAGTTCTAAATTAGTTACCAACTATTTTCAAACAATTTCCAAAATTGTTCCAAACTAGTTTCAAGCTAATTGCAAACGGGTTTCAAACCAGTTCTCAACTACCTCAGAGCTAGTTATGTGGTTGGGATATTGACTGCGAAATCTATGGTTCCATTTGACTAAGTGCATCTCAAAATGATAATAATAAATTGACTGCTCGGCGTGTTCGGAACAATCTTTTAAAATAGTAATGCATTTTTTGATAAAGCGTTCATCACTATTTTTTAAAAGTCACTAAAAAGGGCTATATTAAAAAATATTAGAGAAATAATATAAATCCTGGTAGAATAAAATGAATGATTGTTGATTAATTAACTAATATTACCTGTAGCAAATCCAGTCAAAAGTCTTCCAGCAATGATCATGGAAATGGAGCTGGCACTCGCTATTAAACACCAACCAATAACTGTAGGGATGATGGCCAAACGTACAGCCCATAATCTTCCCCATGCATCCATTGCAAGTCCAGCTGTGATTGAACCGACAGGCACGATTATGACTACGACACTAGCTGAAATTTGAATATAAATATTAATTCTACAAAAAACGTGCTAATACACATTTTTGTTCAAAATTTTTCTACGCCGTACAGATTCTTGGTAAATCGAAGTTTTCTGATTTATAGAGGTTTGTGGCATTTTCGTCTCTGACAATATTGTTTTCTTTGTACATTTAAGTATATGGAAATCGTCGTAAGAATCACAATTGGATCATATCTTGGTTAACGTTAGTCCTAGAATATTTCACAATAAAATATTTTAAAGTACAGAAAATAAGCTTCCTTTTTTATTTAGTAATGCATATACCTAAATGTACTAAAAAACAGTTATATTTAGAAATTTATTAAAACTTTGCACAAACCGTTAAAAGAAGAAAACTTTGAAAAAGTGTATCTTGCTTAAAATTAATCCTAAACCTACAATCGACCATTTTAAAAGTAATTGATTTTTATTTCTATTAAATGTAAAACTGCATATAACTAAAACTGCGTAGAAAAAAGTTATAGAACAATTTTTGTGAAAAAAAGAGAAAATATCCGAAAATGGTCTGAGTGGCGAACTCACAGAGTGGCGAGTGGTAAAAAATCGTATCTGGAATACCGTAAATCATAAAGCCTTCTACTAAACGTCATTTTAAAGAGGAAGAATAAAAGACATGTTTTTTTCTGTTTAATAATGCCTATATCTATACCCCTGTGGAAAAAATTTATGGCCCAAAAAAGAAAAATTGCGTGTGTTCACGTTGTTTTGCTTGGTTTTTTGAAAAAAATTTTCTCAAAAAAAATTATTTTTGACTTTCAAAGGTGACATTTCGATTGAAAATTTAATTTCTGAAGATTTATATATGCACATAATTCACCCAAATGCACCCTAGTATATAGAGACTAATTAACTCCTTTCTTAAAAACGCACTCCTTTACATGGTAGCACTCCGAAGTTTTTTTTTATATTTGTAAGTCCATTGACCATTATGTCCTTTTAGCCCTAATTTTTTACGTAATCAATAGAATATTTACCACTTACCCTCTTTATTCAATCATTTGAAATCATTTTCTAGCCACAATAATAACAAAACATATTCGAATATCCACAAGTGCATTATTTCCCAATGAATTACGTACCTATCCAGGCTGATTCATCTTTAGATGCATACAGTTGTCCATCGTCATCTGTTCCATTTTGTAATTGTTTATCCAGTGCTGGCACTAAAATTCCGGAAAATGATAACGATAGACCTACTGCCATGTGAAGACTGGCCGCCAATATCGCTGCCAGAACCTAAAAAAGCCTTTAATAAATATATGTATTCCAAATATTACAGGAAGTGTAATATTGAATTGATCATTGCACCAATGAATTAATTAAGCAGCGAAATCGGGAGCAAGTAAAATTTTGTAGGGGAACGGTAGCTGCATCATGTTTAAGGTTTAAACATTTTTTCAGCTTAAAATTTTGTTATGGATAGATGGAAGCAAAGGGCCCGTTGGTAAATATATTTGAATTTTAACACAAATATCAGTAATGTCTGGAATACTTAAAATGTGCCATAGCCAATTTTGAGTTCTATAATTTATAATTACCTGTGGTAATAGAGTCTTTAACGTCTTTCCATCGTACCTGCTAAGAGATTTACAACTAACAATGATTTCTTGAAATTTTGCATCTTGTTTTTGTTCTTCTTTTATAGCCTTTCTATTTTCCTGGATGCTGAAAAATAAAATGAATAATTAGAAAATTCAATGCATTGAGACAATGATATAGGAAAAATAAATTACCGCAATTTTTACTACTTATAGATATAGTACTTTTATACTGTTTTTGGTGCTACTGAATCACAGAAATATAAAAACCTAGATTCATGAAAACTAACGGTTATCCAAAAGCCATGATTCATGAAAAAACACAAGCGTAAAATAAAAAAAAAAAGATTATACAAATAGTGATCAATTAATAGATCAATAGTTAAACTAATTATTAAGATGGCGACCGTACCTCAGCGGCTAAAACTGAGATCTGACAGAACGTGGCGCGGCGTTCTTCATCGGCGAAGAGAAATAAAAAATACACAATAGACAAAATATAAAAACGGGAATCAACGCAACGTAAAATACCATTTTAACCCTCAATATTTGTGGATTAGGATCCCAGTGATAGGGCAAAACTGTCTATTTATGGCCATCGTATCCAGTCCCGTTGTTTGTCGGTAAATTAACAGTTCACAGTTCGGTTCACAGTAAGTTGGAAGCTAATCCGACGTGAATAGGGACAGGTACGCTCAGTGTCGTGGTAATTCTACCATGGAGTGGTCTAACGAAGTTGTGTTATATGGACTAACCCCTTAATCTCGAGAAGACACGCTCCATTGAGGTGGTTATTAAAAAATAAAGATTGCTTAATTTCACACTAACATGGAATGCCAACCGTATTTGTTTTTCTTTCCACTATTATCTATTTTCTATTACTCTTTGCGATGTGAACCTTCTGTGATATGTGGGCTTAATCCACAGCGCACGAGTTTGACCCTCATCACAAACAACAACATTTGTATTTATGTCCTGCTGGGTTAGTGACTCAACTCGAGTTACCTAAAACCGGGTTAAAGATGCAACTGACGCCAGAGCAATCAGAAAGGATCTCCCCAGAAAAAATGCCATACGATGTTATTATTATCAGTTAAAAGACTTTAAGAAAAACTTTAATTTAAATATGTATCAAGATAGACATGAATAAAACTAATTAAAAAATGTGTGTATGTTATATTTATGTTTGATCTATCCGTTATACTTTCAATTCAACACCACAAGATTTCGATAGGATTTCTTATAATTAGCTATATAAACTTTCAACTTCATATATCCTTTTTTAAACATTTATCTAAATACCGTCCAACTTTAACAAGTTCGTACGTTTAGATATTTAGGAAATAAATTGACCTTCTTCTTTAAGTTCCATCTTCTATCGAAGGTTGGAAACCATCATGGTTAGGCGGACCCTGTTGACTGCCACTCTAAATCGTTCTGCACTACTGCATTCAAACCATTCTCACAAGTTCTTAAGCCACGATATTCTTCGTCTTTCCACATTTCGCTTTCCTCGAATTTTGCCTTGCATAATAAGTTGCAATAATGAGTATCTTTGCCCTTTTATCACATGACCTAAGTTCCCAAGTTTTCTTATTTTGAAAGTCAATATTATTGCAGCTTAAGTTCCTATTCTTCTCGTAACTGCTTCGTTTGATATTCTTTGAGTCCATGATATTCGTCCAATTCTTCTGTAACACCAAAATTCAATGGCGGCTAACTTATTCAGATGCACTTGTTTTAATGTCCATGTTTCCAAGCCATAAAGAAGAGTAGTGAATACGTACCACCGAAGTATCCTTAGGCGTAGTTCTAACCTTATATTCCGAAAACAAAGAAACTTTTTAAGTTTAACGAATGATGCACGTGCTATTCCAATACGTGTCTTAATTTCTCTGATTTGGTCTACATTTGATGTTATCTATGTTCTTAAGTATTTGTAGATATCCATACTCTCAATTATAGTATCTTCAACCATCAATTGGATGTTTGCATCTGCTGATTTAGTCATGATCATGCATTTAGTTTTTTTTTCAAATTCATCCTTGGTCCTTCTTGATGACAGCATTCATTAAGGCGATGCATTAAGTTTTGTAAATCATTGTTGTTATTTGTCATTATTATTGTATTGTCAGCAAAACGCAAGTTATCCAAAACTTCTCCGTTGGTAGATATAGCTTCTAATGAATCTGAGAGGGCTTCTTTAAAAACCGCTTCACTGTGGGCATTGAAGAGTAGTGGTGACAGCATGCAACCCTGCCGGACTTCTCTCTGTATTTTGATATCTCGGGTGTTCTGGTTGTCAACTCTTACCTTCTCAGTTTGATTTCAATATAGATTAGATATAATTTTCATACCACGAATGTCAATATTTTTGCTTTTTAATATAACTACAAATTTTTTATGTTCAATCTTATCAATTGCTTTTTCAAAGTCTACAAAACACAAGTACATGTCCTGATTCATGTCCATATATCTCTAGGCCAGCACATTTAAGCCGAACACAGCATCCCTTGTGCCCATATCACTAAATGAACAGTGGAAACTAAATATAAAATTAAAAACAAGAATTTGTCAGGCCATAAATATGTAGGTACATCAGATGAAAGCAAAGCATCTTCAAACGAAAACTAGGCTTATAAGTCCAAATTAGTAAATGCTACGTTTGGTGTGTCCTTCTGTATGGAGTTGAGACGTGGACACTAAAATTAAAATACCATGAGATGCCTTTGAAATGTTGCTCTATGGTAGAATATTTAGAATATCATGGAAACAACACATAACATCAGTTGTACTAGTAATGGAGTGCATCACGAGAAGAAAACGGCAGAAAAAATTTATTTGATGGTATTAACTCACAACAAGAATAAAAAAAACCAAAAAAGGTAAAAAAGGTGGAATGAAACTGTAAATATGTATTTCGTCACCAGTGCGGTGCAGCTAAAATAGAATAGAAGAAAATTAACTTTGAAAACAATAACTACAGGAGCAATGCGATCCTTTTGTGGCAATAATATTTGAAGACCCTGAGTTTTCAAAGCAATCACTTGAGTTTTTAAGTTTAAGTATCGATCACAATAGATTTGATAAGACTTCTCCTTGGAGACAATCTTTTATTGCTGTCATAGTGGACAACTGATCTCTTAGGTAGGTAATAATATTCCTTGCACTGAGTATGCATGAGCATGAGGAAGGTATAGGCATACTTTTTTCAATTACGGCAGCATTAATAGACTCCAATAAGGTATTATCCAATCCCCTTTTATTTCTATGAATGCACATAATACGACTTCGTTTGACGAGATAACCTTTTTAAGATCTTTAAAAAGACAATGCAAACAACCTATTATGTCTTAGTCTAGTTGATTGGCAAATTATTCTTTATGCAGCGGTATAGTTGTGAAGGATTCATTTCTTATGTACCTACATGTTTAGTATTTTTTCACGGCTTTTTGGAGAAAGGGGATTAGGCTAATAGCTTTGGGTTAATGACTTTGGGTCCTCTGAAGAGCGTTTGGCATTGTCACTCATAGAAATACCACTCACAGAAATTGTTGCACTTCCCAGAGCACTTATAAACTATTCTTAGGCGTTAAAACTGTTGATAGCCCATTCTATTTTATTTTTTACGAGGATTTTTTCAAAAAAGTCTTTGAGATTCTTGATGATTTGTATAAAGATTCATCGAGCTCAGTCTTCGGTTCATTTTCGATAGACGTTGTACCAAAAAAGTAAAAATTTGAAAAGGCATCGCATACTTTCCTCTTTGGCTCCCGCAAACTGACCATTTGGCTTTTTAAGTAATCCACTGTTAGAGTGGTCTTTTGAAGGTACACTGAAGGGCTAAATTGGTAACCCCTTATAGATTTAACTCCATGTTCTTCTACTAGACATTCTGAATTCAGTGTTATATTTTGTGTTCCTAATTCTCTGTTGCCGACGACGCAATAGTTTTTGCAGATAGTCTGGACGGTTTGCAAAGAATAATGTCGCGTATATCAGATATAAGTAGAGAACACGGACTTGATCTTAATACGAAGAAAACAAAGTACATGGTGGTTAGTAAGCGCGAAATATTAAATACACAGCTTTTGGTTAACCAACATCCAATTGACAGAGTGGACAGCTACACATACCTTGGTAGCAGCATTAACAGCCAATTGGATCACTCCAGTGAAATAAAACAACGCATTGGAAAAGCGAGATCGGCGTTTATAATGATGAAGTCCCTTTTCAGAAGTCACGATGTTCCACTTGCTACCAAAATCTCTCTCATTAGATGCTATGTATTTTCTACGTTATTATACGGAGTAGGGGCCTGGACACTTTCCGAAGCTTTTTTAAGAAAACTCGAGGCATTCGAGATGTGGTGTTACAGACGTATTTTAAGAATTTCATGGGTGGATCGTGTGACTAATGTTGAGGTCCTACGTAGAATAGGCAAGGAATGCGAGATTATTAACGCCATCAAAGAGCGCAAACTAGAATATCTTGGCCATGTTATGAGGAATGAACAGAGATACGGCTTGTTGCAACTTATTCTTCAGGGCAAGGTATTTGGAAAGAGAGGACCAGTGAGAAGAAGAATATCTTGGCTTCAAAACCTGAGAAAGTGGTTTAATACATCGACAACCGGACTATTCAGAATAGCAGCAAGCAAAGTTAGGATAGCCCTGTTGATCGCCAATATTCGGAACGGATAGGCATCGTAAGAAGAAGAAGAATTCTCTGTTCCACCAAGCCACATATGTTTTGACGACTTTATTCTTGAGAAGACAAGCTTCTGCCTAGAAATTTATTATCGTATGTCTCATGCAGAGTGACGTTGTTTCGAGTTCCTCTGTGGTTTTAATTTTATAATTGTTTCCATCAACATCTGACCTTAGTTTGTTTTTTTTTACAGATGCCATTAATCTGTTTCGGTATACGACAGGACTGGTCGTATAGGCTAGAGTTCTGTAATCCAACATTAAAGTCCCAACAGAAACGTGCTGGTGATCTGGCAAGAATCAAATTTTGAGTAAACAGTCAATAAACTATATAAAAGCAACGTTTGTAATCAACATGAACTTAAAATTTGCAATTGTTGCTTTAATCTAAACGCAATGGTTTAGAATACAGTTGGTCCTTTAAATCATATCTGAAATACATATCTGCGATCTGCATTGAGACCTGAACATCCCAAAGATTGAAGAAGTAATTTAAGAATTATGTTCGAAAGCATGATGTAGGAAGACACATTCATGAAAAAGTTGGGATAATGCCGCTTCTTTACGGTCCTGATAAAAAAAAGAAAAGGTGTAAAAACTCTTAGATCAGATTTAAAATGTGATTTTACTACATTCGTAAATTGGTTATATTTCAAAAACATATTGTATTTCTTTATTGTTATATCATTGTCAAAACTTTCCTATACATTAATTACCATCCTTCAGACTAGTTTCTGATTTTTAGATTGCAGATTAGTCTATAGAGTCGTAACACCTGAGTATTTACTAATTTGCACAATGTAGAAACACGTGAATGCACAGATCCTCTTGACCTCAAATTTATCAAACTATAACTACATATTTATACTTGGGTCGGTCTTGATAAAACAAGATTGAAGCGTTTCACTTGTAAAGAACATCCTAATTTAAAATTCTATTATCGGTTTAATGTTAATTTCAAACATTTACTATCAAAGACGAGATGTAATATCTTGAGCAATATCCGTACGACATGAAATTATCATTTATATTTTATAAACAATGTAGTCGTATAAAGAAATAAAGGTTAAAAGAAATATGCGTAATGAGGTACATGATGTACATCTACTACCTCTAGAATTAGAGATGCGCGAAATTTTATCGATCCAGATTTTTTTATAACGATGACTTATTTAGGCATCAAAAGGAATAATTTTTGAAGCTTGTATTTACACCCAAAATGTAGCTAAAATCACAACCAAATTCAATTATCTCTTCTTATCAACCGTATCAATGTAAGTCATTAAGTTTTCACAGTCTAAAACAAACATATTTATAAGATGACAATTCATCAAATAGTCGTATCGGTGGATTAGTGATTAGTGGACTGGCAGACACACTTCGAAGTGAAAAGTTTACTCAGTTGAAAGATTAAATCCATAGTAGAAAGAGAAATATTCCAAATGCAGCGTTGTCAAATCCAAAATGAGTCGGTTGCTTTAAATTAGAGGTAATTTGTCAAATGTTCCGGTTCAGCTAAAATACTGTTCAATATGCTGCAAAAGCGGACACCTCAGCAATGAATACCTTG
This sequence comes from Diabrotica undecimpunctata, assembly GCF_040954645.1. Taxonomy (NCBI): domain Eukaryota; kingdom Metazoa; phylum Arthropoda; class Insecta; order Coleoptera; family Chrysomelidae; genus Diabrotica; species Diabrotica undecimpunctata. Next base: position 150,505,345 of record NC_092805.1, on the reverse strand, counting down.
AAAAATCTATTATCTGTCCATATTGCTGACAGCTCCATAATGATCAGTCCATAACACAGGTCTACTGCATGTCCTAAGCCAGATGTTCCCTTAATGGAAACCACCCAAAATTTTCACAAAAATACCCATACAGAAAAATCCAACCAAAAACACAAAACAAACACAACCCGTACACACTCCTAAGCCAATCCTCTCATACGACCTATCCTCGGACATGAAATCCTTAATCCACTTCACATCCAGGTGAAGACATAGCCACAGCTATCCTCCACGCGTTTTATATCAAACATAATCTGAAAAGGACCGTTTTCCAATGGAACTTGTACTTAGTAGCGGTCTTGGACCAACTGGCACTCACAAAGGTAGGAAATCCTTCTGACACTACTGCTTTGTAGCCACTACATAAGCCCGAGGAGAGCAACACACCGATTGACGTTTCCCAAGTCACAAACCCCATGCTTGAATAGACACCAGGGCCTAAACAAGGTAAAAACGTGTTCATTCATTCAAATTCAGGCATTTCGGGGCTGAATGCTCATTCGTTGATCCCTATCGGAAAGTACATATTACTCATCAAGTATTTATTTTCTGGTTCTGTATCAAGTCTCAAATTTTGAAAGGGAGGTCGCTAGAAATGTTACTTCAGTAATTGACATTTAATTGACAAATTTGAGTTTTTATAAAAAATAAGATGATGTAAACATGATGTAAAAAATAATATCTGAATATAAGATATTGTATTTAATAAGCATTTCTATTAAAACAAAGCTTACTGAAAGGTAAATAATTTTAATTCTTATTATGATTGATTACGGAAACATAACATGGACTCATATAGAGGGTACACTTAATTTTCCAAATTAATTGAACCGCTAAACGTTTATTAAAAAAGGAATAAAAGAAATTTTGACAATAAAGTACGTTCGCAATAATATAGACCTTCTTCCAGTCTTTGAAATTAGAGAGCGATAATTGAATATTTCACGATACTGGCTTGCTGATGAGAACGATTAAGACTTGTTTAAAAACTAAAAAAAAAAATTAAAATAATAATTTATATCAAAAAAAGAAAGAGCAAAGAAAGCAAACGATTTTAATTAGATTAGGATTTTAATTATATTAGATCTATCTGAAACTAATAAAATACTTGTTCAAAAAAGCCATGGAAAAAATATTTTAGCACGTTCTTAACACTTAAGTACTGACATATGAATATTGGAACACAATTAGTGACGTGTTGTCTGTGAGACTACCCTAAATAAAAACAATTTTTTGCATGTTTTTTTTTGTGAAATTCAGTTATATATTTTAAACATCTTAATTACATTTGCAATAATATATTTTCAATAAACATCAAAAGCCAATATAAAGTAATTGAAAAAAAATTATTACTTTGAAAACCGAAAAATATATAAAATGTAACACTTTAGTCTATAGTAAAAAAAATAATTATAAATTATTATTAACTAATACAGATCTAGTGTTTCTTATGGAATATAACAAAATGTATATGAAGTAAACATACACATGAAAAAGTAAATTAAACATAAGTTAACAAATGTCAAAGTACATCATTTTCTATACTCTTTACTCATCTTTTGTGCATCTTTCGGGCACTATTGCAAATGTATTTAGTCATTCGTCTTTGTTTACTTGGACAAATCGACCATATCTTTCTTTTTTCCAAGATGTCATCTACAAGGTGTGATGCAGATGTTTCTCTTGAATACCTAATACCCGACATACAAATTTTTATTTCTCTTTGAATATGATTTATGCTTTCCCGTCTTCGCATATATGATTCTAGTAACTGTTTTGCCAACTGTTTTAAAAAATTATATTTTTCCGATATTGTAGGATTGTCTTTGTATACCTGATAAACTATGTATGTATGCATTGCTGCAAGACATATCTACAATTCTGAACAATTTTCCCATTGGCCATCTTTGGGTACGACGTCTGCATGTACTTTTGGAACATTTCTAATCTAGTGAGTCGACTCCTCCTTTGGTCGTATTGTAGAATGATACAATTTCTGGCTTGTTCGTTTGCGAATCAGTGTATTTACTATGGTGCATTGAGGATATAAGAATTGTATCATCAATGTCATATGTACAGTAAAACCATATAGGGTGCTTCCTATCTCCCTCTTTCTATTTAATAGAAAAGAAGGAGGAATTTCTTCTTTTTTTTTTCGCGGTTTCCACATAAGTCAAACCATTGTTCCTTAAAAGTTGCACTAATTCGATCGATGGAAACCAATTATCTGAGGTGACATTTCGGTTTGTTTTGGACAATGGACGAGAAAGTCGTAACACAGATTGAGTTGGCTTCAAAAGATTTTTTTCATCTTCTAATAGTTCACGACCATCAGGCTCATTCTCGCCATATATATAGCTATTATACAAAAAATACCCATTCCTGGCATCTGGGAGACGCATGAGTTTGAAACCATATTTATCGGATTTGTTCGGCATGAAAATATTAAAGTTACATCTGCCCCGAAAACTAACTAGCATCTCATCGACACATACAGTCTGGCCAACTAAATATACGTTTTGACAATTTAATACAAACTTGTTAAATATTTCTGATATTGGAGCAGTTGGATCAGCTTGTTGACGCTGTTTTCGGTCGTTGGGATTATCAAAACGAAGACACCGATCTTTACTCATCTCATAACACGCCGAAAAATGTCTCTTCCGGTACCGTCCGTAGCAAAAATGGTGCGAATACACTTATCATTTGAGTTGAAACCGGCAGTATAAATTAGGGTACCCAAAAATGATTTCATTTCAATCCAATCCTTGTCACGAATTTCACTTAAATTATTTCTTTTGTATTTTTCCCGATAACTACAGATTTTAGCGTTGGTCCAGTGAATAATTTGCTCAGTCCTCTCTGTAGAAAACAGTAAATTCCAAATATCTAAAGGGTATAGAAAATTATGTACAAATCACAGTATCGTCCATCTCTAGCTATATTCAAATATATTAAAATATTCAAATTAATATTCATAGAGTAAACCTCTCATTGTACTGTAAATCAATGTCCTTACAAACGCTATATATCAATTTACCAAATAGGTTGAGTATTACATTTGATAAATAATAATATAATAATTAAATTCAATAATAGAGAAAATTTATTTTGAAACGACGACAATATATAGTTAATTTCCCAGGACATATGCTCTCCATGTTCTCCACCTCAATTTCACTATGATAGGAAAACCTAAAAGAATGGTTCTCAGTCCCGGGTAGATGGTAAATCATTAGAGGGTGCGAAGAATCCCCGTCTTGGCACAGTGAAGTTAATAAATAAAATAGCCTCATGGAAAGTACGAACATTATTTTCTGCGCAAACGTAATCAAAGAAATAAAGAGAATGAATATACAAATTGTAGGTATCAGCGAAAGGAAAAACGATGTTTCGCCAGGTAGGAATGGTAGGTAGAAACTCAGTTTCGCCAGGTAGAAAATCGTATGATTTCTCTTGTTGTTAGATACTATGAATTTGAAAAATTTTACAGATTGAAAGACATATACGATATTGACTATAAGCAATATAAGCATATTGACTATAGCAAAACAATTTCAGTAAGATTTCAATGATGAACAGTGCGGTACTATATTGTGTACTAAAGAGACTTTTCTTCTTCTTCTAGTGCCGACTCAACTAATGAAGACTGGCTATAACCATTGCATATGTTTAATTTATTAATGTTTTATTTTATTTCATTAAGATGCCACAATAAAATAGCTTCAGAACACTAATAAGTAGAAGGAGAAGTTGAAACGCAAATGAGGTAAAAACTCTGACCAGACGCAGTAATGACATTCGCCTTATAAGCAATGTATTTTGGGAAAGGCCAGATAGGGGAAGATCTGCAGGACAGTCCAGAAAAAGATTGAAAGATATAGTCAGAGGATCTGCAGAAAATGGAAGTGAGAGTACGGGAAATATTGGCACAGGATCAACAAGAATGGAAGGCAATAGTAAACGCGACAAAGACTCGAAGAGTTATAACGCCATTGATGTAGGTTTATTGTTTTTGTCAATTATTCGGATCTTTTGTAAGTTGTATTATCCTGTTTTTTATGTATTTCCTCCATCTCAATGCATGTTTCCATTATTCTTTTTTCCTTCGCCTCTTTTCCTTTTTTTTTTCGTTAATACACTTTTCGAAAAAACCTATATGTCAACAATTACTGATCCCACATCTTTTAGAATTGTCTTCGTATTTGTTGTTTTAAAGTCTAGACAGATAATACCAATAATATATTTTTTCTTTGAAACTTAATCCGCAGAATAAATATTTTTTCCTTATATTGATTGTTTGCAAGTCATTGGTGTGTAAAATTTTAAATTAAGTGATGTTCATATGGTTTTGATATTTACAAAAATATGTTCATGCACGACTACGTTGAAAAAGTGGTGTTATATTAAAAAAATGTGCATGGATTTTACGGTTATTTACACATTGAATAAAAAACAACATTATTTAACTAGTATCTTAATTTTATTATTGTTGTATTTATTAATTTCTCTCTTATAACATTGTAATTGCGATATTAATTTATCATTAGATAGTTTCTTAGAAGAAGAAAAAAATATGACAGTTTGATGAGAGATCAAATTATGAAATCAGAATCAAAGCCTTTCTTGAAGGTTTATCATGATAACAAATAAAAATCTGTGGCTAACGGACCCGCTTTCAAGCCCTATTCTCTCTCTCTCTCTCTATCTGTCTCTCTCTCTCACACACACATACACACACATACACGCGCGCCATATTGGCAGCAATACTGTTTTTTTGCAAAATGGTGGCCTTCTTTATAATTATGTCGACTTATTTCATAGTATTATTATTTTGAGACTTCTCTTACCATTGCGAGTTTAATCCAATTGAATTACTCAATTAATTAGATCCACACAACTACAATATGTTCAACTAATTGTTGCATAATAAAAATAATGGCAGACACTGCAACGCGACGTTTTAACATTTTGAGGTCCTAAAGAAATCCATATACCTAGTCATCCTCATGACAACTTTGTTTTATCATCTCAAAAAATTTGCAATATGTATAATATAAAAATGAGTAAATAATTAAAAAAAAAAGATATCTAAGAAGCTATCGGCTGATATATTCCTTTTGCTCTGAAGTATTGAACAAAACGCTTCAGTCTGCGTCTAGTCACTACTGCGGTTACATGTACCTATGAATTTAGTTTCTCCTTTATTTTGCTGCGGCTTTTAGTCAACCATTGCTCGATAGTGTTCAGGGTTCTCGAGAATAGCTGTGAAGCAATTTGTGTGAAATTGGTGTGAAAGGTAAAATTATCAGCCTATAATGGCTATTGCATGTTGGTAGTATATCCTCTGTATATATGTGGTACACCGTACAGAGGAACTGCAGCCTACACCGGGTGGACAATAGAATATTCTTCGTGCTACCTCTTCTAAACGATTTACTTCATCGATATCATCACTCCAACTTTTCCGAGGACGCCTCCTCTTTTTGTTTTGCGGGAAAATCACTTTTAATATTTATCGAGAATATATGCCTCGACAAAGATATCTTTACAACTCTCCAAACAACGTCAGCTGTTTTTGATCTATCTTCCCAGTTATATTATGTCGATTTAGTTTCATTGTGTTGACGCTGACAGTGAGTGGTATGTTGTGTGACAATTATGTAATACATGTGACGGAAATGAGTAGTTCTTAGATGCACGAGCGGAGTGAAAAAAAGAATAAAAGTAGGGAAATCTAGGGGTGGCACCCATTGATGTGAAAATGAGAGAACATAGGTTACGATCGTTAGAGTCGAGATTCTAATTATAAAATTTAAAGAACTGCTGATTTTTAAGTTGCTGGGATGACGACCAAAGAAAACCTGGTGGGAGACACTTATACGTTGATGTTTAAATTATTTGTAATTTTTTTATCTATACCTATGTTAAAAGAAATTGTTAGCAGTTGCTTTTCTACATACGCTATATTTTGTTCAACTATATTTTCAGATACGACCTGATTACTTCTACCCGTAGAACCTCGTTAACATAAAAAAAGCTACTGCCCCGGATATAATTTTAAAAAATCCGCAGATCGTATTAAATAATTTTCAAGTAGAAGTACGTAAATATCATAGATACTGGGTGTATTAAATGATAAAGTGCTATAAGTTAACTGAAGAATTAAAAATCAGAAAAAACTCGCCGTATAAGGTGCAGCAATTGGTCACACCGGAACAAAAATGTTGTTTCGAGTTTTTTCCGCTATCCTTTCGCTATAATCCGAAGGACTTCTTATGTTGTTTATCGAACTTAGAATAATAAAAATTAATCGACGATTATTATGCCAAATGTTGTATTATGCAACAATTAAGTTACAAAATCAAAGAAAAATACACGAATTTGATGAAAAAGAAAGTGCCATTCTATTGGGATATCAACTCTAAAGAACTGTGTGGAAAAATAAATTAGGCGTTTCCTTTGTTATTTACTCTATGTAGTTATCGAACATTCTGGTATTTATTACATGTATCTACTGTTTAAACCAGATGCTGTTTATTAATTATCTTTAATTGGAATTAACCACAATTTCAGTTGAAAATACCTTTATTTTGACGTTCTGATTTAGACTTTGACAATATATTTCGAGAAAGATTCCGAAGTGAACATACAAACCTCAAAATAAACGTATTTTAAACTGATATTGTGGTTAATTCGCATTAAATATAGTAAATAATATTAAAATGCCACAACAAAATAGCTTCGGAATAGATGCTGTTTGTAACATTATTGTAATTTGTACTTTTTTAATTTTTTTGTTTATTTTGTGCCTTTTTTAAATTGATGGGTTTCGTTGGGGTTAAAAAGTTTGATCATGTGTCCGAACTGGTAACTTTCTGAAAAGTACCACTTCTAGTTGGGTTGTTCAGCGGACAAGACGTGTCAACTTAACGCGATTTTTTTGATTTTATTGATTTATTTTAAATATTTATTGTTAATGTTATTAAGAGATGTAATCTTACTACAACGAGTATTTCTATTAAGAGATATATAGCCGTAATAATATCAAATCAAACTCTAAAGTAAACATCGATTTATTCTTAAGTCTCCCGATATTTGTTGTAGTGTAGAGTCAGTGTTTGAATTTTCAAGAGGGAGACCATCAACAACTGTAAGTTTTATTATGTTACACCTGTATGTAACCTAGAAAAGCTTGAGAGTTACTGGAGCTTTGGCAAATTCAAGATCATATATTTATCCACCAGTAGAGTTTCTATTGAGTACCAGATTAATTCATCATCATATAACGGGGGTCCTACGGCGATTGCCGCTTCCCGCATTTCAGCCTCCATATTTTCCTATCTCTCCAATCTCCCTCTTCTAAGCCTCTAGATTGCATTGTTTTTGTAATTTCTCTTCTCCAGGAATTTGGTGGTCTTCCCCTTTTCCTTCTTTCTGGCGGAACATACATTAAGGCTTTCTTTGGCCACCGCTCCTCCTCCATTCTCATCACGTGACCATACCATTGTAATCGCCTTCCTTGTATTCTATCTGAAAGAGTATCTCTAATTCCTGTACGGTTTCGTATTTCCTCATTCCTGATTCTTTCCATTCTCGATACTCGACATGACCTTCTAAGATAATCCATTTCCACAACGTCTACTTTATCTCGTTCATTCTTTGTCATCGTCCAACATTCGGCACCATATGTGGTAATTGGTTCTACAATTGCTCTGTATACGCGAAGTTTCGTATGCATCTTTATTTTATTAGACCACAGTAATGAATTCAGTATTCGGATGCATTTTTTCCCTTGGGTTATTCGGTTTTGTACATCTATCTTAACTCTGCCATCTGCTGATATGATGCTTCCTAGATATTTATACTGGTTGCAGCCTTTTATGACTGCGTTTTCAAGCCTCAGATCTGTGGTATTTCCTCCAATTTTTAAATATTCTGTTTTGCTTATGTTTACAGTAAGCCCCCATTTGGCATATTCCTCAAATAATTTTCGATTCATATAATTTATATCTTCCTCATCGGTTGCAACCACCACCTGATCATCTGCAAACAACAATGTATACAGAGTTTCTTGTCCCACTTCGATGCCCATAAATCTACATTTATTTCTCCAATTCCTCAATGCTTCTTGGACGTATATTTTAAAGAGTGTCGGTGACAAACAGCATCCTTGCTTTAGGCCTTTAGTGACTTTAAATTCATTTGAGGTTCTGGTTCCAATTTTTACATAACTAACTGCATTTTCGTACAATTTATATATCGCTCGGATATACGTCGAATCCAATCCGGACCTTTTGAGGACCTCAAACATTTTCTTTAACGGGACACTATCATATGCTTTCTCAAGGTCTATAAATACCAAATGGGTCTCTCTACTTCTTTCGACACGCTTTTCAATTATTTGTCGTAGGATAAATATATTATCAAGGCAGGATCTCCCGGTACGAAAGCCGCTTTGTTCTTCAATATCTTGTATCTGTCTTTCAACCCTCTTCTTTAATATTCTGCCGTACAACCGGCCCACAGAGCTCGTCATACTAATACCTAGATTAATTAAACCTTAATACCTTACCAGATTATACCTTACCAGATTAATTAAAGAAGATTAAACGAACTAATCTTCCAGAGTCATTGAATCTTGATAACGACAGTGCTGCAATTCAATTTGATGACGGCAGTGCCGAAATTTAATTTGATAACCGCAGTGCTGGTTTGTTTTGTGTTTTATTTTTAAATTTTGTTTTCGAGTTCTTCTAGATTCTATTTAATTTTGCATGTCATTTTATGTGGGATAATTGTTAAGTCAAGTTTTTTTGTTTTACCACCTAAAAATTTGTCTATATGTTTCACTTTTATTTGCATATCAACCATTTCTTGAAATAAATTGTTTATCTTTTTTATTCTTGTTTGCTTTTTAACTATTTGTTGAAAAAAATTGTGTTTGTTTTGAACTGACTTATTTATTTCTTTTACGAACAATAAGTCCCCTGATCGAGTATTAAATTTAAAAATTTTGATAGTTCTATTACGACGAGAAAGAAAGATCTGGCCGTACAAGCCTTAAGTAGGTATGTGGACTATTTTCGCTGAACAAATTTGTTATTTATTTAAGTATAGAGTGTTGGCAACATTTAATCAAAAATTTTTACTTCAAGATATTTTACATTTTTGATTTTCAGGACGAAACGTTAGTAAAGATTTAAGCTTTCTTAATTTTCTTCTATTATTTACAAAAAAATAAGTGCCGCCCTTTACCTATCTTTTGTTTCGTATATGTGGTAATTTTTTCTGTAGAACCAAATACCAATTGCTAAAGCTAGTTTAGAAGCCACAACTCGCTCTCCACCAATCATCTATCTGCCGTTCGCATTATATCAACTGGTGACCTTTCTCGAACCTATTGGTATATGTATAATGTCAAATATTTCACAATATAATATGGAATCCTCAAAGAGTAGGTGTATGTAATATAAACGAGTTTTTAATAGTTTATTATCACAAAATATAAATATGAGATTACGGTATACGAGGACAAGGTGCAATGTTCTTTGCCCAGCCCATAGATAGCACTGCTATATATAAATGAAATTGCAATTTTATTATATTGGCACAGTGATTTGAAATGGTTAACATCAAATCTGAACTTTATCAAATATATTGTGTTGAAATATGTGAAAATTGCCTAAACTTTATTGTTGTATACTGCAGTATAAATTATTTTATAAAGTTGTGTATCTGTTACGCGAAGGAGTGTAGGTGAAGCTATAGTTTGATGTTGAAGATTGCGAGTTAAGTGATTTATTTTATTTAGGCACAGTTAAATCTACCAACACTTTTATTACTATTTTTCTTGAAAACTGAGTTTAAACAATACTTTGCTATGTCGATGAATACTTAATTGTGTGTGCCATAACTAAGGCGAGATATAGTGCTATTAACTGAAAACTGTGATATGATTGTCTTAACTGACAAAGACGAGATAATATGTGTAGAGAGATATGTCCTACTGAGGATAAGATATAATTTTTGTCTGGCAAGCATTTTATAGTAATTTTAACTGAGGGGAGATTTTTTACGATTTTTTATGGCATTTCAGTTCTGTAAATTCCAAGCAATAAAATATTTTATGACCAGCTATTAAAAAACCTTTTAGTAAGAATAGAACAATGAAACATGTAGGTGTGTGTATATAGCGTCAGTTTTACTGACGCATATAGTTGGCGCTGCAGATATTGTGTAAATAATATATAGAAAAGGGTCTGATTTTTGAGGCAATAACAATTTACTTTTAAGACATTAAATCAGACGATATAAGTGTGGAAATTTTAATACGGCTTTTGGAGAAGATGCATAATAAAATATCAAGCAGACATACGATTGATAACATGAAACCCCAAGAACCCTTCTTGATTATCACATTAGGTTGACCGTTGGCCCTTTCAGTTTAGGTGAAAGAAATGAACGGGAAGATGGATTCATTGAATTCTACGGTCAAAAACAAGGGTCAATGATATCACAACAAAAATGGCCAAACTCAAATTGTTTTCCTATCCTTCATATGTTAACTTAGACTTAACTGGTAACCTTCAAAGAACGAATAAACCCAGTGTTAAGTGGGATAATGAGTACAGATGTTAAAGACTTTCTGAAGGGGCTTTAAACTAGCCATATTAGGTACTGCTAATCAATGTCATCAATCCGCAAGTAGTAGTTGTAAACGATGGATTAGTACCAAAACATGGGAAATTATAGAACAAAGAAGGAAACTTAAAATTGGCAGTTATTGATTAAATGATTATAAAACCTTCAAGAAAAATTTAACGAAGACGAAGACGTGGCAAAGATTAAGATCAACATGTTTCTAACATTTCCAAGTAAATGGAAATCCATATACTTCAAAATGAAACAATAGATTTCTTTCAAATCTCTTTTAGAAAGTGAAACTGCGTACTGCTCGAGAATTTAAACCCACAAACTAAAGATGATGAAACAGGTAATGTGGTAAGTGCTATGGACGCGATTCTGGAGACTTGGAAGAACGAAACTGCACAGAACTTTATGAAGAAATATCGTCTAAAATTAATCATATCTCAGCACTAGAAATCACATTAACAAATCTAGAATCAGATATCCTAAGGGCTGAAGTGGATGAAGCCATAAAACACCTTAAAAGAAATAATTCACCAGCTTTTATATAACAAGGGGACCCTGGTCCCAATTATTGTAAAAACTGGACCTTACACGAAATACGTTCACCGGAGAAATATTCAACAAGCAGTGTTTTACACAAAGAGACTATATTGAGAAATAAATGCATATTCATCAAAAAAACTATATTTTTATTACCAAGTCGAGAACTCTCTTCACGTTGCCCTCGTAACTATTTTCCAACTCACGTATTTCTATACTTATGTATGTCAAGAATGGAATTAAACCCGGCGAAAGTATCATTTGAAAAGACCAAATTTGGATAACCCACATAATAAATTAATTTTCTTAAACAAAGAGTACGGTAAAAGTAACGATTGGTAATTTTTTATGTAATCTTTTGCATAAACTTTGCAGAATAAGTGTTCTCGATAAACAAGAACGTTTGCCCCTTAGTACTGAACATACGAACGACACATAATTTTTTTGAATAGGTTATGTCATTTTTCGAAAAATTTAATTGAAATAAAGATAAAAGTATAATATTTTTATAAGACTTACAAGATATATTATTTTTCAATAGATCTAAATGAAAACTTCTTTAAAATAAAATTACAATTGAACTTTGATTAATCAACACTCTTTAAACCGTAAGTTGTTTCTGTTAACCGTCAGTATTATCCAAATAAATGCATAGTACCTACACTCTTCAAAATATATCTAAATGAGGCACTCTCAGTGTGGAGAAGAAAGTGCTGCAATATGGGCATCCCAATCGGATATGATAGATTGTACACGATACACTTCGCTGACGACCAAGCCATTCTAGCTGAAGACGAGAGTGATGTAGGCTACATGCTTAGAAAACTGGAAGATGAGTATACTAAATGGGGCCTCAAAATTAATATACAAAAAACTGAGTACTTAGTTGTAGGAGAAAAACCAGAAAGCCTACAAATCGAAATGGGAACTATAAAACCAACAGACAATTTCAAATACTTGGGAGTCCAAATAACCTCAAAAGCAGGAAGTAGCGAAGAAATACACTCCAGGATTGGCCAAGCAAGATCAGCCACCAGACAGCTACACGGACTATTATGGAATAAAAAAATAACAAAAGAAAATAAAAGAAGAATCTATAAAACAATAATAGAAAGTATTGGGTTGTACGGCGCCGAACTCTGGGAAATAAACCAAAGAAACAAATAAAAAATTAAGCCCATGGAAATGAACTACTGGAGACGATGTTGCCAGCTCACTAGACTTGATAGGGTGAGAAACGAAGATATTCGGAGAGAAATGGAAATCGATCTAGACATAATAGACACAATCGAAGCCAAAAGACTTAACTGGTATGGACACCTTCAGAGAATGCCTGAAAATAGATGGCCAAAAAAAATAGAAGAATGGACTCCGCCAACTAGAAGAAAACGAGGTAGGCCAAGACGATCCTGGAGAGACGATGTCGACGATGCAATGACCGCCAGAGATTTAACAACTGAAGGTTGCTTCGACAGAAAACGCTGGAAATTAGGATGCGAGAAGCGGCGCCAGCTGTAGAAGACTCGCTTGTTATATGTAGAGTAAATTCTCAGAAAACTATTCTCTAAGACCCAAAACACATAGATTTTATTTCATTAAGTACATGAGTGAAATGTTGAAGGAGGGGATTGAAATTATTCTCGAAGAATTGAAAAATTTTTTCAACGAATGTCTTCACAGAGGAGAAGTCCCAGATGATTGGAATGAAAGTTTGAAAATACTTCTCTTCAAAAACGAAGACAGGGGAGATCTGAAGAACTATAGGAAAATCTCCCTGCTGTCCCAAATGTACAAACTGTTTATGAGAGTAATAACTAACAGATTAACGTCGAAGCTCGATAGCTATCAACCGGTAGAGCAGGGAGCATTCCGAAAAGGTTACAGTACAGCGGATCAGTCAGAACGCTAATAGAGAAAGCCAATGAATATCACTTGAACTTATAAATTGGCTTCGTTGATTATGAAAAGGCATTCGACTCCACAGAATTTTGGGCAATAGAGAGAGCTATGAACATCTGCAGGATAGACTTCCGATACAGAATGATCATATATAATATTTACAAGAAAACTACAATGAAAATACAAATAGAAGCGAAATCAAAGATATACCAATAAACAGAGATGCGATTAATCTAGTTAACACAGCTAAGGAGGCGATCACAGGGACCAAATAAAAGAGGGTTAAGAAGAAGTAATTTGTGGTGGCCATATTGAACATCAAAAATGCTGTTAACTCCGTCAAATGGAATTGAATTATACGAGCTCTTTCCGAAATGAGGATGGTGACTAGTTACTTCGCTGATCAACTTTTGAAGTATGACACAAAGTCTGGCCCGAAGGAATATAGAATCACTGGAAGAATACCACACGGCTCTGGTCTAGGCCCTCTCTTGTGGATTATTATGTATGATTGATTGCTAAAGCTAGAATTACTAAGGGAAGCTGGACTCGTTGCATATTTCTTCATACAATATATTATATACAACCATTCTCTCGGTACTTAGGAGTGATGATTGATGCCAGACTTAAAGCAACAGGTGGAGCATGTCAGTTGCTAAAGCGTCAGTAGTAAGAGCAGACTTATCACGGCTAATGCCGAATGTAGGAGGCCTAAAAAAAGCAGAAAGACGTTATTGCTATCAGTAGTCACGTCAGTATTAACACACAAAACATTGCCAGCGCATTCCGCACACTATTTGATGACACAATATACGTCATAGCCAAAATGCTACCCATTGGAGTGCTAGCTCAAGAAAGGAAAGAAAGAGGGAAATAAAATTCTGATCTACAGTTTATAGTTATACTTTCTCAAATTCTATCTCAGATGAACTGCAGTCAACTGCAAGAGACCTTACTATAGGTTCTATTATGCTGTCAATAATATGTTCAATTTGTTTCTATGCTCAAGTGAAGATTTCAATTATCGAAAGATAATTTCACCAATAAAAATAAAACCACGTGAGTACAGTTTATCATTGTAAGTTCTGGGGGCTTGCCAAATTATATTGCATATGTTGCTACAGTCGAGTGGTTCTTTCTTGTTCTGTAAAGAGGTGTAACATGTGCCGCGATGTTGTTTAACAAATTATCAGAGGCAGTCTTTTGTTAGAGAGTGATTATGAGTGTCTTAATGTAATAATGTGTTTGTTTATATCTATACTTTATCACTTATTCTTATTTATACTTCACAAATTAAAACTAAAAATGACAAGCAAATATAGTAAATGTTAAAAATAATGTGTTATTATACTCCTGTCTAAGAATTTATTACTTTATAAATACAACTACTACAAATCACAAAAAATGTACAGGCCAAACCTTCAAAATTCTCACGTCCAATAAATTCTTGGTAAATCTCATAAGGTTGTACCTTTTTTACAAAGTGTGTCAAATCAAATCCAAAACTAAATAAAAAGGAAGTATTTAAAAATCAATTAGTAACAAACCAGTTCTGTTGTCTTTACAGTAACGAATTAAACTAATAGCACAGGCCTCGTGGTGGGATGATATTATTAGTACCGCCTTTATTATTGATTTTGTCTATTAATAACAAGCTAGCAATATAGAACTGGCATGAATTTATGATTTTAAACTACTGGTAATCATACTTATAATACATAATTGTGACTAAATATAACGGAACTAAAAGTCAAGACGATCTATCTTAACCATCCATACCAAAACAAAGTCCACTTATACAAAAACAGCCTGTTCTGGGATCAATAAATGTCTCAAAATTCATAAAACCGGTAAGCAGTGATAGTGATAAAGATGACTGGGAGACAGATGAAAAAGATGGTTTTTTGAGTGGCACAATAATATAGACTTTGAATAAATACATTATCTATCTCTTTATCCTTTCATTTAAATCAAAGCGTAATAGGTATAATAGTTGTATATAAACATACACATTTGTCGAATTAATGGTTCAAGAATAACGAGAATTACAATAAAGTTAGGTTAAGTGGTTAACATAAACAGCGAGACAATCACTGGTGCGAGCGAAGTGTGGGCAGTCGACATTCGGCGTTCATTAGGCTTATTCGGGTCCTTTAAAGTACGTCAAAAAACCTACAAGTGGACAAATAGACGTTGCTATTCAGATATTTGCTTATGCTTGCGAATAAAGCAAATAATTGACGAATGTACCCCCAACACTTCGTCTAATGCGGCCGAATATGACGCATAGCGAAGGGTGCCACGACGATTTTTAATCCTCTCTAAATCTCTGGTAAAGATTTATCAGCGCCTTCTATTTTGCAATTCCTAGAATTCAGTATTTTTTGCTTACCTTTTGTCAAACTCTTATCTATTTGTTATCTATCTATTATTCTTCTATTATTTATTTCTGTTATCCATCTATTATTATCCATCAAGAAGGTCTTTGTAATGTACCTCTGTAAGATCAGCTTATTATCACCTGATCTTCTCTTCGACTCATTGTATTTTGAGAACGAATTTCGAAGTGAAATTCGAAAGGTCAAAGTAAAGGTATTTTAAACTAAACTTGTGAAAAATTTACTATATTCAATTCTCATTAAAAATAGTTAATATTAAAATGCAACGAGAAAATAGCTTCAGAATAGTTTCATTGTCGGAATAACAATCATATTGAGTTCAATCTAATCGCACAGCTGGTGGAACATTCCTTATCTGTTTCAGTGAATTAATTTAATTTTAGGTATTAAATTAATCATGATTATGTTTGTGGTATTTTAAATACAAATTTTTTCGTTCGAACTTTGAACTGTTACTCATATTTTGATTAATCTCTCCTTAATCTCCCGCATTGTATTTAATATTATGTCGCAGCGGGTAAAACATCAATTGATATCTTATGGCTAGACTTTTGGTCTATTAGAAAACATAAACGGAATAAATTGTTTGATCAATAAAAGCAGAATATCTCTAGAGGGAGAATTAGTTTGACCTTGAATATCGACGTAGTGCCTGGTGCAAATTTTGCTGTAAAATAGACAGAATATGTTGGAGGTTGAGTTACGTTAATTAAAAATAGAAAACAGTAAAACGAAAACTCTAACTACAATGAAAGGTAAAAATAAAATATAGGGGAGGGCTATATAACTTTTAGATCTATAAGAAATACCAGATGAGAACGATGTAATACACTTTATAAAAATACTCAGGCTAATATGATCAAAACGACTCTGAAAAGAAAATATTGGCAATAGTTTTGGCAATACTAGTTCACTAGAGTATAGTAGACCAACATTTCTGTTTCTAATTGACCTAAAGAAAGGGTTTGACAGAGTAAGACTCAAAGATGTAATCTATCTTCTGTATAATACAGAAGTTCCCCTAAATATTATAAAAACTATCGAAAACATCTGCCAAAACAATAAAATGGAAGTCAGAATAGATGGACAACTTACAGAACCTATAGAAATAGGCAGCGAAATAAGACAAGGAGATTCATTGCTCTTCAATTTTATCATGGATGAAATCGTCAAAAGCGTTAACAAAGGAAGAGAATACAGAATGGGAAACAAAGAAATAAAAATACTCTGTTACGCAGACGACGTAATATTGATAGCCCAAGATGAAGATAGTTTGCAAAGACTGGTCCACAGATTTAACATAAGAGCAAAAGAATTTAATATGACAATCTCATCTCAGAAAACTAAGACAATAGTAGTCAGCAAAGAACCAACCTGATGTATGTAAAATAGAAATTTATAGCATCAGTATTAAACAAGTAATGAAAATAAAATACCTGGGAATTACACTGTCTAGCTATGGAGACCTGGACAAAGAAGTGAGAGATCAAGTACAAAAAGCAAATAGACTGGCAGGATGCCTTAATAACACTATATGGCAAAACAGACACATAAACACTGAGATGAAGTCAAGAATTTATAAAGCCAGTGTAAAACCAATAATGACATATGCCTCAGAAACAAGGCTTGGCATAGCCACAACGCAAAGGCTACTGGAAACGGCAGAGATGAGAGTACTGAGAAGAATTACAGGAAGTACGCGGAAAGATCGAAAGAGAAGTGAAGACAGAAGAAAATATAATGAACAGTGTATAAATGAATGGACACAAAATAGAAAAAAAGAATGGAATAACCACATAAGCAGAATGGAGGAGACCCATATCGTCAAAAGAGCAAGAGATAAGTCACCAATCGGCAGAAGAAGTATCGGACGACTGCGCAAAAGATGGAGTGACAACCTTCCACAGAGGTATTAATCCGCCAATAATTGCTTATAAAGAGGAAGAAGAAAAAGAAGTAATTTTGGCAATAACCGGAAAGGATTAGCGAAAAAGGTCGAGACTCAACTGCAATGTCCATGTCGTTGTACGACCAGGGGCCTTAAGCAACACCACCTTACTGGGAGGAACGAGGGGAGAAATCCTCTGAATATGTCTAACGATATTCAAAAGAAAACGCCTATCATTCTAACCATCAGAATGGAGCTCTGCCCGACTGCTCAGCCTTCGGTTCGTTCCCTGCTCATTTTTTTTTCCACATTTATCCCAGAAAGGTACACGAAAGAAAAACTTAAGTCATAATAATATAATTATTTAATAAATTAATATTAAGAAAAACATTATATTACCAGGGAGTAAAAAAATTAATTCCAATCTGCAATTCAAAGCTTGCTGGTTGCTGGTATGAAATAATTAAAATAGTACTCAGCTTGAGTTGTTTTTCAGCAAAGTCACGCAGTTCTAGAGGAAGGGTTCCGGTCTTTGTGGAAAATTAATCGTCGCCGGTAGTTGCTATGTGGCTGGATGGCTGTTTCTGCATCTTAATGTTAATTCTGGTACACGTATAATTTGGATTTACAAACATTGGGTTTCATTTCATTCCTAAAGGTGGTAGTTCAACTCGAAAATAGTGGGTACTATTCTGTATCAAAGGTAGTTGTGCAATTCTTAATATTGGGTTAGATTCCTTCCCCAATGTTGTAGCTGATAATAACCAAAACACTAACTTAAGCTCTATAATATTTACTGCTTCATAGATAGATATATGTAGATGGAAAAATGCTTATTCGAACTGGTATGAGCTTATATATCTGAACCGGCTATTAAAAAGTGTGAAAGAACGAAATAAATTAAACTGATGGTAGTTAGGGCGCTTGCGAATAATACAATGTGGAGGAAAAATACCAAGCACAGCTTGGTGTAACGATCAATCGATCGATTGAAACGTTACACAACTATGGTAATAGTACATCTAATGACGATGATGTCTTGAATAGATTATAGACGAATAAAAGAATTCAAACGAAATTGTACAACATAGAGATACATGGTTTTAGGCCGTAATATGATATTATTTATTTCTGATTCCTTATTCGTCAGTGACTAAAGCAGATATTACTACTTCCTTTTCTTTTTAATTTTCTTAACAACCGTTTCGTTCTTCATTATTTTCCAAACAGTTGTACTGGGCATTTTAATGTGCCCAATGTTTCTTTGCTCTTTTTGCAATTTGTCTCGAGATACTCTAACTACTTTGTTTTTTTCGTCAATCTCTAAATTTGTTCCATTTTGCATTGTCGTTTGTTGTCGTGTCATTTCTTTTTCTATCAATATTTTTTCTGGCTCTTCTTCTGAATATTTTCATCTCTGCTATTTCCTTTATTCACTTTGTGAAACAATGTATGTCACGTAGTTCATGTCACGTTATAAACGTATTTATTTCCTCAATATTTGATCTTTACGATTGGAAAATGACTTCTTTTATTTTTAAGACCAATTTTAACGGTCATCAATAATTATATCTATGTAGTTAAAATATTTAACTTAGCAACATCCAAGAGGAATCCTTTAGGATTTTTTACGTTTGATATATTTCTTTGATCATAAGTTTGTTAGTGTTTCAGGCCGCCAATAAAGCTTAGTAATTGGTTTCAGCATGTGCAATAAGGTGCTTATTTATTTTATTGAATATATTTCTTTAATATTGCAATATTCGGACAAAAACGTAAACTAACTCACAAAGAATTAATCGATATTGAAATTTATCCAAATTTAGTTCGGGTAACGAATTTGATTTTTAAGTTTAAGTTTAAGTTTAAGTTTAAGGAGGAGAAAAAAATTCTTAAATAGAGTCGGAAGATGAACTGAACATTATTCCTGAACCCTGTTTTCTGGTACACAACTATTCTGAACTTTTTAAGATTCACATTATTTAGTGCAACAGGTGGAACAGATCTTCAAATTACTTAAGATAAGGAACTGAAAAATATTTTTAGTTTATATATAACTGATGATATACTTGACCTAATAGTTAAACAAACAAATTCTTATGCAGCAGAACTTCAACACCAGGAATGTTTAGTAGGCTCAATAAGAATTTGTATTAGGTGTAAGTATTAGGGTATTGTAGGTGGTAAGATACTGGCAGAAAAGAAATTAAAATATTTCTAGGTATATATATATTATTGTTTTTTACAAAAGAAATGCAGATATCAAGCACAGTTTTTTTATTAAATCTTGGGCAAGATTTAATAAAAGAACTGTACCCGATAGCCGCCTTTTTGTTGTAAAATTCATTTATTTGAGCATTCAACAATATCTTATTTAAATATATTATTAACTTCATTTTTGTATATTGGAATTTATAAGCGATGTTCATTTAAAAAAAAACCATCTAGTCGCCTTTAAAAGCAATTGGTTCCATAAAAGCTCTATACGAAAAGTTACTTTCAAAAGCGACTAATGGATTGTTTAATAAACATCCGAGGTATATATTAACCATAAAAGAATCGAGGCTTTCGAACTCTGGTCATACCGCAGAGTATTAAACATATCATGGACTGACATAATTACAAATAAAGAAGTACTGGAGAGGGTAAAAACAGAACTAATCACCACTAGACAAACAAGAAAACTGGAATACCTAGGCCACGTGATGAGAACACCAAAATATCAAATAATACATGAAAAGATTCAAGGAAAAAGATCTGTTGGACAAAGGCAGAATTCTTGGTTGAAGAATCTGCGTGATTGGTATCAATGCAGATTGATTGATTTGTTTAAAACAGAAAGTTCAAAAATAAAAATAGCCAGTATGATTGCCAACCTGCGTAGGGAGACAGCACTCTAAGAATAAGAGCCATGCTATCTTGGTGGTCTACCTTTGTAAGGTATCCAATGTTGTATTGTGGTGTTCCAGCGTTGGTCTTTACGTTGGAACCTACTCTTATACTAGGTTATTTTAATGCCAAGATTAAATCGGAAGGTAGAATTAATATTACTGAAAAATTCGAGTTGTGGTGTTAAGGTCGCATGCTTATATTCCTGTTTACATACACAAACAGCAACAATTGATTAACAACATTAAAATGAGAAAAGTATAATATTTCGGCCACATAATGAGGGCCTAAATTTCGCTTACTGCTGTTGTTAACCTTGTAATAGTTGAAAACAAGCATGAAAGAAGCAGTCAATTTACAGAAGTTGAATTATATCCTGTTCGTGCCCTGTATCTGCAATTATCTACATTTCAGAAAACATATGATTTTTTTCATTAGAGTAGATCTCTTTATGATCCGCGGAGCGGTAAAAGGAAACTGGGATGCCCGATGTTTTACTAATGAAGCTTTGGCGTGATATAACACTGTGCAATTAAAAAACAAAAAGATGGATGAGTTCGTCAAAAAAAAATAAAGTAGATATACATACAAATAACATTAACATACTTATTAAAAGTTTGTTTTATGACCTAAAAGCTTATTGTTTAGTTAATTATTTTAATATGATTCTTAAACTATTTTCTTGCGGCAATTCTACATATTTAATCCGAATAAATCACCATTTTAATTAAAAATTCGTTATACGAGAATGCTTCGTTCAAAAACTAACTTAAATACAGTAGAAGCTCTTTATTCGCGGGGATATGTTCCGTAAATATGCCGCGAATACAGAAACCGTAAATATGGAATGGCAATTTATATGATGTTATAGGAGAGAGGTTCCTAGGTGGCGAAATAAAAAATCAAATACATAAAAAATCAGTTTTTGACCATACATATTGATTAACTTTATATCATCTTCAGGTGTAGGCAATGGTTTAAAGAATTTTCTGTTACTTGGCAGTTTTTAAACTTCAATTTAGCATTAGCAATTTTCCTCTTAAAAATAAGACCTCGTTCCATTGATGGATCAATTTTCATAAAGAAATCAAAAAGCTCATTTGCCATTCTTAAACCTTCACTAAGATTTGGCAAATTAAATGACCTGTTTCCAATGCTTGTTAAAGGCTCTTCTTCAATGGGTTGTGAATTTACCATTTGCTCCAAGTCGGTTTCCGTCAAATCTTCATCTTATAATTCAAGCAACTGCTGATCGTTACTTGATTCTATCTGTTCGAACTCATCTCGTCCTATTCTACCCGCAATTTAGGCAATGTTTGCAGTTAGAGTTTTAACTTGTACAGATTGTTTATCATTTTTCGCAGTCAGAACAGGTCACAGTTTTTTCCAGCATGATTTCAATGTGTATGGCTTCAGTTCTTGCAATGATTCTTTTATGTTCACAATGCATTTTGTTATGTCAAATTTTTTCCAGGATTCCATAACATTCACATGAGGATCACATTCCATATGATTCAGTATCATTTTGAAGGTCCGCCTAACCCTGGATTATTTATAAAAAATGTCACTTTTATATTTGGATGCACAGATTCAACTTCGCGAGGATAACCTGATACATTGTCCAAAACTAGAACTGCTTTAAAGTCTAAATTCTTTAATTTCAAATAAGTTTCGAGTTAAAAATAGCCCTTGTAACCCACGTTTTCTTATTAGCACGACAAAACACTAGCAGGTCATCCTTGCTTTCATTTTTTAACGCACAAGGAATTAAATATCTATAAAACATGGTCTAATAACACAATCTCCAAATGCATTAGAACAAAGCAGCAGTGTATCTCTATCCTTTGCTGCATTAAATCCAGGGGCAGACTTTTCGGTTATAGAAATGAATGAATGAATTTTATTTGGCATTATCCTTCAAAACAGTGCAGTTTCATCTGCATTAAATACTTGCTCAAGTGTATATTTTCCACCAGCTATCAGGTCCGCAAATTCTCCTGGATATATTGCTGGTGCAGCAGTGTCCGCAGATGCAGCTTCTCCCAACGATTTTAGTGCTATGCAATGATTGTCGCACCTTAAATTTCTTGAACCAACCTTCTGATGTTTGAAATCCTTCATCTGTATATTCAGCACCACCACTACCACCAGGTTCTTTAAAATGTGCATAAAGACGCTCTGTCTTTACCCGGACCATTGGACCACTCAGAGGCACACTTTTTCGGTTAGGGTCTTCGATCCATAATGACAATGCCACTTCCATTGTTTCTATTGCTGGATCACGAACAATTTTCGATCGTATATTTATAAACATTTCCATTTTCACTTTAAGCGGTAACACCGATTTTTTTTCGCATCATAACTCGTTTTTCGTTTTTGTTAGTCGACATTATAAATTAGGAAGAGAGCGGAAGAGACGTGTTACTCGATCATAATTTTTGTAAGGAATGGAAAGTAAAACAATAAAACAAGCAATGCGGCTCTTACCAAAGGACGGAACTTCCAATTCTGGCAAAATTGAATACTTTATGTTTTGAGTAATAAATTAATTTTACCTACATATTCTATTTGTTTACATGCTCAACAACGCCCGCGGCGAAAGCGGTTTGCCTCAAAAGAACCGCCGAACCAAACAAAAAACGACGACAGCTTTTGATAACACAATCTAGGCGTAGTTGTAATAAGGTCGTTAGATCCCTGATCTATTAGAATGTTTTGTAGATTTAGATAAATGATAAAATTTTGATATTATACTTACTTTAAACTGAAGCAACTGGCACTAGAACAAAAAATATAATATTAGTAAATGTTACTAGCTCAAACCTAACAAATATAGTAGTTTGTATTATAGCGGGTGTTATTAATGGTAAAGAACAGTAACACACAAGAACAAGAACACACTATTTGTTGCTGACACTGTTTTCAATCAAAACCCTTTAACAGCTACAATTTGGCCCTTGTTTAGTTTACAGTTTAGTTTATTTTAGTATTTTATATAATCGGTGTGACCTGCCTGTCCTTACATATGGCGCAGAGACACTTACCCTAACAAGGACATCTACACGAAAACTACAAGTGATGCAACGTAGAATGGAAAGATCATTGTTAGACATAACGTTGCGAGATAGGGTAAGAAACGAAGGAATCCGTAGAAAAAGTGGTGTAGAAGACATTATAAAACACATAGCCAAAATTAAATGGAGGTGGGCAGGACACGTCGCTAGAATGAAGGATAACAGGTAAACCAAAAAAATCTTGGAGTGGAGACCGAGAGCGGATAGACGAAACCCGAGAAGACCACCCACAAGATGGACTGACGACATAAAGAGGATTTGTACCAACTGGATTGCAGCAGCGCAGAATAGATCTGAATGGAGGTTTTTCGAGGAGGCCTATGTTCAGCAGTGAACGACTATGGGCTGATGATGATGATGAGTATTTTATCCTAAACCAGGCTTGATTTTGGATCTCTGTCAAACCAATCTGTGAAAAAACTTGCAGAAATATCGTGGTTTGATTATCCTATATATATTAACAATTCTGGACTAACATCATCGCTCCTATGAGCTAGTTCTTCTTTCTGTGTAGCTTCTGTTTCCTTAGTGTATTCCCCTGATCCGCCAGTTACATTGTTTTTATTTTCCTTTGCTTTTCCTTGCTTTCCGTTCAACAGTTGTTCGAAGTGTTTCCTTCATCTTTCCATAATATCCTTGTCGTCTATTAATATTACTCTGTTTTTGGTCATTATTGATGTTAGCTTTATTTCGTTAGGAATTTAACATTTTCTTTACTTTTTTTTGTTCTATTTTTTCTTAAACTGTTATTTTCTGCATTTTAAATCTTTCAATTTTTGTTGCGTTTTGTTTTGTATGTATTCTTTCCGTAATTTCTTTTATTATTTTATTTTGATCTTTACCTCTTTATTCAACCATGGTATCTATTTAACTTTTTGTTATTTCTTGAGGTAGTAAATACTAGTTTTGCTGTATTTATCTTCTAAATTTTCACCATTATTATTTTATTATTTCTGACATTTCTCCTTCTCTAACTCGTCCTTCTATCTGATTTTCGTTGTTTCTTTCCTTAGTTTATATCTAAGATTTGATGTCTTACAAAATACAATTCGGGCAAATATTCAAGATTACACTGAAGCAAGGTTGCAGTATTTTGAATTTTGAATGACAGGAAATATGCACAACGAAGCTTCTCTTGTTCTCTTGACATTCAAGAAAAGTTCAATTTCTTTATAGCAACGGTTGGTTTGTGACTCGACGAACCCAGATTCTTTAAATTGGCCTTTTGTACATACAGTAGACTCGCGATTATCCGAGTCCCGACCAACTGAGCCTCTGGATTAACCAAGGTAGTAATTGAAAAGAACGAATTATGTAATAAATAAGCTTGGCGAGCGAGATCAAATAAGCGTGTGAGCTGGCTGTTGATACGCTGAAGAGATGAGTCACTAGCTAGTGTTATTATTCTAGCCACTATGTTTCTACTGGCCGCCTCAATGCTCCCAACCAAAACACTGGTAGCCCAAAGTGAAAAACTACGTCTGGATACAAAAAAACAAAGAACGAGTAACTTTTTTGATGTGTAGCAACTCTTCCGGATCCTTAAAATTAAGGCCTCTACTTATTGGTAAATCGAAGAATCCAAGGGCTTTTCAAACTCTTTAAATAAACTGCCTACCCACCATATACAGGAATCAACGTAGTGCGTGGATGGATTGTCAAATTTTTAAAGATTAGTTTTTAAACGAGTTCGTTTGCATTGTTGAGCAATAATAAAAAAAGAAAAACCTACGAAGAAAAGCTATTCTCCTTTTAGACAATTATTAAAGCTGCTTTCTTACCACCAAGCGTCACATCTCTCATAAGGAGTTTTAGAGGCTATGATACAGAACTATCGTCAAAGGGTTCTCTAAGTGTTGTTGACCTGTTTGGATGAGGGAATGACTATGACAGCGGCCCTTAAAAAGATCACCGTTAAGGATGTGTCTTACTGGATAGCTTCAGCGTGGGATGATGTGAGAGTAACAACTTTGCAAAAGTCATGGCGAAAGCTTTTTCAAATTGAAGCGAAAAGTGATGGAAAAGATAACAATAACTGTATTGTTGAAATAGTAGACATCGCTAATCAGTTACCAACGGAACTGCTGATAAATAATGAAGACGTCAGACGAAGTGAATTATGCAAGATCAGCAAATGGAACTGACTGATTATGCAATCGCCGACATGGTTATCAACCCACACAATGTCACTAAGAACTCTATCAAAGACACAGAAATCTATCAAAGACTTTTTTAAAACATGAAGATGATCCAGTATGTAAATGTTTTCCTATCTATATATTTTAACTATGTACTCTGTGTACAGGTTTACATACTTTAATTTTACCTAATACATTAATTACATACGTCACAACTTTTGAATTTTTCGTTTATTTAAAGCAAATACCCGATCCCTGCGATTCGGTATCAGTGGTATGCGCGGTCCCAATTAGCTCGGATAATCGCCAGTCTACAGAGTTTTCCCCGTCTTTGTCTTGACATTTCTTTTGAAGCAATATTTCTTATTAATTTCTTACTTTAATCACCAGTCTATATCTATATTTTTGGCTATTAAAACCGTATCGTCGGCGCTCATTTTAATTATTGATTTAATTTGTATTAAATCTAAAAGTTCAAAGCTGAATCTAAGCGATTTTTTGTGTAGCAATATTATACTTATAATCCTCTATATACAAGTTTATTTTCTCTCAATATGATATTTCTTTGGGCTAATAAAACACTCAAGTAAGGTCTCTGTATCACAGAGTTTAATGATTGATTTTGTTTGATGGTACAGGATGCTATTAAGATCCGTGTGTTGATTGCATTGCGTTTTCTATCCGTAATTAAATTAGGTCATTGTGCCTTCTCCGTTCGTTTGAATAAACTGAGTGAGTAAAATTCAGTTGTTTTTTTATACGATTTCAAAAAGTGCAAAAATATCTAGGATAAATTTAAACATAACTTATCTATACTCCTACAAGTACAAGGATATAGGTGTGTTTTGTTTAACAATTTCAATGCATTGCATGTATTTTATTATGTGGGCGTTGAAAGTAAACTCTTAAAAATATTTTTAGAGTGTGACTCATCAAGCTGATGAAATAGCTACCCGTATCAATGTACAACTCTCTTGTATGGTTTTAAATGTTCAACAATAAATAGTTTCTTTTGTATTTTTTGTGTCCAATCTATATAATTTTAAAAAGTAAAAGTAGGTATTTTCAAAACAGTCTTTAATTTGGAGCACCAAGAAATAATTTATTTACAATTAAATTTAATCACGTGAGATACACAGGCAAAAATTGACTTTGTTTATCAATTTAAATTATTTTAAATAAACCTTCTTATACTTAGATCAAAATATTCAATTAAGATAATTGCTTTGGACCAAAAATGCCATTTAAGTGCTTATAATAGTTGATCCACTTTTTTAGTATACGATTTTCAAGATGTAACCATATTAAGAGGAATAATATACCTATAATAGTCCAGTAAACCATGATAAAAATATGATGTAACCTCGATTTCCATCAACACGCATCGATTTTGATGACATTTTTGAATTAACCTTGTCTCCAATTTCAATATCATCGGTTTTTTTAATACCTTCAATTCTATAGCTTTTACTGGAATTTCATGTTAATGTTTCCTTTTTTAGAATGTTTCTACTAATTCTGTCTCTTAGTGTAACTCCTACCATTTTTTTCTTCCTTCTTGAAGGTGCAGTCGCTCTTTTTAACTTTATTATTATTGATGTGATCCATATATTCGGTATCGTTCTATTATTAAATACTAGACAAGGCGAAAACCTCGAGTTCGTTCGGGAAAACTTTCTCATGAGATTTTTTTGCATAATCACTTTCATGAGATACCCCATCAAGAGGTAGCCCAGGCGAAAAGTTGTTTAACTTTTTTAAACAATTTTTTTTAAACAAATTGTAACAATCAAGTTTTTCTGTCCAGGCAAAATTTTTTTTTAATATATATATATATATATATATATATATATATATATATATATATATATATATATATATATATATATATATAACAAGCGAGTCTTCTACAGCTGGCGCCGCTTCTCGCATCCTAATTTCCAGCGTTTTCTGTCGAAGCAATCTTCAGTTGTTAAATCTCTGGCGGTCATTGCATCGTCGACATCGTATCTCCAGGATCGTCTTGGTCTACCTCGTTTTTTTCTAGTTGGCGGAGTCCATTCTTCTATTTTTTTTGGCCATCTGTTTTCAGGCATTCTCTGAAGGTGTCCATACCAGTTAAGTCTTTTGGCTTCGATTGTGTCTATTATATCTAGATCGATTTCCATTTCTCTCCGAATATCTTCGT
This sequence comes from Diabrotica undecimpunctata, assembly GCF_040954645.1. NCBI lineage: Eukaryota > Metazoa > Arthropoda > Insecta > Coleoptera > Chrysomelidae > Diabrotica > Diabrotica undecimpunctata. The sequence goes on along the minus strand of NC_092805.1, from coordinate 150,477,638 downwards.
TTCTCACCCTATCAAGTCTAGTGAGCTGGCAACATCGTCTCCAGTAGTTCATTTCCATGGCCTTAATTTTTGATTTGTTTCTTTGGTTTATTTCCCAGAGTTCGGCGCCGTACAGCCCAATACTTTCTATTATTGTTTTATAGATTCTTCTTTTATTTTCTTTTGTTATTTTTTTATTCCATAATAGTCCGTGTAGCTGTCTGGTGGCTGATCTTGCTTGGCCAATCCTGGAGTGTATTTCTTCGTTACTTCCTGCTTTTGATGTTATTTGGACTCCCAAGTATTTGAAATTGTCTGTTGGTTTTATAGTTCCCATTTCGATTTGTAGGCTTTCTGGTTTTTCTCCTACAACTAAGTACTCAGTTTTTTGTATATTAATTGTGAGGCCCCATTTGGTATACTCATCTTTCAGTTTTCTAAGCATGTAGCCCACATCACTCTCGTCTTCAGCTAGAATGGCTTGGTCGTCAGCGAAGTGTATCGTGTACAATCTATCATCTCCGATTGGGATGCCCATATTGCAGCACTTTCTTCTCCACACTGAGAGTGCCCCATTTAGATATATTTTGAAGAGTTTTTCTAGTTTCTAGAGAATTTCTCTAGTTAATCTATTTCCAGTTTTAATGTTTGCCGTCATATTTTTGTAGAGCTGTTGTACTGCTTGTATATTTTTTTTGCTTATTCCTTGTTTTTCCATTGCTACCCAAAGCATTGAAAGTGGTACACTATCGTATGCCTTTGTCAGATCTATAAAGACTATATGAGTTGAAAGGTTGTGGGCTAATCTTTTCTCGATAACTTGCTTTAGAGAGAATATACTGTCCATACAGGATCTGTCTGCACGAAAGCCATTCTGTTCTTGTTTTTTTTTTTTAATTTCTTGGATTATTCTGAACAAAATAGGTCTCGTGTAATTTTTCTGTAAACTAGATCGTTTTCGAGTTATAAATAATTGAAAACTGAAAAAAGTGCAAAATATGGATTTTCAAGGCTCAAAAACACAAGTAAGAAATATTATTTTTGAATTTACTAACGACCTAAATTCAAATTCAAACTTTGTTCTTTCATTTCTCGATAAGTATTATGGGCTTATTTCAAGTTTTTATCTAGTCTTTTTAATACATTTTATTAGATTTATGGCTCTTGCAGGGAATCCTGAAAATCTTTCGATATAGCCACATTTTAAAGTACAATTTTTTGTGGAGGCATCTGTAAGCGTCCATGTTTCGGCACCATAAGGAAGTATTAGGAAAACATAACTTTTAAGTAGCTGAACTTTTATTTTTGTTTTAAGCTCATGGCTGGTAATACTTCAAAAGTTTAAAAGGACTATCTAGAAAATTTCCAGAATCTTCAGTTTCTAAATTTCTGGGGGTTCATTGCATCTTCGACATATTTCCAGGACCGTCTTGGTCTACCTTGTTTTTTTCTAGTGGGCAGAGTCCATTTTTCTATTTTTTGGCCATCTATTTTCAGTTATTCTCTGCAGGTGTCCATACCAGTTAAGTTTTTTGGCCTCGTATCTATTATGTCTAGGTTAATTTTCATTTTTCTCCTAATGTCTACGTTCCTCACCCTATCAAGTCTAGTGATTCGGCAACATCGTCTCCAATAGTTCCATTTCTATGGCCTTAATTTTTGATTTTTTTAGTTGATTTATTTTTCAGAGTTCGGCGCCGTACAATCCAATACTTTCTATTATTGTTTTATAAATTGTCTATACAATATTTTGCTAACTTTTGTCCGTCTCAACCATACAATTTGGTAAATGTCTTGCGTAGTAGTGTGTTGGTCAAATAATGATCATCACCATTGGCTCCAGAACCCATCTTGGGTCTTGGTCTGCTCAAGGATAAATCTCCATTCTCTCCTATTCTTCGCCTTGGCTTTAGAGTTTCGTACTCCCAACATTCTTAAGTCTTCCTCCACCTGATCCTTAAATCGTGCTCTGGGTCTGCCTCTCCTTCTCACTCCATCTATTCCTTATTTATAAATATGTTTTGGCGGCTCCATCTCATTCATTCCCTCTATGTGACCTAACCACCGCAGCCAGTTTATTTTGATGGACCTAACCTAACCTAACCTGTATCAGGTTTGTCATACAGGCGGTAAAGTTCGAAATTATAGCGTCTACGCCATAATCCGCCCTCCTGTACTCCTCCATAGATATACCGGAGGATTTTACGTTCAAAGCATCTTAAACGTTCTTCATCGCTCTTTATCATCGTCCATGTTTCTAACGCGTAGGTGAGGATGGGCTTGATAATGAGTTCTGTATATCACTTCTTCTTCTTCTTAGTCGTTAACCTGATGCAGGTATCGTGATATCATGAAGCTATTAGCTAAATTTCCCAATGTTCCTCCACGTTTTTCTATCTTCTGCCATTCTAGCACATTCTGACAATGGAGCGCCAATGGTAGCAACAATATGGTCTGTGTATCGTGTGGGAGATCTACCTCTATTTCTTCTGCCTTCTACTTTTCCCTGGATGGTAAGTTTTTCAAGACCATTTCTTCGAAGCACATTCCAAAATAGCTTATTATTTGTTCTGATATTTGTGTTCTTAGTCTTTTCTTTATGTTTAGCTGGTCCAGTATGGATTCATTTGTTCTTCGGGCCACCCATGGTATTCTCAGCATTCGTCTCCAGCAGTACATCTCAAATACATCTATGTTCTTTTTGTCTTTCTCAGTAAGGGTCCAGTCTGTATATCACTAGTTTCGTTCTTTTTGTAACTAGACTTGTTAAAAATTTTTTTAATCCATAATAGGCTCTATTTGCCATATATACCCGTCTGTTAATTTCTGCACTTACTGCATTATTCTGATTAATTTATGAGCCTAGGTATATAAACTCTCTTACTCCTTCGAAAGTATATGTTCCGATCGTTAGATCTTCGGGTTGTGCTGCTTGTATATAATTTGATACTTTCATATACTTCGTCTTACTAGTGTTAACCTCTAGTCCCATTCTTTTTGTTGCTGCTTGAAGCGCCTTGAATGATTCGAGCACGTCCGCCTTTCTTCTTGCAATTATGTCGATGTCATCGACGTACGCTAGTAATTGTACGCTGCGATTAATAATAGTTCCTCTGGTTGTTATTCCAGATTCTCTTATCGCTTTCTCTAGTGCAATATTGAATAGAAGGCATGATAGGCTGTCTCCTTGTCTAAGTCCTATCTAAGTCCTTGTCTAAGTGTACTGGTATGCGTTTTTTTCAACACTATCATGGGCACATCTAAAATCAACAAATAGGTGACGAGTATCAATGCCATACTCATATGTTTTTTCCAGAGCTTGCCTTAGAAGGAATATTGTTCGGTCGTTATGTCTTCACAATATTCCGATATTTTGCTAACTTTTGGCGTAGCTGATCTAACCGCTATTAGGTGCTGTCTCAACCATACAATTTGGTAAATGTCTTGCGTAGTAGTGTGCTCTACAACGGCTAATTTCTCGCAGCGACCATGATGACAGTTCCTTTTATGTTCAGACAAAGAAGTATTAACACTATACTTTGTTGGTCAAATAATGAGCCAAGGAATAAATTCCATGCCAAGGCCTATAAACGTCGAAAACAATAATGTGCCGCTATTTAATTATTTATTTCTCCAAAGTTATTTTTGTCCTATGAAATTCAAGAATTGCGTGGTAAGCGTCCCTCAATTAATGATGATTTCCTGTTTACTGTAATCTTACGGTCTTATCTGTGTTAGTGATTTGAAAATCGCTTCGAATATGTCTTAGCGGTAACAATAACAATCTTATCGATTTGATTGTTTACGTTATATAATAAATGGAGCTTCCATACGATAAAAGTTGATAATAGACAAGAATCTGAAATGTCTTAAATTTTTATAATCTAGTAGTAGAAACACGAATCTCATCCAAAAATAGGAACGTTCCTTTCAAGATGTAATTTCGTAAAAAATTGTGAGTAAATTTTTGGAATGGCAATGTTTGGAACACAAAGGATTTTACTTATTCAAAAATGTAAATTAGATTACCAAAAAGCGTTTGATCGTGTCCAACACCACAAGTTAATGCAGATCCTCAAGAAAGTTGATATAGACCAAAAAGACATAAGATGCATTGAAAACTTGTACTGGCATCAAACGGCACAGTTAAAAATAGACAATTCTATATCCAAACTCATACATATAAGAAGGGGCGTTCGACAGGGATGTGTGCTTTCCCCTCTTTTATTTAACATTTATTCGGAAGCCATAATTCAAGAGTATTTGGAGGATGCAAAGATGGGAATCAAAGTGAATGGAGTATTGATCAACAACATACGATATGCTGATGATGGTGTCTTAATTTGTGACAACATAGTCGATCTTCAACAACTTGTCACTATAATCGGAGAATACAGTAAGCGAATGGGATTAGAGATTAATACCAAAAAAAACCAAATTTATGATCATCTCCAGAAACTTGGATGCACTTGAAAACTCCACCATAACACTGAATACTAAGTCCATTGAAAGAGTGAGTAAATTTAAATACCTGGGATCGTGGCTTTTTGAAGACTGGGCATCGGACAGGGAAGTAAAATGTTGCATTGAGCAAGCTCGACAAGCTTTCGTAAAATTCAAGAAGGTACTGACTTGTTCAGAATTCGATCTTCAACTGAGACTAAGGTTTACTAAGTGCTACGTGTGGTCAGTGCTGCTATATGGCGTAGAGGGCTGGACACTCAAAACGAGGGATATAAACAGATTAGAAGCTTTCGAAATGTGGCTCTATCGCCGTATCCTAAAAATACCATGGACAGCGAAAATCACAAATATAGATGCCCTTAAAAGAATAAACCAAGAACGCCAACTTTTCGAAACCATCAAGAAAAGAAAAACGGCGTATCTAGGTCACATCATGCGAAATGAAAAATACCAGTTCCTCCAACTTATAATCGAGGGTAAAATTGAAGGCAAGAGAGGAATGGGACGCAAGAAAATGTCCTGTCTCCGAAACATAAGGCAATGGACAGGAATTAACGACATACAATCTCTGATACATATTGCAAGAAATAGAAAATTAATGGAAAATGTGATCGCTAACATACAATAGTGGATTTGCATCTGAAGAAGAAGGAGAAAAATGTAAATATCCTATCCATCGAAGAAGAAAAAAAAACCCAAAACCTTAAAAATTCGAAATGAAAATTAACTCTAACAACTTATCTATTTACGATTTTAAACTAAAGTTTTAGTTTCAAAATACTCATTAAAAGAATGCTTATTTTCTAAATTTTAATATAAAATACCACAAAATTAATTAACTTACCTTATATCCATTCTGGCTAGAGTCTTTTTATACTATCACAGATTGCAACAAAACCAAACTCGTGGGTTGGAATATAACTAAAATCAAAAACGAGTATTAATATAATGTAAATTTAATTTAAATTTAATGTAAATGTAATGTAAATTTATTGTAAACTTAATGTAAATTAAATGTAAATTTAATATAAATTTAATGTAAATTTAATGTAAATTTAATGTAAATTTAATGTAAATTTAATGTAAATTTAATGTAAATTTAATGTAAATTTAATGTAAATTTAATGTAAATTTAATGTAAATTTAATGTAAATTTAATGTAAATTTAATGTAAATTTAATGTAAATTTATTGTAAATTTAATATAAATTTAATGTAAATTTAATATCAATGGCGTTCAAATTTTAATTCAGTTTCTGTAGATATTTTCTAAAACAATAAAATTCACTTCTAAACTGTGTATCATAATTTCATTTTGTTGTTCTACCAAAATATATATTACACAAGCATTTTAATTTTTTTTCAATAATGCAGAACAATGCAAACATTGAAAAGTATTTTTAGGACAACAATAAATTATTCTAATTAAAATTGAATAGACCTCGCCTGCTTAAAATTAATTAACTAATATATCCTTGCGCTACTGGAATCAGTTGTGTATGAAATTATAAAGTTGTCTGGAAAATGGAGTCGTTCCGCTTCGTTTGAACAGATCCAGATCCTTTCCCGTAGATTACAACTATATGTCAAAACCAGACTCTGCAGATAAGAACAAAAAACAACGATTTCTGGTAAATGCACTGCAGCCCTTTACTGTGCCATGTACATATAGGTAGAAGTTTAGGTCTTGAATCTTTTAAAGGTTCTTTGTCCGTAGATTTGACCAATGTAATCCTCTTCAGGTATCTAACGAATCTAAATACCGGTTTTTCATGTGTTGATAGTCATCCGCTGATGTCATTGCAGGACATCTTCAGATCAGAGAGAAATCTTCGCGCTAAGATTCTAGTATCACGAAAAACGTGAATTATGCGTCTTACCGAAGCTCTGTTATATTGAGCTGTTGCAAAATTTGGTAATTCTATAAACGTTCTTGTAAGGCCACTTCTATTGCTTGGCCAAATTATTAAATAAATTTATAACATTTTACACAAACAGTAAACGATATTTAGTTACAAACTGGTGTAGAGTATTATCCAAAAATATTATTGGACGAAAACAAGTTTTTGCAACCATGTTATTTTATTTTTATGTTAAAATAATAACAAAAAATGGCTACCTCTCATTAAACTACGTAAAACTACAATATAAATAATAATGTATAACTTTTGATCATTAATGTATAACTTTTTTAACATATCCGTGAAAAAAAGTTTAAGTTTTTTCAATTAAAATGCACTTTTATTTGTTAAGAAATCATTTTAAATTTTTTGATCATCATTTATTTTTAATTCTGGCCAATTTTTTCTGTTAAAGTAATATAAATAAAAATCATAATTGCGTAATTGGATGTTTACGGTGATGCGGTTTATTTGAGTAAGATTTCTGCTTCCTTGTTTTCGGTTCGTTTTAATCAAAGTATAAAGTTGTCCTTGTTTTCCCGAATGCAGTTCGGTTCAATAACCCTATTAAGTGAGCGGAATATGAAACTTGGATCTATATTAAACTAGGAAAGAAAATTTCAGTGTATGCGATATATTTATATAGTTTGTAGATAATATTTTGCTCAAGCTGCTTCTCGGATGGAGCTTAAGAGTAATATTTGTATTAAAATAAAAAAAAAACTAATACATGAAATAAACAGTTCTGAATTCTTTCCTTTTCTCCATTAATTCTAGAATTTATACTCATCCAATATTTATGTCTCTTGCAGTCAAATTGGATACATAAGCTGAGGATATGTAGATAATGTGTTCCACATATGGCGCCATGCACCAGAAACACTAAACATTTGTTTTAGTTACATAAGCTCTAAAGAAGAATTAACCAAATTAATCATGGAAACGGAAAACAACTACAACAAGTCACTACCATTTGTGAACGTGTTACTTACAAATGAGGATAAAGGATATGTAACTACAATCTACAGAAAACCAATCCACATCAATAAGATATTTAAATTATCACCCAAACTACAACAAAAATACTAAAAAGAGAATTATGAGCTGAAATTACCTGTCTATTAAATATTATAATTATTCATTATCATTTATATTCAAGAAATTCCACAAGATCATAGAACGAAACTAAAAAACAACAAAAACGATGAAGAAATTTTTATTATTTCCAAAACCAAAACAAACAACACAAAAGAAAAATCAACAAAACACTTTATAAATGCACTTTATTATACATTAAAAACAGAGATTTTTTTCAAATTCCAGATATGCAAACATGCCTAGGATAATGAGCGCAGAGTCCCATAAAAAGTTGCATTAATAGACATGAAAGAAATGGAGAGCAAAAAGAGGGAAATAAAAGAAGTATCCCTCATCTTGTACATTCCTAGTGATCTAGCTAGATTATAAAGAATTAATCTTAGTACACCGGTACACAATAGATCCTATTTGATCCTCTGGGTAAATCTGAAAGATAGTATTCGCTCCGTGCGTGACCATGGTAGGGGTACCTCTTGAAACGATGCCAGCGTGCATAGCGGCGAAATATGACAAAATTGGACACTATCTTTTTACGCATAAATTTTATCAAAAATGTGTGCAAATACACGTTGCGTATTTAGTTGTGTTAATAATAGCAAAACTAGTAAGTGTAGTTTTTATAGGTTCCCAAAGATTACATATAAATTAGAGAAAAGAAAAAGATGGATCCGTGCTATTAATATGAAAAAGGAAATATCACGTAACCTCATTTTTATGCAATTGAAATATTTAAATAATTTACCTTAAATGATATTTTATAAGGCTTCAAGCTAACTGCAGAGTGCCTGATGACTTTAGTTTTTATATCATAACTTTTACTATTACTGTTTTTGATTATATGTTCTTTCACGTGAAAAACTTGATTTGCCAGTACTAGATTTTTAACTTTTCGTTTCCGTTTGGGCTTAAAAAGATATATTATGATGAATTTTGAGAAACCCAGTTTTTAATACTACATTTATTTTGTACATAAACTGAAAAAATATAATTAAAAAGTTAATTATCAATAATTGTCAATTTCGCCTGTATTTAACAATGTAACAACATATGTCATTAATGTCATATGTTTAACCTGAAAATTGGTAGGTCCAAAACTGTCAGATGAAGGCGGTAGGTGTCGCGTCAGTCACGCACGGAGCGAATATTCGCTATCCCAGAATAGAGATTCGCTCTATTCTGAGAATCTATCATAGTTCCATTTACGATTTGTAAAAATAAAAGAGTGATCTAAAAACGTAATGAAAATTCGAAGCTACCCTCATGAAAACTTCAATAACCGTTATTTCGTGTTTTTTCTTCATTTCGTGAAAATATTTTATACTGAATTGTGTGATAATATTTCGACATAAATTTTCAGCAAAAGTTACAGCTTTTTTATTACTTTGTTGGTTCCTACAAATATCCTAAACCATTTCGTTTTATCGTCGAGATAAATTTCTTTTTGACTTTGGCCCTTATATTCTTGTCGACTTACATAATATTTTTGAAAAACATCGAAGCAGCTTAAACTATCAATTATTATCGTGTGTTTTCTGTAGGCTGTCGCAATAACGTAATGAAAATAAGGTTATTGATGCTTCTATTTATATTTCATGGGCTTTTATAACTGATATATTTTCAGAAAATAAATTATAACAAATAGTCTAATATATAAAGATTAGATTAAATTACAGAGAGAGTGATTTAATTTCTCGTCAAACCAGCTGTTTAGGGCAGCAGTGAACAGAAGTAGGGCAGAGTTCAAATAATTATGATGGTCACCAACCTTTGAAAGAAGACAGCAGCTTAAAAAGAAGAATCTGTAGGAAATATTAGTAAGCACGCAAGTTGTTCTCTAAGTTTTAGAAACAGTCGGTAATTTTTGGGCAAATACTGGTATAAGAAATCCTAGGATTTTCTATTATAGCGTCATCTAGACTTAACAGACACCTGTAGTTACCATTTTTTCTAGGAACTCCACTACAGTTACGCCTTTAGAATCCCGAAATAGGATTAGCATGACCTTCCTTACTACAGATTACATCTTCTTCTTCTTCTTCCTTTGCCCTATCCGTTTCGGACGTTGGCTATTAACAACGCTATTTTGACTTTGTTTACGACACCTCTGAACAGTTCGGTCGATGTTAGTCCGAACCATTGTCGCAGGTTATGCATCCATGAGTGTCGTCTTCTTCCCGGTCCCCTCCTACTGTCGATTCTTCCTTGGAATATTAACTGTAGCAGCCGGTACTTAGTATGCCTCATGACATGTCCGAAGTACTCAAGCTTCCGTTTCTTTACGGTGAAGATTATTTCTTTGCTTTTGCCTATTCTCTGCATTACTTCCACGTTAGTGATGTGGTCTGTCCAGGATATCCGAAGAATACGGCGATATATCCACAGCTCAAAGGATTCTAGTTTCTTCAGGGTGGCTTCCGTTGTGGTCCATGCCTCTGCTCCATAGAACAAGATCGGGAAGACATAACACTTGACCAGTCTTAATTTTAGTTCCATTGAGATTTTGCTTGTGAACCACTTTTTCATATTGTTGAACGCGTTTCGCGCTTTTTCAATTCGTGATCTTATTTCTGTTGACTGGTCCCATTTTGTGTTGACTGTGGTTCCAAGGTATGTGTATGTCTCCACTTGTTCTATTTTTCGGTTGTTTAATGTCAATTGCATCGGAGGTCGTTGTGGTCTGCTGATGAGCATGCATTTAGTTTTGGTTGTATTGAGTTCTAAACCATATTCTTGACTTGCTGTGAGTATGCTTTGCATGAGTCTTTGAAGCTCGTTGCAGTCATTTGCGATAATAACTGTGTCGTCAGCATATCTAATATTATTGATTACCTCTCCGTTTGTTTGTTATATATTCTATTGTGTATGATTTTGGTGAAAACTTTGGTAATGTGATTTATCAAGCTTATTAAGCGGTGTTGATCACAGTGTTTTGCACTTGGTGTTTTAGGTATGGCTACAAAGGTCGATCGAAGCCATTCCTCCGGAATCTCCCCTTTGTCGTAAAAGGTGTTAAAAAGGCCTGTCAGAAAATTGAGGAAGTGGTTATCCGTTTCGCATAGGAGTTTCGCATAGCACATCTAATTTTCTTTAAACGACTGTTAACCTTGATGTGTACACACCTACATCATCGTGATAGATCCAGAATTAATTGATTGTTATTAATCTTGCAAGAAAATTTTCTTTTTTTTTCCTGATGTCAGTTTCTGTGTTCAAGATTTTTCAACTGTTTGTTCATTGTAGTCTATATCCATCTTCTGTTTGTCTAACATTGATAATTTTGCTGATAATTTTTTTCTTTTTTTTTAAGTCTTTCAGTCCATATTTTTTGTTGGAGATTAGTGTTTCGTTTGCGTATAAGGGCGGATTGATGAAGGTATTACCATGGTGGATGTTGGTATTCTTTGATACTGATATCTTCATTTCTTGTTATGTATGTTTTGTTTCATCCCTAGTCCTTTTTTGGTCTTCTGCAGTCCGTAATTTTGCGATGTTCCTTCTTTCCTTGTAGGTTCAATAAATTCACCAAGATATTTAAAATGTAGCAATCTGTTAATTTCTCCGTATTTTGGTTTGAATTCGTTAGTATCCATCCTTCTTCTTCTTCTTCTTCTTCTTCTTAGCCTTTTATCGTCCATTTTTGGACATCGGCCTCTCCCAACGCCTCAACACCTTCTGTCGATCTCTATCATAAGCAACATACTTTCAATTTGTTCAGATTACTCTTTGTATGTCATCTACCTATTTCATCTGTGGTCTTCCTCGTGATCGTCTTTGTAAGTTCTTCAGTTTTTTTCGAAAGATATTTGTAGGATCACTTTTTCTACATATTCTTTTAATGTCTAAATCTGTATGATTGCTGTGTTTTCAACTTCTGTTCTTATTGTTAAATCATTTGCAAATGCGAGATAAGGTAAGTGAAGGTTAGTTTTAGTGGCTAAGAGTGTAATTGTCCAACTTTATCCAACGATGTTAAAAATAGCAATGGTGACAGACCATCTCCTTGTCTAACTCCCGTATTTATGTCGAACGCTTCTGAGAGTGCTCTTATGAATTTAACTTTAACTGAATTTGTTAATGTTTGCTCTACGAGACTTATTGTTTAGTGATCCACCCCTTTTTCTTCTAGTATTGACAGGAGTATTTCTCGATCTATCGAGTCATAAGCCTTTTTAAAATCAACAAATGTGCATATTATAAATTTGCATCTTAATGCTCAGAGTCGGGTCTGAATCCGACTTGGTATTCGGCTAAAACGTTTTTCATAAAACATATTCATTAAAAAAACAAAAAACAAAAATTTTATGATGCACGATGCGTTAAAGAGCTTTTATCTTTAACAAGCTTTGTTGGACACCTGTTAGAATTTAAGCATGTAATTGAGCTCTATGAATCAACAACATGAAATGCCACAAGAAAAAAGTTTCTCAATAATTATAGGCCATCCGGTATACCCTGATGTTTTTATCGTTATGTACCAAAATGTATATTGAGTCAACAAACGTACCATCCAACTTTGTAAACATTATTGAGTTTCCATAAATAACTAATAATAAACCAACATGACATCTTTGACTTTTTTTCTCAAAGAAAACAACAGCAAACAAACAAGAGTGTTTTATATTGGTATAATAACAGAAATAATAGAAACCTTGTATAACCACTATTACAAATAACTTACTTCCTATATTGATTGACCTAAAAAATATTCGAGAGATGTTTCACAGCGCAATGATAATATTCATTTATTGATAGATTTTACGTTTGTTTGAGAAATAATTTTAGTTACAGAAATCAATAACTCAAAAAGACACAACAGTTAAGAAGTGGTGTGCTAATTTTATAAGCAGTCGTAAAGAAAAATGCTGTTGATCGTTTTGATTGCCCATTTTCTGCAATTGTTCAGTAAAAAATAAAAACTTATACAAATCCGTTTTGACCGGTTGTAAATTAAAGTTACTTAAGACCGTAGTGTCGAATACATCAATTAGAAGACAGTGTTCGCCATTTGGCAACGAAAAAGCTTTGCTTAAATATGTTGCATTTGCTATTTGTCGGTCATAAGGAACAAACCGTCAACGATTCAGATTGCTTGAAACTTTTCCAATAAGTGACTATGGATAACAAATGGATCCGTTCCTTCGCTTTGAAGGCAAATCAACAGTCAGCAGTGTTCATGTTTTACTACTAATAACGATTATTCTTTCTGTTTCGGCACTCATGTACATAATATAGCATTCTATTTTCCTAAAGCTTACATCTCAAGCCAAGTCATTTTTCAAGATCCCATATCATTAACCCTGTCTGTGTGTAGACTGAGGTCTGGCTATTAAATAACGAGACTGCGCGCGCAGAAGGCGTCCTAGAGGGGAAGAGTGGGAAACGAATGCAGCAGTGGATAGCTAGAAGTGTCTACTCTTTCAGTACGAAAACACGTTTTTGTCGCTGGAGTAGTATTTTTTACCATTGCCGATAACAATGTGTGACGAAAATCATGAGCAACGGATTAATGTGAAATTTCTCGTTAAATTAAAAAAAAAACTCCAACTGAGTGCTATAATTTGTTGATAGAGGCCTATGGTGAGAATTCTCTATCTCGTGCGAGTATTTTCGAATGGTATAAATGGTTTTCTGAAGGCCGAGAGAGCGCCGAAGATGACCAACGTCCAGGTCGACCTGTCTCTGTTTCAACTCCGCAAACAGTGACCAAAATAAGTGAAATTGTGCGCGGAGATCGTCGTATGAGCATTCCGATGATTGCTGAGACTGTAAACGCCGAGCAAAATTGTACATGACTAATTGAACATGAAGAAAGTCTGTGCAAAGTTGGTCCCAAAAAATTTGACCCCTGACCAAAAGCTCGTCCGTCAACAGATCTGCTCAGATTTTCTTAAGAGGTTACATGAAGAGCCTGAATTAACGGAAAACATCATCACTTGCGATGAAACCTGAAAATACGATGTTGAAACTAAGCGACAATCCATGCACTGAAAAACTCCTGCATTGTCAAGAATGAAAAAAGCAAGGATGTCGAAATTAAAATTTAATGCCATGCTAATTGTTTATTTTTTTCGATATTAACGGCATCGTGATGACTGAATGGGTTCCAGAGGGTCAAACTGTAAACCAAACTTACTATTTGAAAGTTTTGGCAACGCTGCGAGAGCGAGTTCGTAAGAAACGGCCGTAGTTGTGGAAAAGTAAGCCGTGGATCTTAATTAGCCGCTAGAAGCAGTCCAGTGCTCGATCACCCGCCGTACTCGCCTGATTTAGCACCCTGTGACTTTTTCCTGTTTCCGAAGATCAAGTCTGTCTTAAAAGGAATCCGGTTCGAGTCGATGGAAGAGATGAAGCGAAAAACGGCGGAGCTCCTAAAAGCTCTAACAAAAGAAGACTTTCAATTGCTTTGACCAATGGAAAAAACAAATGGAACGGTGTGTGGCGAGGGAAGGGGAATATATTGAAGTAGAGCATTCGATTGAAGAATAATTTTTAAAATAAAACTCTTTTTCATAAGCAGTCTCGTTATTAAATAGCCAGACCTCGTATTTAGAGAAATGCGTAATATTACCGATGACTATGCCTTATTTTCTCCCTTATAAATGATTTTGTCTGGGTATAAGTATGTCTTTATAAATGATTTTGTCTGGGTATAAGTATGTTAAAACTGTTATGAAATTAACCGCGTAATATAAAACAAAAGTTCAAATAACCACTAAAGGTGTATATATTGCCACTCAAATTCTAATTAGTCTGGCAATCGGTTATAAAAAGAACCGAACCCCCGATTTGATCTCATTTCTTAGTTTGTTAACACGATGGCCGCTGACGTCATTTAAAAGTTTTTTGAGTGCAGTTCAGTAGTAAAAAACCCACGTAAGTAGTAAGTTTAATTATTTCTTTGCCAATTAATTTAGAGGTAATATAAAGAAAGGTTTTTCTTTTATTCCCAGGATTTTTCAATCCCCAGCTATTTGAGGAGATGCCCTTGCTAAATATTTCGTCAAATTCTGCATTAACGTTTTCCTGCTGATTACAGTAAAAGGGGCTTTGAGCTTTCGGGGTTTTTATACATATTCTTCATAATATATGGTTTCCAAGGTTCAACGGCTTCTAAAGTGCGTTTGAACAATTTAAATAGACTATTTGTATTTTTTACGGTAAATTATTTAAGAGACAGATTTGGAATATGAAATACTCGCAGCTTCGAAACCTTCGTCAATAGATTGGCCTATCAGCAGATTAATTTGTAACATGCCGCATAATATCGAAAAACATATCGGCAAATTGTCATTGTCATAACATAGCCAAAACTTGGACATGGTACTAAAAGAAGAACATGAATAAATATTAAAACCGTTCTACTGACCTACTACATTTGTCAATCTCTCTCTAAAAATAATACCATGGAAACTGTAATCTTATTAACGTCTCGATTTTAAAATCATTATACTCTTGTCAAAATTATAAGGTCATACATCCTACCATTTGAACCACCGGGATACGTATCATACATAATAATAAATTACTTATCGTTTTACGTATGCAAAGTTTGATAAATAGTATTCTGATAAATTGAATACAGTTCTTCAAATTTTCCATACGTATGAAACTAGTTATTAGTTGATAGAGATAAACTAGTTATTGGAGTTTGCAATAAAGTTTATTAGTTGCAATAAATAATAAAATTCCACTTGTCAGTCATAAACAATTTTACTGCACGGATACCGGCAGATGTTTTATTAGATTTGCTTTTAGGTAATGAGATATTAAAAAACGGTTAAAATAACTTATCACATTGAGTACGGTGTGACTCCAATAATGTTGTCACTAATATTATCATAGACAAAAATACAGTGAGACAATAAAACTGATCAAAGGCAGACAAGCATATTTAGACGGTGTTTCTATAGTTACACAGTGATGCTTTTTCATCAGGATTTTATAAAGTAACCGTCTGGAGAGACTCTTGTAAAGTGTGTCTCTTTTTTACTCTTATATGCGCTCTAGAAAGACATGAGAAATATGGAAATACGTGCTTGGCGGAGGAAGGCTATGGATAGGGACGACTGGAGAGAAACTCTTGAGGAGGCGAGAACCCAAACAGGGTTTAAAAGCCAGAATGATGATAATGATGTGCCCAAGACCTAGACTAAGCATCCAGTTTCGCAGATAATCTGCAGATCTACCTGTCTCAGATGGTAGTTGTGATCATTTTTTCGAGAGGGAGACTAATTTTATGAATCTCGTTTAAGCTTTGTGCTCCTTCAAGGGTTATATTTTTATTGGAGTGAGCAAACGCCAATTAGCGTTCCCACCGCCATTTCTAGTACCAGTATTGGTTTTTGTAAGTTATTATTTAGCGGGTAGCTGTGCAATGAGATTGGGAAAGACAGAAAATCAATCTTCCCTTATCATTGTGGAATTATTGCGACTCATAAGGAGTATACGGGTGTGCTTACTTTTTATGTGTTTAGTGTTTGACAGTTTTCTATATGATTTTTAGTTCTGTATATTTTTGGTCATATTGTAGTTTGGTGGGTTTGGGTTGTTTGGTTTATGTGAGCGTTGTGTGGGGTAGGTAAAGTATGTATGTGTATGGATTGTGTTATTGTTGGTGTGTAGTGTATTTATGTGCGAAGTTGGATGGATGTGAAGTGAATGAGGGATTTTCATATCCGAGGATAGGTCGTAGGCTGGAATTTGTTAAGGAGTGTGTACGGGTTGTGTTGGTTTTATATTGTTGAGAGTGGCTGACTTCAATTTTTCTGTCACTCCTCATTCCATCCCAACTGAGGAAATTATTTGTCAAACTGAAGAAGCTTTCATCTTCCTTCCTATCAAGCCGAAGTTGCCAATAATTCTTTGTACTTCCAAACCCCCACCGTCAAATATCAGTCTTTCAGAAAAAACTTCATAATAACCCGATCCTATCATCCTTCCGGCCGAGAAAGGCTATGCCACCGTCATTATCAACTCTTTAAACTATTTCGACAAAATGTTCAAACTTCTCAATTCCACAGAATACAAACGCGTCCCAAACGATTTCATCAGTTATGTAGAAAAAAAGACCAAATCCATGGTAAATAAGTCTACTCTACCTCCAGACATAAAAAAATCTCTTATACCCAGAAAAAAATCAACCCGAATTCCAAGAATATACGCCCTGCCAAAAACCCATAACCCCAATGTCCCCTACGACTCATCGTCAGTGCATACGACTACCCCACTCAGAAATTGGCGAAACATCTTACCTTATCCTTACAACCATGAGCCGAAAACGCCTGGTCCTTCGTCAAAAAATCTTTTCATTTCATTGATCTTCCGAAAAACATTTCTATTTCACCTAGAATTTTCATTCTAAAATCATTTCTTTATCGTCAAATTAAAGGTGCCTCAATGGGATCCCCTCTCTCTCCCGTAATAGCTGATATCGACATGGAACATTACGAAAAAACAGCTCTGTCCTCATCAGAATGCTCAAAGTGCTCCAAAATGGGTGCCGAAACGAAATTTTCAACGCGGTTCTTCCCGAGAACTTGTAATTGTCATAATATATATTATATATTAAATAGGTCTTGATAAAAATATATCGTATATGAACTAGATCTAGAATATTTAAAAGCGCGTATTTTAAATTAGATTTGGCTTTTCATAATTAACCTATAATTAGGCACAAAATAATACTTCGCTGCCAAGGAAATACATGTTTTTCAACAGCTGCTGCACGCGTCTCGTTATATAGGTATCTTTGTTGGAGATTTAAAAACCAAAAATAGCCATCTAATTAAGGAACTCTGCAGTCTGTGTAAATTTTAAATATTATTTTGTTCATTGTTTTTGACTTCAAATTATATAAACGTTTAATATTCAGTATCTGCTACTTAGGTACGTCGTTCTGAAAGCCAAGCCATCCTTCAGAGTGGTCTTTGGATTTATAATTCAAACTCAGGCAAGAAAACAAAAAGATCGATCTATGGGTAAACAGTATTTCAAGAGATGGAACCTGGAAACTCGGTGCTACTCATTTCATTAGCACATAGCACAATATATAGATTTACTATTTAGTACTTTTGCAAATAGTTAAGTTATTTGTGGATTTAAATTTGGACTATCTCCAAATCACATGAAAAAATTCTACTCATATTTAAACGAAGGACCCGGAGGGGAATACTTCCACCTACTGGTGTAGGACACTATAGATGTCAGATGGTAAAGATGTGATGAATCTCATAAAAATATTAAAACTAAGGTGCACACGACATCTAACACGATTACAGCAGAACAACCCTCCAAATGTCACAAAAGACATGTATATCCATATTGTGAAACAAGGAAATGAATGAGGCCAGGAAAAAATGTACTTTAGAAAAACGAACCGTCACGAGGGCCTGGAGAAGATCATAGCAGAACATCAAAGAGTTGATCGAAAAATATAAAGAAATCAGGAAGCAGTTATTGTAAGATCATTACCTATGCAAAGAGATAAAAATAGGACGATTTGATAAACAGGTTTGACGAAGATACATGGGGTACGACTAAACTTTTAAAAAGAAAATAGAACTCACAAAATTACTATTAAAGAAAAAACGAAACGAAAGATGCTACTAAAATAGTTGCGACAAACTGATAATGATTGTCCACGGATAAGACTTGATGGAGAAAATACTTGGGAAGTTCGATGTTCAACTTTAGGACTAGTTGATGATTTTAACGATTCAAAACAAACTTAAGTCATACTACCTACTCATAGGATAAACACCGTTTGACAGGTGATAGATTTCTATACATTTGCTGTACTATATTTGAGAGGTATTAACTTGCCAATTTGATATGATTGACTATTGATTTAGTACATACTCCACAGATTAACTTGTGAAACATTTTAAACTTCTCTCTATTTTACTCTATATTTGTCAATACAGGTATTTTTATGTACAGAACTTTTTTAAGTATATAGTAGTATTAAGTATTATACTTAACGAAGTATCTTAATTGTAATTATTTGTTATTTGTTTGCTACGATAAATTTTAATGAACTAAATATTATATTTATAAGTGTAATATCATACCCTTATTCATGTGAAGAGATAGCAGTTTGAATTCGTCTAAAAAGAGTTTATTATCGTTAAAATTCTACAATATAAATTATTAACAATAATAACATAACTAAAATAACTTAACAAATTATACAAACCTAAAAAGAGAATCAAGAACAATGCTATTTCTTACGCCATTAAGTAATTTGACAATTGTACCATACAATTTACAATATGTCAATGTCAATAAAACTTAAACAGTCATACAACCTAAAACTTTAAATAACTAAAAATAACTAAGCCCTGCTGTTTCACTTAAAATAAACATAGGTTTACTTTTACAAACATAGGTTTACTTTTACATCCCCCTACCAAAAAGGTATGATAAACCATCTAAGTATATGGTTTATCACAAGGCATCAATTTTGAAATATGGAAATAATTCATATCATTCTTTTTGTATCCAATATCTACTTCATATAATGTATTTGAAATTTGTTTTTTTATTTGAAATGGACCTACTCTTACTTCGTTAAGTTTTTTTCTATTTAGTTTTGATTTATTTTCTACATATGCCCAATCTCCCTCTTTGAATTCATAGGATTTTCTATTTTTGTCATACAGTTTTTTATTATATTCATGATGTCGTATCGAATTTTTATAGGCTATTTCTTTATCTTTTGATACATTTGTTGTCTCACACAGTTCCTCGGGAACAATCGGATCTGCTTTTCCAAAAAGCAAATATTCTGGGCTATATCCGGTTACAGAATGATCTGTTTTATTGTATTCCTCTATACATTCTTCAGCTATTTTTGTCCATGCTCGAATTCTAGTTTCATTTTGTTTGCATCTTATTCTGTTAACTAATGTCTGATTAAGTCTTTCATTTAATCCATTCGAGAATGGACAGTCTACTGCTGTAAAAATTAATTGAATATTTAAATGTTTCATATGATTTCTAAATATTTTGGAATTAATTCCTGGATACTGATCTGTTAATAATGTTTTTATGGGGTGTTTATCTTGAATTTTGGCGATTAATTTTATGAAATCATCTGTGGTCTGATTTTTAGAAGTAACTGCAAACGCATATCTGGTGAAGTGATCTACAAGTAAGTGGAGGTATTTTTTTGTCGAACGATTGCCACCAAATCCTCCTATTGTATCTAAGGACATTATCTGAAAAGGTTCTTTTGCTGGACCCAATTGTGACAGAAGACCATATTTTGGACCGATTCTTGTTTTATTTTTACAGCAGATCTCGCATTTTTGACAGATATCCTTTGCTAGTGAATCTATATTCTTAATGTAGTAAAAATTTCTAATTTTGTTTGTTACTTTACCAGCACAAATATGACCATAAAATTTGTGAACTTTTGTTATTAACTCTTTTCCAAAATCTTTGGATAAAATTATTCTTTTTTCATTCTTCCTTAATTTATAAAATATATCTTGGTTCAAAATTGTTCCTCTCATTGTATCTATAACTTGTCGATTATTATTTTGGTCTTGTTTTATCTCAGTTAATGTGACTAGGTTTACTGTTCTTATGAATGTTTCTGCATTTTTCATATTTTCCAACACTGGGTTTCTAGAAAGGCAGTCTGCTTCTACATTTTCTTTTCCAGGTTCATATTTAATGTCGAAGTCAAATTGTGAAAGAAAATGTGTCATATCTCCTAATTCTTCATCTGGTCTTGTACGAAGTTCTCTTCCCTCAAGGGGTTTATGATCAGTAATAACGAGAAATTTTCTTCCCATTAGCCAGTATTGCCAAAATTTTATTGCTTCTTTAATTGCCAGGCATTCTAAAAAAAATAGCCTTTTTATTTTTTTGATATTTGTTCAATTTTTTTGAAAAGTATGCTACGGGTTTCATTTCTCCATCTCTTTGTTTTTGTTTCAGAACCGCACCAATTCCTAGAACACTAGCATCTGTATATATAGTTGTAGGAGCATTTGGGTTAAAAATGGCTAGTATAGGTTCAGAACAGAGGATATTCTTTGCCCTATCAAAAGCTGTTTGGCAGCTTAAAGACCAGTGGAATTTGATATCTTTTCTAAGTAAATTATGTAGTGGCTCTAATAACCTAGCTGAATCTTTTATATATTTGTGGTAAAAATTTACTTTTCCCAAAAACTGTCGTACTTTTTTTCTCGTGTCTGGTGCTGGAAAATCTCTGATCGATATTAAATTATCATGTAACGGACGAACTGAATTGTGTCCCACAATGTGTCCCAAATATTTAACCTCTTCTCTTGCAAAATTACATTTTAGAAGTTTGAGCCTAAATCCCTCTTCAATAATTGCTTTCATAAGTCTTTCTATATGGTCTAAGTGTTCTTCAAATGATAATGAGAATATTAAAATGTCATCTATGTAGTTTATACAAAATGAATTTAAATTATGCTTCCTGATAATATTACTTAAAATTCTTTGAAATATTGCGGGAGATGTTTTAAGCCCAAAAGGTAAGCATTTCCATTGCCAATGACCACTTTGGGTAACGAAGGCTGTCTTGTATTTATCTTTTATCCGAACTGGAATACACCAAAAAGCAGAATTTATATCTAAAGTAGTAAAGAACCTAGCATTCCTTGTTTTGGTCAAAATCTCGTCAATTAAAGGAAAAGGTTGGGGTTCAGGAATAATTAATTTGTTTAACTCACGAAAGTCAATGCACAATCTTGTTTTAGATCCTTCATCTTTTTTAAAAGCCAATGTAACAGGTGCTGCAAAAGGTGAAGATGATTCTTCTATTAAATTTGCTTTTAATAATTGTCCTATTTGAAATTCTATCTCTTTTTGGTCTTCTATCGAGCATCTATAGGGTCTTTTTGCAACAAATTTATGTTCTAAAAGTTTAATTTGAGCTTCATTATTTTGAACCTGCCCAATGTCAAATTTATGTTTTGCAAAAATATTGTCATATTTATTTAGTAATATTTCTATTTTATTTTTCTGATATGGCAATAAATGTTGTAATTTTGCTTCAAAAAGTTCTGTGGAAATTCCCTCATTAAAGTTTATGGAGTATTCTGTAATATTAATATTATAATTAAATTTTTCGATTTTTTCTTCAATTTTTCCGTATAATCTTTGATAAATCTCTAAATCAAAATCTTGTTTCATTTGAAAATTTAAAATAGAATCTAATCCGAGTAGAATATCGTACTCAAAATATTCATCATTAATTACAAAAAGATTAATATTTTTCTCAATTTTATTAATTTTCAGTTTTGCAATTAGTTTTCCTGTAAAATTTGTTCTGCCATTTATCGTTTTAAACATATTCCTATCTTCTTGAATATCTAATCCTAACTTTCTTGCCACCTTCGAATTCAGAAGAGTAACATTTGAGCCTGGGTCATAAACTCCACATAATTCTTTATTATTTAGGAATACTTTTAATTTGATCAATGGCAGCAAATCTAGTTTTTTTGTTCAGTTACTGTTTCATTTAATGTCTCCTGTATAGCAATATTATTAATATATTTAATATCATTTGATTTGTTTTCTTTTGTTACCTTTTTATCTTTTTGCTTTAAACGGCATATTGCCTCTGGATGAAACCTCCCAGGGAATCCTTTTCTATCACAATATTGACAAGTAGTTTTCTGTTCTTCTGGTATTATAGTAGATTTTTGATAAAAATTTGGTTTTGTCTCCAATTTATTCTTCTTTTTTATAACTAAACTTTCCAATTTTCGTAATTCACCTACCAATTTTTCCATTGTTGTAACGTCGGCTCTATTAATATTATCTTGTATATAAATTGGCAAATTTGTTACAATTAAATCAATTAGTATATCAATGGGAAAATCATTCTTTATATTTAGCAATAAATTTTCTTTACGAAACGCATAATCAACAATACTACCACCTATATACCTAAAAGAATAAGCTTGCCTATGATTATGCCAACCTGTTTCACAAAAACTATCTAAAAAATTAATTTTCCATACCTCAAAACTGTTATCTAAGCCTAATGTTATTATTTTTGATTCAAACCATTCTTTTGCTATTCCATCAAGAAACAAACGTAGAATCAAAATCTTGTCTTCATCAGCAACCACCTCACATCGCAAACATTCTGATTCGAAGGTCTTGAGCCATGAATTCATTGGAACATTATTTCCATCAAAATTTCGAAGTACAAAATCATCTTTTATTTTTTTTAAATTTTTCTTTTCAACTTTAGGTAAATTTGTGTCATTAAATTTCTGGAGCAACTCAGCAAATGATGGAAATTGTTCAGCTGTTTCTATCTTCTCATACACTGGTAATAAGGTCTGTTGTAAGTACTCACTTTGATAAACCACATCACCATCTGAATCAAAATAAATCTCCTTCAAATTGTCTTCTAATGCTATAGTACATGTTCTAAAGGATCCTCTTGTTTTCATAGATGCTAATATATTCTTCACTTTTTTCAGATGAAATAGTTCAGAATGATCAATTTGACTTTGTTTTTCAAAGGGGATTTCATAATAAAAACGGGACCCTGTTGGCTGCAGCCACTTAAATTTATATACATTTTTCTTACTATCACTACTGTTTGCTTCTATAGCCATGCAAATTCTCATTGATGTAAAATTCATTCTTAAATATCGTTTTATCCAAATAACGGCTTGGAAATTTATAGTTATCACTATATTTTTTTTTATCAGCTTAAGTTCTTGATTTATAAGTGTAATATCATACCCTTATTCATGTGAAGAGATAGCAGTTTGAATTCGTCTAAAAAGAGTTTATTATCGTTAAAATTCTACAATATAAATTATTAACAATAATAACATAACTAAAATAACTTAACAAATTATACAAACCTAAAAAGAGAATCAAGAACAATGCTATTTCTTACGCCATTAAGTAATTTGACAATTGTACCATACAATTTACAATATGTCAATGTCAATAAAACTTAAACAGTCATACAACCTAAAACTTTAAATAACTAAAAATAACTAAGCCCTGCTGTTTCACTTAAAATAAACATAGGTTTACTTTTACAAACATAGGTTTACTTTTACATATTTATTAGTAATTTTATATTTGCTTGCCCTAGACCTACAAGGCTGTTGTGCACTGTAAATAAAATACTTATATTTGCTATTTATTTTTAAAAAATAACTTTAAAATGTTCTTATATAACTCCAAAATTTTGTGGTTAATTTTTATAATTTGTAATTTTCTTTATACAAAAACCAAAACCCTTAGAAAAACACCAACGATAACCATCCTGAACCAAAACAGAATCGAAGAAATTCCCACAAGCATTTGTCAGCAGCTAAAGGTGGGTACACATATGCGAGCCGAACGGTATACGTACAGTACGCGTACAGATCCTTGAAAAATATTCTACATCGTACTAATCGCATACTTATCTCGATCCATGGAAAGCGACAAACCAACAACGAACACACATGTGCGAAATGATTCATTTTATTTATAATTTGGGTACTGATTTATGTTCCTGTTTTTGCTTGTTTAACAAAAATAAAATTATGTACAGTAATCATCGACGTATAAATAAAGATTTTATCTTTATTTATACGTCCATGACAATAATCAGTTTACTGTTTTCTCACGTCTCTCTAGGAAGGAACACGTCATTCACACAATGTCGATTTGATGACACAATAAAAATGTTCGCTGCGTCTAGTAAGCGCCGTCCAAACTGAAAGCCGAGCTTCCTTTGAAGTCGTGAAATAAACCGCAACAATTTGGTTCGCGACGAGTCACGATGAAACAGTACGCAAGCGGTTTTTTCTGCCGTACACATTAACGAATATAGCGTTCACAAACGGTTCGCGAACAGTTCTGCTCGCAAATGTGTACCCGCCTTAACATTCTTCCAAATATTATCAGCCAACGACCTTCTTGCAAATAACACTGACTCCCTAAAACTTTGCCCTCTCAGCAGTCAACCAGTATTCGAACGTATCAACCCATCGACAACCGCAACTTTCAGGAAAAACTGCATCAGACTGTATATCTATCACCATACACATCAGACAATTTCTTAATGTCACCAGTAAACCGAATCCCGCTTCCAAGCATTTTCAAACCAATGTCCACTAGTTATTGTGGGTGTGTAGAAAAAACGCCTTCACAAAAATATTGGGGATAACTTATGCCAAACTATATTTTCCTTTACCAAATTCATTTCAATTATTCCCCCGTTCCAATTGCAATCCAACATTTTTCGTCAGTCTTTACAACGTCTTCTGAAGCCAAGTTCGCCGAAAAACTCTTGATAGGTATCAGGATCAACCAAAAAGTATAGGAATTAATATATTTAATACGTGAGAATGTTATTCAATGAATGAAATAAAACTATTGTAATATAAAGTTCATGTAAAAATTGACTTATAACTCAATTATATTAGGTATATCAGGTACCAAATGTTGTTTTTTTTTTGACATATAGGGGCTATACTTTTTCAAGAACCCAACTTTCCACCTGTGTCTAGTTTCCATTTTCCAGGTACCAAATGTTATTAAAACACAAAACGCCTTATATTAGAATCTTTTCATCACACCACTTGACACTGTATAGTTGGTTGCCTAACTATAATCACATAATTTTCTCACCACAATTTCATCTCACATACATAATTTAAAACAATAACATTGATGGTTGATACTGCTATAATTTTATTTTTATTTCAACTTTCACAATTTTTAAACAACGTTGGCTTCTGTCTTAAATAGACATATATAGTTACACTGACTGCTCTGTCACAACTTCCATCATAACCTGTCAAGATTGTCATTTCAATCAGTTGCTTTAATAAAGTCCTCGTAGACATACCGTCTCAGGACTTGCAACTTAATGTAGAGTCATATGTCGCCATGCTACCAATCCAACGGTAACCTTACCATCTTAATTTTAAACTAGACATAATGTAAACTAAATTTCATTTAGTAATTTTTAAAGGATTTTTACCCCCATATTTAGTGGCTATTTCCATGTATCAACCTGTAAGTATGAACCACATTTTACATTAACCTTAGTCAAAACTTAAATTATTTCGTGTTCTTCTTAATTAAGTGGTTAAATACTTTTTAGGACACTGATGATGGAATACTTATTCCGAAAACGTTTTGTCAATTTAACATAGCCCAAAATAACAATAATCATATTTTTAGGTTATATATATATATATATATATATATATATATATATATATATATATATATATATATATATATATATGTATATATATATATATATATATATATATCCCTTCTAACGTGATATGTTTATCATACTATTTAATTGGTCCAAAAACACGATGTTCTGTCCTTGGTCACTACATAAGGCAAGAATTTAATTCCAAACACGCAACTTAGAAGCAAATATTTTGAGTAAAACTATGAGAATTATATATAATACCCAGACAGATTTTAAAAAGAAACATTCAGCACAAGGCTTCAATAGTTAAAATATATTTTTAAGGAACGTTATGTAACTAAATTACAATAAATTATACACTTTACAACAAACACGTGAAAATAAACATTGGTACAAAATACCGACGAACCAATTATCTGTATTAATGTTCGAGTTGGGTACACAAGAAAATTGCAAAGATATTTATTAAAATTAAAACGCACCCATAAAGTCTGTCACGCGCCTGTTGGTATACCACATCACCAAAACAATAGTAAATGTCACACATCCTGCGATATTTTATACAATTTTAGTTATCAGTATGTAAAAATATGTATATGTTGAGGTTAAAAATGAAAAAAATCAACCGTTTTATATTTCTTTGAAATTTGTGTCATTATTGATGATACGGCCCTAGTTGAGCTTCGATCTTAAAACTCTATTTCTACATTCAGTCATTCTTTGCAGCTCATTGCCACACCTATTTTCCTGGCACCCTTATCCATACAATCCATCCATCTCAATCTTGGTCTACCCCTTCGTCTAGATTATCTAACTATTGCCACATTGTCATGTCTACCTCGACTTCAATGAAATTCCATTATCATTTATTGGGCCTCATACTTCTCTGAATATTTTTCTCTCGAATATTAATGTATTAGAAATCTATATTAGAAAGTACAATGTCTAAAATCCATATATCAGCACTGAGAGTATCAAGGTTCTCTATATCACTATCTTTATTTTTCTTTTTAGAAAATGACTTCTAAGATGTTTGATAAGTTCATAAAAAGCTTCTGTTTCCTTGCGTTGTTCTTCAGTTTATTTCTTCCGATGTTGTTCGTGGTTTCTTCAATGTTAAAGTTTTGTCCCATGTTTCTAATGCTGTAGTCTGTCGCTGGTACTAGGAGCTTTGGTTTGATTTTGTTGGTCATTTGACCCATATCATCTGTTGCATTTGTGAATCAACAAAAATTTTCTTAGAATTATGAGCCATGCGTGTAACAATGTCCAATGATCTTCATGGCCCAATATCTAGGTAGATTTATTAAATATTGTACCTGGGTTATTCATTTCTGCAAATCTTATAAACTCTAGCACAATGTTAAAAAAGAGGCACACCAACACATCTTCCTGTCTCAGTCCAATATTGTTGTTAAATTTATGAGAATAGCTAATATACGACTTTTAACATTGTAATATTTACCAACCATATCAGCTTAACAGAAATTCTGAACTCTTGCAATATAACTTATTTCATATCATGACATCATAATGCTACTTTGAAATCTACAAACATTTTGATATTCGTCCAGAACATCTTCAGGCTATGGGCTCAGACCATTCAACCTATACCTAATTTACATATTACATTCTATCTTTACAGGTTTGTTAAAATTGTCATTGCAAATACCATTCGTTGATCAAGTAACGATTTAAAAGCGACAGCATTATGTAAAAAACCAAATGTGACGTTGCCAGTCATAAAATCAATTGTTCATTTAAAATTAAATTATCTTTGACTTTAATGTACTTCGACTTGTTTTAAAAATACTTCATTTTGTATGTAATTTTTCAATTTTTTACCGTGTGCAAATACGTATGTGTTTGGTAACATTCTTTTTTTTTATAAAGTAAACCCGGGAGGCTGGAAATACCCAGCATGCTTAAAAGGAGTTGTATAGAGATGTTAATGTATTCCCCGAGTTTATTAAAAATGCAACAACTACGCAAATACGTTACGTTGAATAGAATACAAATGACGCACGAATGGACGTCCATGAATATCAAAAGGACACATTACACAATATTATCATTAAAGCTTTATTTATTAGTTTACTATAACAATAGTAGAAGATTGGTCGATTATTGTCTAGTGGGTACATAACTTAATTGTTACCAATACCTTCTACGAGCACAAATACAAGAGAAGAGCCTAGTAGCAGAGAAAAGTAGCTGATAAAAGAGCGAGTGAGTGATTGAAAAATAAAGTAATAGCCAAGAAATATACCGAAGCAATTAAGCCATTGCTATAGCATTGATGAGCCACACACTAAAAGTATTTTTAAAAATAATTCACAAAAGAATATTTAATAAATTAGTAGAGGACATAAGCGCCACACAGTTTGGATTCAGAGGTGGACTGGGAACACGGGAAGCTTTGTTTGGTCTGAGTGTGTTAATGCAAAGATGTTTGGATGTAAACCAAGACCTCTACGCAGGTTTCATAGATTTTGAGAAGGCCTTCAATAAAGTCAGACACCAAAAGCTGTATGAAATCCTAAGAAGCAAAAACATCGACAGTCGCGACATTAACATCATATCCAGGTTGTACTGGGGACAAACAGCAAAAATCAAAGTTGATAATGAGTTAACCGAAGAAATTGAGATTCGTCGAGGTGTGCGTCAGGGTTGTGTGCTTTCTCCACTATTATTCAATATATATATATAGCGAAACAATATGTCAGGAAGCTCTCCTAGAGCAAAACATTGGTATGAACATTAACGGAGAGTTAATTAACAATATACGATACGCTGATGACACGCTAATAGTAACAGATAACCTAGCAAATTTACAGTTTTTGATGGAAAACATAAACACCCATACCAAAAAATATGGTCTAAAACTGAACATCAAAAAGACTAAATTCATGATTGTAACAAAGAAGCTATACACCAATGTGAATTTAACCATAAATAATCAGCCAGTTGAAAGAGTTACGTCCTACAAATATTTAGGGGTTTGCTTCACTGATACTAATGACCAGACAAGAGAAATCAAGAGGCGAATAGAGATAGCGAGACAATCGTTTGTCAAAATGAAAAAGTTCCTATGCCGCCGGGACATAAATATAAACTTAAGAACGAGAATGTTAAGGTGCTATGTTTTCTCCGTTCTGCTGTACGGCATGGAAGCCTGGACACTTAAAAAGATAAACATCAAAAACATTGAGGCATTCGAGATATGGTGTTACAGGAGAATGTGGAAAATACCATGGACAGAAAGAGTAACAAATCAAGATGTTCTGCTGAAGCTGGGGAAGGAATGCGAAGTCATAAAAACCATACACACGAAAAAACTGGAATATCTGGGCCACATAATGAGAGGAGAAAAGTACTCTCTGCTAAGACTCATAATCCAAGGAAAAATCTCGGGAAAGAGAAATGTGGGACGTAGGAGGATTTCCTGGTTGCGAAATTTAAGGGAGTGGTATGGGTGCAGTTCAATACAGTTGTTCAGAGCTGCAGCCAACAAAGTGAAGATTGCTGTGATGGTAGCCAACCTCCGATAGGAGACGGTACTGCAAGAAGAAGAATTAAGCCATTACTTCGGCATATTGAATATTAAAATTCAATTTGATATAATACTCTCTATTCTTCTTTTATCACATGCTATGCTTCTTTTAATCACATGCTATGTTTTGTCTGACAGATATTCTCAAGTTAAAGTCGATTTCATGTAA
This sequence comes from Diabrotica undecimpunctata, assembly GCF_040954645.1. Taxonomy (NCBI): domain Eukaryota; kingdom Metazoa; phylum Arthropoda; class Insecta; order Coleoptera; family Chrysomelidae; genus Diabrotica; species Diabrotica undecimpunctata. Next base: position 150,448,294 of record NC_092805.1, on the reverse strand, counting down.
TCGAATAAACTATCTTACAGATAGGTCTTAGAAAATAAACTGAGAAGCATAGTACAACCAGCACTAGACGAATCCCAAACTAGTTTTAGAACAAGTAAGTGTACGAAGAAGTATAGTTTTACAATAAATGAGATAATCAATAAAAAGCTACCGAGAGGAGAAAAGACATACCTAGCTTTTCTAGGCATAGAAAAGGCATTTGATAAAGTACCTAGTAATCTAGTAAGTAGGGTAGTAATCTAGTAAGAGTCGATGGCAGCGTATGTTAAAAAAAAAAGAGTTAAGTTGGTTGCCGACTAAAAAATGATGTACCTATCAGAAAGATATTTGAAACTAAAGCACAAGGGAAAAAGATAAGAGAAAGACCCAGGGAGACTTGGCACTATGTAACAGTAAAACAACTTGACAAAAAAGAAGTAACATGGAGAGAAGCAAAGGTGATGGCATAAGATAGAAGGATCTGGAAGAGATTCGTGCACAGTTAAAATGACGGTGCATTTCATCCCTACAATATATGGGTAGAAGGGAATTAAATTATAATAATATAATATAGATTACTATCTGATGTGATTAATACAATATATAATTAATATAATTAAAAATTAAGTACTATAAGTCAAACAATAAAAATTAACCTACATAATTAAACATATACAAGATCAAACTTTTTGGTGAATGATGAGGAAAATGTAAATAAATCCCATAAACCAAGAATGCAGCATTAACGATCATGTCAACTAGAATAACATCATTAATTTGAATACAAACAGATATTTATCATTCCATATTAATTTTTTAAAAACTATGTCACCATAATTATGAGTACATCATAATTTTAAAGCAGTATTCCAATATTAGCGCAATTGTGGTTTAATAATCAACTCAAGATTAATATCAAAAAATTTAAAATCTGGTATTTTACGGAAAATCCGCAATGTCATGCTTTAAAAGTGTCTGCATATTGTGCCGCCAATATTTTATCAATTATTTACATAATTCAATAACACTGACACCGATTTTATCGCAAATGATGTGATTCGATAAAATACCGCACCACGTTAAAAATCATGTATGATAAGATATGTTTATATTTTTAACAAATGTTTATATAAAAATATTTATTACGCGGTATATTTTTATAAAGATATCATTTAATTATATCCTATTACATAAAACAATAAAATATTAAAAAGGAAAATTTGGTATGAGTTCTACCAAAGAATATAGACGTTCCGAACGCTAATCCTTAACAAAAATAAGTGTTCCTCAATTCAGACAGTATCTTTATGAATATTAAATATCAGTTTGTGCTATATGTAAAATAGTGTGGCCAAATACATTCAACAGTCAAAAGATAAAAGACTATGGGGGTCAACTGATGGAGAAAAAACAGAAATTATATAATATATATCAACATAAACTACTGCTAACAAACTCGCATCGCACAAGACTCCAGGAAAAATAAGAAAAAGAAAACCAGTATACACATTAATTAACAGAAAATAACATGAAACCAATCAAAAAGGATCATCATCAGCTCGACAATCTGTTGTGGATCTTGGCCGGCTCACCACTCCTGTCGATTCCTGGCAACTTCCCTCCATCTTCTGGCCCTTAGAATCTGTAGGTCTTCTTTCGCATCATCAATCCATCTTTTCATGTATTCGTGATCTGACATCCAAACAATGTGACCAGCCCATCTAAGTCTGTGCACTTTAACGAATTTCACAATATCTGGATCGGTGTATAACTGATATAGTTCAAAGTTGTATCTTCCAAAGATATCAAGAAGTCTCATCATTTTGAGATAAGGTCCACGTTTCAGACTTTTCTCCTTTAATTCTAACAAATGAGCTTACGTTTTGCATTGTTAGTTGGGTCAACTTAACTAACTTACCTCAGGATTGTAATTTGAAAATAATGTACAAATTTTTTTCTTAATTCTGTAAGGAGGAAAAACCGAAAGAACCCTGTAAAGGACAGCTTTTTACGGGAATATTTTTAATTAAGTACAGAAACCTGTGATAAAGGATAATAATAAACTTGCGATCATCTTCGACTTGGAAAAGACTATGGCAACTCCTAATATGTCAACTTCTAAAGTATATTATCCAAGGCAACTACGGAGTTTGGTTAGAAACAGTTAAAAAAAGACCAAAATGTATCTGTATGTGTCTCAACATTGAATGGAGCTGGTACCTTCTACAGTTTCTTCTCGAAGTAAAAAGTTCTTTACAGTTAGTACACATAATAGATGATAAGTTTTTAGACTTTCATACACTTGGACCATACTTCAAGAAGAGCGTAAGTGGAATACAGAGTATGATCTGTTTTCAACAGGGCAAACTTTTTCAATAGACAAATCATCTTTTACAAGAAAACAGCTATCATGGAAGAGTTTAGTGAACTATCTATGAAGTACACTCGAGCTGGTAAAATACCTGCCATTAAGCAGGTTAAATATTCAAATCGTTAGCAGTTGCTCAACTATGTACTTTCAACTTAGCATGGGTGTTTCATAAATCTGCGACATAATGGTCAACAAGACGGAGAACAAACCAACTTGGACGTGGTTGAACAAGGAGAACGGCAAATTGAAGATTTTGATTACAATTACGACATTGATTGATGTTGATGAATCATAAGCTAATGGCATTAACTATATTATTGTTATTATGAACGATAAAATTGTACTTCAATTTTATGATCACTTCTTAGAAGTAAAATAATATTAGTGAAGCTTAGCAACATAAGAAGAGCTCCAAAATGAGTAATATCAATAAATTTATTATTTTTGTTACAATTAATATTAATATTAATTACGGTTATTAAAACAAAAAAACACCTATCAGCAATACAAATACACAAGGAACAACCAATTATAAGGTAATAAATATCCCGATTCGCCTAATATATGGAAGACTACCTATATGGAGTGCAAGATGATATGAATTAATATAAAATCTAAACAAACTCGAAGATGACCGATGTGAAGAGCAAAATGATATGAATGAATGTAAAATCTAAACAAAATCGAAACGGAACAATGGATATCTCATATCTTATAAAAAAACTTTACAATGGAGACCGTTTTAGACCTACGTAGCCAGAAAAAGAATAAGTGATGATAATGACAATATAGAAAAGAAGAATCGAGGAACTTAAAAAACTGAAAACCTCCTAGACCGTTAGCATACTAAATAAGCTATAAGACGATCTATAATAATAATAGTTATAATAAAAAAAATTAAGACATTAACATAAAAAAAAAACGAAAATTAAATTGAAGATGAATTGGCGTAGATCTGAAGTAGATATCTACTTGGAAATCCAGCAGTGAGATCGAATTCAGTACTCTTTAACTTGATAATGGAGAAAATATTAGACAAAATTAAAAAGGCAGAACAAAGGATAAAGATACCAGTTGGCAGAAAACAAATAAAAATTCTTTGTTATGTAGACGACACTATTCTGATCATTCAGTTTGGTGAAAGCAGGGGCACTAATTTATACAAATTACAACCAACAGTAGATGTAAAACAATTTTACAAAGATGTCACACTAAGCAGAAACACAGTGTCAACTGTCTTAAGATTAAAAGTAAATCATGGATGTTTTCCGAAACATCTACACAAAATAGGAGTTCTCCCAACAGACCGATGTGAGTGTGGAACTAGTATAGCTGATTTAAATCACATATTTTTCAACTGCCCACTACATCGTAATACAAGTACATGGCTGCTAAAAGAATTGATTAAAGAGGGTTTAAGTACACCATTAAACGTAAATCTTCTATTAAGTGAAGACAATATAAAAATCTTTAAAATAATTATGATATTTCTTGTAAAAATTAAATTAAAGGTATGAGTGTAAAATTGATCGTATGCGTGAATATTTCCTTTGTATGTTTACCATATATGTTGCCCACCTACCTAACTATTCTGATCATAGATAACGAAAACAATGACAAATGCGATAACAAAGAAGGAAAGCAGAAGAAATAAAAACAATACTTCGTACACTAAGAGGCAGAACAGCAAATATTGGATATGGTACGATGGACAAGATAAAGAAGACATACACGAATGGAACCAACAAGTTATACGAATGTATAGTGAGACACTAGCCCGAATAGTAAGATTTTATTGCTAAGAGGCACCCGACCACCAGGAATACCCTTTAAAAGATGGCAAAATAGCTGCCAACCCACTCACAAATATAACTACTGTCCTAAGATCTGACAAGAACAGGCCTGAAGCCTCATATAAGAAGTATCTAGTAGTAGAAGAGGTGTTCTTTGCCACCTATGTCACTATAAACATTAATGACACACGATAGAAAAATGATTGATAATATCGTTCTGATTATTAATGTAATACGAATACAGGTTAAAAAAGCACATTATTTAGTGTTCAAAAAACATAACTATTAGACACGAAACACGCGATGCAACATAATCAACTAATTATTAAAATTAAAATACTCCAGTGTAAGAAGATATTTTAAATGAATATCGTGAAATGTTCATATTAAAATAGTAAAACAGAAACCATTACCTTTTTCCATGTATGAAACAGTTATCTGACCGAGGACGGAAAATCCCCAAAATTAAAGAAGAAATAAATCAAAGAAACTTCTCGTAAACGTTTGCTCCACTTAAATCTGCATACAATACTATATTTTGGAACAAAAGACGAGAATTGAGCAAGAAAATTAAAAATGAATAAAGTAAATATTGTAACATTTTTTTTATAATTAAAATATTAAATAATTTTTATTCCTTTTACCCCTGTTGCTGAGTCGCCGATGGCCGTATTTGCAAATAATATATACGCGGTTGGTCGTGTTGACCATTAGGAAATTTTATTGGAATTTACCGACTATCTCAAAAGACGGAAGGTCCGACCTATTATTCTCGTTAATCCTCGGTTAATTCTTTCCGGTTTCAGGCGATTTCTTTTTGATAAATTTGGTAAATATCGTCGAAAGTTTATAGTAATTTTCTGTAAAGACTTAATCCGAAAGGATCTATCTTTCATCATGTTCCTAGCTAGAAGAGTGCCGTTATTTTCGATATCGTTAGAATCTTTTTACCTTCTTAGAAATCCATCCAGGCTGGCCTGTCATTTTTAAGTGGGGGATATCACACCTTATTTTTGGGGGAAGCTTGTGATATTTTGAGAGGAACATTACTTCTGGCGCTACAGTCTTTGAGTAAGGACGTTCTCCATATCTTACCGGCTCTGTTCTCTGTGCATTTTCTTTCTAAGTGTGTATACACTTAGTAGAGTTCTTTTAATCTAATATCATATTAGATTAAATATTGGTATAAAGTAACTTTTAATTTAAATAACTTCAGTACTTGATACAAGTATAATATTAGCTTCAGTGCAGTGTAGCAGTCATGAAGATTTACTGTAAGTAATCATGGTATCTTCAATTATCTGGGCGAATAATATGGTATGGTTATGGTATCATATTATCTTCAATTATCTGGGCGAATCTACGTTCATCGTGTTCATTGTGTTATTTTGTTATTAATTTTTTTATTTACTATACCCAGTATCTCGAGATATGCCCATTAAACAGCAAAGAGAGACTTACTTTAATCAACTTTAGTTGAATATGTTTATATAGCATCAGACTCTCTTCGTTGATAATTTAATTTGTGTATGATTTCATTATATTGTAGGTGTTTGTAAAGGTATTTATCAATCATAATACTGTTTATTTTTTATATGTATACCACCATTTAATAATTGATGGTGTATTTTTATTACTTGAGTGTACATTCAGCCGCCTACATCATTGTGTTGTTGAATATATTGTTTTTGTTTTATATATGAATTTTATTTGTCGACTCCTGACAAATTTCCAGATATAACAATAACTCTGAATATTTGCTTTTTACCTTCAATTATTACTACACCTTCGACCAGAAGAAAGATCAGGCTGATTAAGTTTCGTAGATAAGTAGGTGGACGGAGTCCACCTACTTATCAACGAAAATTGATAGACCACAAGTAAAGTATGGAAAAGAGTATGGTCTAACAATGAATGTCAAGAAGACAAAATGTATGAGAATATCGAAAACTCAAAGAAATAACGAGAGTCTTCTAATAAACGAAACCAACGTCGAACAAGTGGACAAATATGCATACCTGGGAACAATGATTAACTCCACAAATGATTACAATCAGGAGATAAAAGTAAGAATAGAAAAGGCTAGAGCAAATTTCAACAAAATGAGAAGAGTTCTATGTACCAGGGATTTAAAACTGAAACTAAGAGTTAGGTTGGCGAGGTGCTATGTTTTTTCGACCTTATTTTATGGAATGGAATCTTGGACCTTGAATGCTACATCAATGAAAAAACTGGGAATCATTTGAGCTGTGGGTGTACAGAAGAATTCTGAAAATATCATGGACAGAACACGTCACAAACAAAGAGGTTCTGAGAAGGATGAACAAAGAAATGGAAATTTTAAATTCGATAAAAACAAAAAAATTGGAATATCTCGGACATATTACACGTGGAGAGAAATACACCTTGCTCCAACTGATCATGCAGGGAAAGATCCAAGGAAAGAGAAGCATAGTGAGGCGTAGAATGTCATGGCTGCGCAACCTGAGAGAGTGGTACGGATGTACATCAAATGAACTTTTCAGAGCAGCCGTCTCAAAAGTTTGAATAGCTATGATGATTGCCGACCTCCGCCGCGGAGATGGCATTTGAAGAAGAAGAAGAAGAAGAATGTAATTATTAACATTATAAAATATTAACATATAAAATCATTTTCAATAATAATTGCTTAATACGCTACCTACTTTTCTATCTACCTCATTTGTACCTTACATCATTATCATACACATCTAAAAAACCGATACAAATTTTTGATTGATCGTTTATGACTGGCCTTTTTTATTGATTCGAAAAAAAATACACAACGTGTATAAAATACAACCGCCCCTTACTGTAATGTATTGAAATTAATTCCCAATATTTAATCAGCAATAGCATGATGTAACGAATTAATAGTTAGGCAGATTGCTTCGAGGTGATAAAAATCTGACGTAACTCTACAAATTTGATATACGACAGCTAAACAATGAATAAAAAATAAATATGTATTGGCAGTGCTTAACGTTCTGGGATATTTTTTCATACGGATAATTTTTAATAATGGTGGATCACATAACAAGATTATACGTAGCGTCCAACAACCAACTATAAAAACATATTCGTCATTGTCATAGCTAAGCTAAAGCGTGGTAAAAAGTTAATATTTTCTGGTTTTATGATTAAAATAAAGAATATACACTTAAAAAATATTTAAGACTTAACCTTTACTGATACTAATGTTAATTTATTCTTACAATATTTGGACTTAGCTAAGGAGTTCTCTAAGGAGAATTACAGTTTGTAGAAAGTGACACCCCACTTTCATTAGTTGTTATTATTAAGCCGTTTTATGTGTTTCATATATTTTTAAAGTCATCGTGGAAGACAATATGAAATTCAGAAATAAAATGTATTCACTGATGCAGATCTGCAAGCGGTTTTGAGTTGGATGATTTTTGACGCTGACCATTTACAATAAAGTGTTAGTAACATTAAAGGTACTAAATTGGTACCAAAAAGTAAAGAAATATATGACAAAAAAAGAAATCAAACGATTTCTACCTGGCGAAACCGAATTCAAATTTTTACCACTGTGCTTCCTAAAACTTGCGAAGCAAACAGCTTGATAAATTACTCGACAAGGGAATCTAAACTTGCAATTCCACATGCCGTTCATCATGGTCAAAATTCGTAGTGAATTCAGTTTCTGGTACTCCAACCGAAGTAAAGTAATAAACCATAATGACGGTATTAGATTTTTGTTTTGATACAGGGCAGCGACAGCCGCTTATACGTATTTCGACCTCTTTAGGTCTCCTCAGATCGGCATAGCCACTACTCTATATGACACTATTAAATATTAAATATATGACACTATTTTTGTCGATAAAGCAGAGTGTTTTATGCCTCACGTAGTTGACACATCAAATTATATCGCAAAGAATGACATAATGTGAACAAAATTTTATTCTGTTTATTTCAATATATTCTGCATGTCTGCCTACAATACTTATCTAAATTCTCTAAATAAAATACAAACAACCTCCTTATGTAGGTACATATACACTGTGTGTCAGGCTATTGGAATAAATTAGCTAATAAATAAATAGGGGAGTATTCCAAAAAACGGTCGAACACGTCGATTAGTATTTATAGTTGTGCATTTTTTTCTATAAATTTTTTTTATACGGGGTGTATCTAATAACGGTGGCCAATACCAACTTGCTTATTTTAAATAGAACACCCTGTATATTAATTCATTTTTAGATTCCTACAGAGAATGGTTTGGATGTAGCTCAACTGAACTCTTTCGGGCTGTAGTGTCAAAAGTTAGAATAGCAGTGATAACTGCAAACCTTCGTCACGGAGATGGCACGTAAAGAAGAAGATCATTCATGATTTCATTTTAGAATTTTTTAAAAACGAATTTTCGCATTGGAAATCGAAACGTCAAAATTAATATAAAATGTAATTCCCATTACTATCAATAATCGTGGTTTAATCACATATAAAATAATATTTAACTTATTGTAGGCAATTCAAGTGAAGTACTTTTACTAATTATGATTAGATTTTGGAATTTTGCCCATGTCACAGAGTAAGAAGTACCTACATACTCATGTCATAAATTTATAAAAAAACCAAGTAATGATGCTATTCTCGTCGGCTTTCATAATAATTGTTTGCTTGTTTATGCTGTAATAATTGATTATGTTATAATATTTTTCAAGTTGAAGTTCAAGTCCTATGCAATTAATTACTGTATCTATAATAATTGGACAAATCATCCATCACTTAACGTGATTGTCGAGATAGTTAATTAAACTGTGTACTATTTTATTTGTTAAACATGAGCGAAAATTTCCGTTCAATCTCAAATTGTCATTGGTAGACGCTAATGGTACGGGGATTTTGCAAAAACCTTGAAATAGAATTTTTCAATGGAAATCTTAACTTACAAAAAATTTTATCGCCGTTCTTATCTACTTTGTCAGTCAAGTTCTTACAGGTTTTTTGCCGCCTTACATAGATATTCGCCTTTTCGTCATATTATTTATAGATCTATTTATCTACCTATTAAACACCCTAATTGGACATAAACAATTAAACACCCTTATTAAGCCTGCTAATTTGTTGAGATTGTCTTTCCATACTAACATTTGGCTTGTATGGCACTTCTGATCCATAAGTCTATTACGTACAGGCCCTGACTGGCCCGCCATTATTAGCATCTATACATAAAACATTTTACGCTGAAAAAATATTTAAAACTTAACCCAAAAATATTACAGCTACAGTCCCCTGATTTTTTTATTTGCTCTCGATTTCGCCGTTTGATTCATTCATTGAGGCAAAAATCTGAATTAGATACTCAAAGGCTAGCGTACATAGCTCTAAAATGACAGCCAGGGTTTTGTGTTAATAGTGTTGTGAATTTATTAAAAGGTTCAATATTTATAACACTTACGGATTTAATTTATTTCTTTATTTATATTAACTTATCTGACAATTTATTATATCCGTACGTACAAATTCGCGAGCGCGGGTCTTGAGTATTAACTGGCCCTCCATATAAAAAATGTTGTATTTATATACGAAATCCTGATATACTAGAACAGCATCGAAAGATCGAGAAGCTTAGCCGGCTCATTCACCATAATTTTGGTTCTAGACTTCCACCGAAATTTCTACAATAAAACAGAATAATTAGTCATAAAAGTTAGGCCAGTATATTTATCGTAACATTGCCCCCCTCTTAAAAGATGGTCCCTCCTGGAACCTTGTCGGGACTGGAACCGGAACTGTATGCTGGTATCGGCAACTGGACCCTCTTTTACAACTTCCAGTTGTATAAAAATGACAAGGGACGGTTTTCTCTCCGCACCAGTAACTATGCGGATTGCAACAGACTAACACCTGGACTTCGGTGTCTTCGAAGATCTCCTCCACCATATTTCGGATAACCCTCCAATCTAATTGGCGGCACTCCAACTTTGGCATGGCTAACTTTTGCACGTCGGACTCTAGTACGTGCTCTCTCAATTGAAGTAAGGCTTCCCATACATCTCGGTAGGTAGGTTGGTCACGGGCAGTGTCTTTTGTTACCAGGTAGAAAAGGTAACGTGATGCATCTTGGAGTTTCAAGGTTTTACCGGGAGCTGGCACCTGGCATTGAAGTTCTGCAACTCGACCAAACTTCCTTCGAAAGACGGATGCCAACCCTGGTGCGTCTTTGATACTGGCCGGGATGGTGAGGGCCAGCGAGTAGTCATCGGGGAGCGCGAGTAGATCTTGCTTTTCTTCAGTGGTAACACCATGTCTCGCTTTACCGGTACCTCCATAGGCACCCATGAATTCCTCAAACGTGAGGTCAGACACATCGTGGACTTGGTTTACTTCCACTTCTTCATCTACGTCGTGGTCACCTTCGAAAGACGCCAGCCGGTTATGGTGTACTATCATCGGCTTTCCCTTCGGAATCTTGCTTATTCGGTAGATGACATCGTTGATCTTCTCCATAATGAGGTATGGACCTTCCCAAAACTGCTGCAATTTGGGAGAACAACCTTTTCGCTTCTTGGGATTATACAGCCATACTTTGTCGTTCTTCTTAAAGCAACCCTTTTCGGCTTGTGTATCGTACCGTTTCTTCATTCTGTCGCTAGCGATCTGAAGGTGGGAACGGACCAACTCATGTACATCGTCCATTCTTCTTCGTAATTCGATCACATAATCTTCACCTGCTACATCTTCTCCAGGTTTACATCCAAACTCGAGATCACAAGGTAGTCGCATTTCGCGTCCGAATAGGACTTTGGCTGGTGTCTGGCCTGTTGATTCGTTAACAGCAGATCTGTAGGCCATTGTGAAGAACGGAAGGTATTGGTCCCAGTCTCGCTGATGATCGGACACCATCTTTGTCAAATACTTGCCAACTGTCCTATTCATTCGTTCTACCATACCATCCGATTGCGGATGATACGCGGTAGTTCTTGTTTTCTTCATGCCTAGTCTATCACATATTCCTTGGAATAGATCGCTTTCGAAGTTCCTGCCTTGGTCACTATGGATCTCCAAAGGCACTCCAAATCGGCTGATATATTCTTGGATCAACTTATCTGCAACGGTGGCGGCCTTCTGGTCTGGAAGTGCGTAAATCTCGACCCACTTAGTAAAGTAATCCATTACTACCAACATGTACTTGCCTCCATTTTCACTTTCTGGAAATGGCCCAGCGATGTCCAAAGCTATTCTTTCAAACGGGCTTCCAACATTATATTGTCTCATAGGAGCTCTCCTTTTTCGGTGAGGCCCGTTACTCGTAGCACAAATAGTACATTTCTTACACCAGTCTTTTACGTCGTCGGAACTGTTCATCCAATAAAACCGTTCCCGAATTCGCTGAAGGGTTTTCTTTACCCCAAAATGCCCTCCCGATGGACTGTCGTGTAACTGACGAAGTACTTCGGCTATTCTGCTCTTTGGGATCACCAACTGTCTTCTCTTCTCTGAACCGTCATCATTTTCCAGGACTCGTTTGAGCAAGCCATCTTCGATGATAAATGAGTCCCACTGGGCCCAATACGTCTTAACTACTGAGCATAGGTTTGATATTTCCTGCCAAGGTGGTCGACGGTTTTCCTCTTTCCATTTTCGGATTTTCTGTATAACTGGATCTCTCTCCTGTTCTTCCCTTATCTTAGTAGGCGTCCAGTCGTCGTTGACAATCGTCGTTCTTAGCACTGCTGCTTCCTTGGATTCCGTTTTGTTGCAGTGGGAACACTCTGCTGGGCATGGCCTTCTGGAAAGAGAATCAGCGTTTCTGTGGCTAACTCCGGCCCGGTGCTCAATCTTAAAATCGTATTCTTGAAGTCGTTCGATCCACCTGGCTATCTGACCCTCTGGATTCTTAAACTGCATCAACCACTTAAGGGCGGCATGGTCGGTTCGGATTAGAAACTTTCTGCCATAGAGATATTGATAGAAGTGCTCTACTGATTTCACTACTGCCAGAAGTTCTCTTCTCGTGACGCAATAATTCCGTTCTGGTTTTGAAAGAACTTTACTAAAATATCCGAGGACTCGTTCCTGTCCTCCTTGAATCTGAGACAGCACTCCTCCAATTCCCACATTACTTGCATCCGTATCTAAGATGAACTCTCCTTCTGGCAGTGGATACCCCAAAATTGGTGCTGTTATTAAATGCTTTTTCAACGTTTCAAAGGCATTTTGGCAGTCTATATCCCAGCGGTATTCTCTTGATTCCTCTGTAAGTCGCGTTAATGGCTTAGCGATATCTGCAAACTTCTTAATAAACCTCCGGTAGTAAGTACATAGTCCAAGAAAACTTCTCACTTGATGTTTGTCAGTTGGTTTTGGCCATTCCTTAATGGAATCGATTTTTCCCTTATCCACGGCCACTCCTTCTTTACTGACTATATGACCCAGATAATTGACTTTACCTTGAAATAGCTGGCACTTCTTGGGGTTTAGCATCAATTGGGCAGCTTTAAGTCGATTAAAAACGTTTTCTAAATTCCTCAAATGATCTTCGAATGTCTCCCCCAAGACGATTATGTCATCTAAATAAACCAGGCATGTTTTCCAAGATAACCCTCTCAACACATTTTCCATAAGCCTCTCAAATGTCGCAGGAGCATTACAGAGTCCAAATGGCATAACGTTGAATTGCCACAATCCAGATCCTGTGGTGAAGGCCGTCTTTTCTTTATCTACTGGGTCCATTTCTACCTGCCAGTATCCAGACTTCAAATCCAAAGTAGAAAACAATTTACTTCCAGCCAATGTGTCCAATGTGTCATCGATCCGAGGCAGAGGATAACTATCTTTCTTGGTAACGTTGTTCAGCAAACGGTAATCCACACAGAACCTTGTCGTTCCGTCTTTCTTCTTAACCAGGACCACCGGAGAGACCCATGGGCTCGTAGAAGGTTCTATCACCCCGTCTTTCTTCATTTCCTGAACAATCGTTTCAGCTTCCTCTCTTTTCGCCTGTGGTAATCGTCGAGCTGTTTGACGAATTGGCTTAGCATTACCAGTATCAATTTTATGCTTGACAACGGTAGTTCTTCCCGTCTTTCCTCCTTTCGGTACGAAAATATCACGATACTGCCGAAGAAATTCCCTTAATTTCCTTTTCTCCATCTGATTTAGAGACTGTCCTGCAACTGCAACCATTTGGTCGAATTTGTCGTTGGAATTATCAGATGTTGTCGCCTGACGGATTATGGATGTCACAGGTACACAAGTTCCTACCTTTGTCTCTTTCTTGATGGTCACTGGGTAGTCGTTGACATTGATAAGTCTCACAGGAATTTCTTTAGCCGAAGTCACCAATTCCTTTCCAATTATGATTCCACGGCCAACCTCATCGTCGTGGTTCCAAGGCTCCATCATAACAGGTGTCCCTTCGTCTATAATTCCCTGTAGTCGCGCTACTATGATCGTTTCGCTTCTCGCAGGCACGACTGTATCTTCTGTAATGGCTGCTTGCACGGTGTTGTCATTATGTGGATGAAGAAATACCTCCTCGTTGCCAACCTTGATTACCTTATTCTTAAAATCCAATTGGAATCCATGCATATTCATTACGTCCATTCCTAATATAACATCCTCTTCGATGTCAGCAACTATAACAGTATGGACGAACTTTTCTGCTCCAACTCCCAATTGTACCTGGATTTCTCCATGAATGTTGGCATTTTCACCTGTAGCGGTCCGAAGTCGCAACCTCGTTGGTAACAGTTTCTTACGGCTGTTTATAACTGTTGGACGTATAATGGTTCTGGTCGCTCCGGTATCCACCAACAACGTATGTCTTTTACCATTTATTTCTCCATCTACATATACACTATCTTCACGACATTTCAAAGAAGCTATTAGTATGAGAGGGTCTTTGGAAAAGTTTTGGGTCGAAGCTGCCCCCCTAAGGCTGACCCGTTCTAGTTTTCCTGATGGTGAGTTTCTTGATTTGCGTCATACCTAGGGTGCTTACAGGAGCTTCGTACGTGTCCTATTTCGCCACAATTCCAGCATCTGATGGTCTTCGTTTTCTTGTATGTCATGCTTTTCATCATATTAACGAGCTGGTCAAGTTTATCTTCATCTCCTTCCTCTTTTACAGTCCTAACTTTACTGTACCCGCCAGAGGCCTGCGTAGCTGACTCGTATTCGAGGGCGGCGGATAAGACATCAACCAGCGTCTTGTGACGAGCTAATCGTAGTGTTCTCTGCATTTCATGATCACGAAGACCATCAATAAACGTTTGAACGGCCAATTTTTCCATCATGTCTTCGGGAGCTGTTGGATAAGCATATCGTACCAATCTGGCAATATCTACCTCATATTCTTGAAGAGCCTCATCTTTCTTCTGTCTACGATTTTTGAGCTGCGACTGATATACATGCTCCAAATGTTCGTGGCCATATCGCATATTTAACCTCTTCTTCAGTTGTTCGAAATCATCGGTCTCCTCTACGGCTATGGTCTGAAGCACATCTAAGGCATCTCCTCGAAGAGCGATAGTCAGGTTTACAGCCTTTTCTTTTTCAGACCATCCATTTGCTCTTGCGGCTGATTCGAACTGTTTCATGTAGTTGTTCCATGATGATTTTCCGTCGAAAGTTGGGACTTTAACATGAATAGAACCTCCACTTCCTTCAAATTTCGGCCGTGTCTCCAACTTACATTTCGTCTCGTCTTCTTTTATCTCCACTGTAATCGGATTGTTACCTCTCTCTGCTGTCCCTGTTTCCTCCATCTTCCTTTCCATCTCTTTCCATATCTTTTCTTCGAAGGCCAACATATCGGCAGCAACTTGGTTTTTTAACGAAGACACTCTATCGTCAAGAGCAGATATCTCTGAAGTGACTTTAGAGATGTTAGCAGAAACTTTGCTTTCCAGAGAAGAAATCTCGTTAGAAACTTTGCTTTCTAAAGAAGCGATGTCGCCGGATACTTTGTTCTCCAATGATGCGATGTCGCCGGAAACTTTGGCTACATCACCAGAAACTTTGGCTACATCAGAAGAAACTTTCGAAATATCGTCAGAAACTTTGTTCTCCAATTTCGAGATCGACGAGATGACAGCGTCTTCAAATATATAAGTCTCTGGATCTAGACCTTCTTCTAGCAAAGCGTTCTTTAGTCGTTGGACTAACTCAGCCTTTTTTCCGGTGGAAGCTAATTCTCTGTCTTCAAGATGTCTTCTTAAATTAGTCACTGTCAGCTCATAAATCGTAGCCATTTTCACAATTTATTTTATATTCACTTGTATTATTATTATAAGTCTAATTTATGTTCGATCCCACTTCTGACACCATTTGTTGTGAATTTATTAAAAGGTTCAATATTTATAACACTTACGGATTTAATTTATTTCTTTATTTATATTAACTTATCTGACAATTTATTATATCCGTACGTACAAATTCGCGAGCGCGGGTCTTGAGTATTAACTGGCCCTCCATATAAAAAATGTTGTATTTATATACGAAATCCTGATATACTAGAACAGCATCGAAAGATCGAGAAGCTTAGCCGGCTCATTCACCATAATTTTGGTTCTAGACTTCCACCGAAATTTCTACAATAAAACAGAATAATTAGTCATAAAAGTTAGGCCAGTATATTTATCGTAACAATAGTAATACCTTAGATGCGACAAGCGGTGCCCTTGAAGACCAGTTTTATAAAACCATAAGAGTGCTTCATCCCACAATTTTTCTAAAATATACATGTGCAGTTTTCTGCGCTAGCCAACTTCATTATACAAATAAGAGTAGGTGCTGAATGTGGCGACGCAGCGTTCTACATAACGAAGCCAATGGATACAACAAACAGCGCTTTTACACGTTAGGTTTACTACTAGTACTGTAGCACTAGTACTGAAGACATTAGCTGCGCGTCGCTTACGGGAAACGCCCTAGCCCCTAAACTATTTTCCACATTCCTTCTTTCCACGGCTTTAGCAAGGTTTTTACTACCGGATGTCCTTCCTGACGCAAACCCTCCTCCTTTATTCGGGTCTATAGATCTATAGACACTATAGATCTATAGGATCTATAGATCTATAGATCCTATAGATCTATAGGGTCTATAGATCTATAGACCTATAGATTTCAACCGGTATAGACTTTAAACAATCACCACTAAATCACAAAATCTCGCAAGTCCCTTCAATCAAGCTAAAATCGTTAACTCGCAAAATATTCGCTTCGCTTATTATTATATTATATTTGTAACTAAGTAGTTCGCATAGCATCATTCTTTCATAAATATAATTAAATCAATAATTGATAGTACTGTAGCGAAATTAAATAAAACGAGCGGTTCTAATTTATATAAATATATTTATTTATAAGTTTACAGCACGAAAATATCTTATCAAATAACTTAACTCATAGAAGGTCTGCTTATATATAAAAATTATTATGTACTAGAATAATCTGGAGTAGTCCACCTCTAATTCGTTTGTTTGACGGGTCGATCTCTCGCGCGCTCGATTCATCTGGAAGCTTCTCGTCATCTCGCGATGCAATCGTCCCCTCCCACTGCTCCCCTCTTAGATCTGAGCGTCCCGATCAGCAACTCTATATGTAGGCCCAGGATGGCGGAATCTACAGGACTCTCCAGCTCTGGATGAACCTCTCAGCAAGAAATAGCAGTCTACTGACTTTGAAGGACACGATCTCATCGTTTTAATGCAACACACAGTAATTCGTACGCCGGTTTCACGGAAGATCACTTCAAGCATGCTTCTGACAATCTTCCAATCCAGATTATCTAGTGCATGGCCTATCTTGGGTAATTCCAAATTCTTGATGTCATAATTGCACACGATTTTCTTCAGATTAGTTAGAGTACGCCATATATCCTCGTAGCTTGCCCTGTCTGTATACGACTTCCTGGTCACCATATAAAGCAAAGATCGAGAACCATCTTCTAATCTCAGTACTCTTCAAACTTTAGGCTGCTGGTTTTTTAACTCGTCCAAACGACCAAACTTCTTATAAAATACGGATGAGATTCCCTTAGTCATCTCAAGACCTTGGGCAACACAGTGGGCTAGAGAGACGTTATGCGGAACACTAAAAAGATCCTGCTGAACTTCTGTCGTCACGCCGAATCTAGCACTCTTTCTCTCTGCGTAATTTGACATAAATTCATTAAAGCTTGATCGCCGGTCATCTTTGATCTTATGTTGAAGGGTTCGTGCTTCTTCTGTTTTATTTGAGCCAGCATAAGGTGCAAGACGATTTATATGAACTACTTTTGGTTTACCTTTCGGCAACTTCTTAATTCGGTATATTCCGTCATTTATTCTCTTTTTGATTTCATACGGACCTTCCTATTGTCATTCCCATTATCAACTAACTTAACTCGTAGAAGGTCTGCTTATATATGAAAGTTATTATGTACTAGAATAGTCTGGAGTAATCCACCTCTAATTCGTTTGTTTGACGGATCGATCTCTCCCGCGCTCGATTCATCTGGAAGCTTCTCGTCATCTCGCGATGCAACCGTTATATGGGCTACGTCGATTGTTCGCAACAGTACTTTAGTGTTTCTTAAGACCGCAATTTTAAGTTAAATTCTTTCATTCAAACCAACAGTGTGCCAGTAGTTAGCTTTTAACATAGAAACGACATTCCGCTAAGTAATTATTCTTGTAATTAGATATAATAGTAAAATTATCCTCAATGAAGTGTAGTGAAATATCCCATAACACAGTGTTACCCGACAATACAGCCATTCGCTATCCATTGTACACATGAACGTTACTTAATGTCTAGCTAAAATCAGAAATTGCTTTTAAGCGTGGAATTAAATTTAAGTTAGTGTTTAAACTATTTTTAACTTCAGTCTAGACTGGTGGTCCTTTAATTCTTCTCTCTATGTCCTTTTACAGGACAGCTCATGATACTATCCCGACGTTGTAAATATTCGCTTTTTTTTATTAAGTTGAGTTAACTGCGAAAAGAAGCAAAATTTGCGACGCGGTTTGTTTCAAAGAATATACGAATAGGAATATTTGCATATCGTCTACTTTCTATTGTATTATACCTATTTCAGTCTTTTTGGCTTCATCTGATACAGCTTGCGAGCGGACGAGGTAAGCAAAATATCCATTTGTATATCGGTGGTTAGTACAAAACCTTTCAGTCTGTAAGTGATTAGCGCAATCTGATTGAGGCTTTTTATTTTGAGGCAATTTATTTCATTTATAAAAATAAGAGTGACTTCTTTAATTTTCTCTTTTAGCGCTTAGTAACAAAGCGCCAATATTAATAAACAACTACAGTATAAAGTAACTTTTTATTGAAGTGAATACTTATTATCGCTCTGTATGCCTTTATGTTTTTTCACGGATCCGAAATAATATTCAGCATGATCAAGAGACGTGCAGCAACCTTGCGGTATACAGTAATATACATAAAATACAAAATATGCATATATATATATATATATATATATATATATATATATATATATATATATGCACTTATTACAAAAATGAGGTTTAACAAACGTCATGTTAGTTGTTTATATTTTTTATAACAACTTGAGAAATACTGGATCGATTTGGCTAATTTTGATTTTGAAATATTTGTAGAGATCCAAGGAAGGTTTAGAATGTGAGAAAATATGACAAAATTGTAAGGAAGATAATAAAAACAACAATTTTATTTTCACATACAATTTACTCCTTTGGATTGACGTCACTAAAACCGTGGCTGTCTTCACGTTTATTGACTTTTTTACTTTTCACGCGAATGCTTCTATCGCATGTAATTTTTATTACAATTATTTATTACAATATATTGTGGTTTAATTCCTATATAAACACCATATTTATCCTACAAATATGTTACAATATATTTAGAATATCTACGCATATGAGTAGATAAAATTGCATATATCATCATAAATCATCAGTAACCGTCAAATATTTTTATCTATCGCCGTTAAGTAGATAAACAATTACTTATTTGAGATATCATTTTTTACCAAGCCATTAAAATTAATATAATATATGCAAGACGATAAGTAATCAGTTACAAGCAGATACTCAGTAGTGTTCAGATCACGAAAAAGAAATTCAATATTTTTGTGACTATATGGTTCATGATAATATTATAATCTTAAGATTTAATCGAAATTAACAATGTTAATTAAGCAAAAACACATGTTTTATTATTGATACCAATATGTCGCAGATGTTACAATTTGGTCACGAGGATTCAAATCAAACAAGATTGTCGATATTAGGTCTCATATGCTGTAAAATCGGCCACATAGCAACATACTAATACATCACTTATAAGAAGTTCGCAAGTGCATAGCAAATGAATACCACATCCGTTAAAGCAGCTCAAACAGTAGCATTATTGAGAGAAGTCCTGAGCCAGACGGCCGTGGCAAATCAACTAATTTTAAGCCCATCAGCTGTGTCCCGAGTGTATCGTCGCGTCGGTACCAAGATACTGGTGATTGTGTCCGTCGACAAGGAGAAGGCCGTAAACGAATAACAACGGAGAGAGATGATCGAATTCTTGTATGGAAATCACTGAGAAATCGACATTTGACTGGTGCTAATCTCAAAGAAGAGTTTAAAGAGGTCCGAGGTATTGTTACCAGCGTTTGCACAGTCAAAAGAAGACTGAAGGCAGCCAAACTGATACCAAAAAGGGCAGCTTAAGGGTCCCAAGCTGCAGCCCAGAAGCAAAGCAAATGTGAACATCTGGATTGGGACCACTACCAATGGAGTCAGGTATTATTCTCCGACGAAAGTAGGATCTGCCTACACAGCAACGACAAGAGGCGTCGAGTCTCTAGGTCAGGAGATCGATTTGCTCAATATTATATATGAGAAACTGTGTCATATGGAGGCGGTTCTTGTATGTTTCGGGCAGGTATTTCCTGTTCCAGTATATTTTAGATGGAAAAAGCGAGTTGTTTTCGTGCCTGGTGGAGGATGTGGAGGAGGTCTAACGACGGATCATTACATCAGAAACATTTTGGAGGAACATGTGGTTCCATACGCGGGATTTATTGGTGATGCCTTTATTTTACTGCACGATAAGGCACGATGCCATACCGCACAAGTCACTACCACCTATCTGACTGAGATCTGTATACCTACAATAAATTGGCCTGCGTTGAGCCCGGACTTAAATCCAATAGAGCCTGTTGGAGATGAGCTTAAACAAAGTGTCCGGGACAGAAATCATGCACCAGAGAGCATAATGGAATTGATAGCTGCGCTTAATGATGGAAGCAATGTCTTAAGAATTTTATTAAAAAAGTCATCCGATCCATGCGAAATCGATTTGAAACTGTAATTAGGAATAACGGTGGTAATATCAAATACTGAAAAAAAAAAGAAATCCATTTTGTAATTGATGACTTCTCTGTTTATAACATCTTTGTTGCATTCGTTCCAATGATGAACATTTAGAAAGCTCTCTTCGTATTGCATATTGTTTTTAAAATGCCTCCTGCAAATAATGCAATGGTAGGTTTTATAAGTTTATTAATAAAGTTGTTTTTATAAAAGATTACATTATTACCGAGGGCCGAAAGTCCCTGAAAACTTCTATATTTTAATAGTTACAGGGGTGAAAAAAAAAGAGAAAATTAAGTGTGATTTTTAATTTCAAATATCTCATTCAAAAAAACTTTTTGTTTATTCTAAGGGATTTTCGGCCCTCGGTAATAATGTAATCTTTCATTCTGCGTTTAAATTTTTCAAAAATATTTATTAATTTTCTCAGGATTCGAAAAAAATTAATGTATTTAAAAAACATTGGCCGGAAATTTTGCGCCTACGCTCTTAAATGTATATTACTAGTAATATAGATTGAACTTAAAAATTTACTAAACAAATTTGCTGTTTTGGGAATTGTCAGAAGATATATTCTCATATTTCACTGTGTTTTGTACATCAAAACATTTTTGTTTATTATTTATATAAGTAATTCCAAAAATCTTTTTAATCATAAATAGCAGTTTGTAAATGATTTAGGTGAATCTGATGATATATTTTGTAGTAATCACTATATTCTTGACGCAAATTAGAAATTGATGAAGGGTGAAAGCTGATTTTTTGAGTCCAATAAAAGTAAAATTATTTTAGAAATCATTGCTACTTACCCGAAGACGTCTGATTCGCAAATTTAATGTATTACAAAATGTAGTCTTTTATTACTCTATCATCTCAAAGAACACTTATCGCTAGCAGTAAAATCGTGAACATGAGGTTATTTAATCTGACACATAAGGAGAATTAGATGTAAATCAATATGATGTTCATCTTTTTATTTCGAAGACAACATAAAATTTACAAGAGCAAATTTTTAGAATAACCCTCGTATCTATTTACTAATCGTCCCCGATTAGTAAAACGATCACGTTGCTTATAACACACTTACCTTATCAAATAGGAAGTTCAAAGTATTCACCTCAGATTTTTAAAAGAACAATAAAATCCAGTCATGAAATTCGTGATTACTGCAGCTAATAAACCTATTTAGATGTAATTTTATATTTAATTAATCATGGAAAAGATATACATCTGCGATTTATTGCTTATGTGTACGGAAAAAGCTTATCTATTGTCCTGTTGGCCTTCTTTGAGATTATTAAATAGTACAATTGCAGATGATTGTTATTGCAAAAATATGATTTAAAAACGTGATAAAATCACTCTCATACGACGTGGTAATTGGTAATGGTAGATACATTAACGTTTTGGATTAGTATAGTAGAAATTGTACAATTTTGTGACTTTCATCTTTTAGAGAAACAAATAAAAGTTATTGTTTTATAATCTTACTAAATTTAAATGTTTATTTTTATTATAAGAGAACATATTTTGTAAATAAAATTATTCTTATGTTTTAACCCCCACAAGGGTGGTGCTCTATATCGTAAAATCTTAAATAGTAAAGAGTATTGTGTGGTAGATCAGATCAAAAAAAGTTAACCAAAGTTAATTTAAGAGATAAATAGTTTAGTGCTTCATTTGTTTGAAAATGGCCAAAACTGTGTATACGGACTTTACAAAGGCATTAGATGTGTGAACCATAAAGTTTTAAATAATAAGTTACATAGTTTGGGTATTCAGGGACAACTTTTAAAGTGGTTATCATATCTGACAGAAAAAATACAAATAGTGCATATTCAAGGCTTTCCAATCGAATGAGGTAGAGGTACCATCTGGTGTACCAGATGAGTAGAAGTAATGAATATCTATGATTACCACGACCTACAAGCGGATTTGATCTGGTGTGATTAAATGGCATGGAACTTAATGTTAAAAATTGCCAGTTAAGGCTGTTTTATCGGTGCACCAAAACCTAGGGACAGTGTTTTCTCTGTTATTTACCGACAAAATGTCTCGAAATTTGGTCACGTTATTCGAAATTATGTTGCCTTTAAACTGATGGTTTTACTTTTTTTATTTTTTTTAAACTTCTGTTGAAAAATTGGAATATACTGTTTAACGTTCTATTATAACCAAACTTTTTACGCCCATCACTCGAAAGAGTTTTTTTTCTGTAATCGTTGATTTTTGTTTCACCTTTCTGTGTCCAGTAATAATCGAGAAAAGCGTGTTCCAACTTTAAAGAAAATTGCTAAAAAATACTGAAATCTAATAGTGAAACGTGTTACTCATCATTGGCGCTTAGTTTCATCGTTATCGCCTTCGTGACGTCAAATCTCATGAACGTACGGTCAGTTAGTTCGTGTTAAAACTAATTTGAATGGAGAATAATGTATTTGTTGTCATTAAACTACCCGTCGGCCGGCGGCACTGAGTAAAGATGGTCTCGCGTAAGCAGTGTAGAAAAGTAAGTGATACGCCCATTTCAAATCGCAGTGTGCTTGGACTGCTAAAACAGCCTTAATGGTCTTTAATCGTAACCCCACCAATCAAATATATACTAGAAAAGGTTGTCCTTTAGAGTCTGTAACCCAAGTTAAAAATTTAAGTATTCTCCTTAATTCCACTTTATTATTCATACCGCACATATCGATGACTATTTCAAAATCACTTCAAATGCTGGGGATTCTATTAATATCCCTTCCATTAAACTATTATAGTGTTCACTAGTAAGATCTCACTTGCATTACTGCTTATGTGTCTGGTCCCCCACTATAATGTTCATATTCAGGTTATTGAGAGGGTTAACCATAAATTCCTAAGATTTATTTCATTTAAGTGTCACCATACAACTTACGAAATTAATTACTCTAACATTAAAAGTTCTCCCACTATCACAACTCTTCGGGTCAGACTCATGCACAAGGATATGACTATGCTGTACAATCTATTGCACTCCCACAGTTTCAGTCCACAACTGTTATAAAAAATTAAACTCCATGTGCCTTTTAGACAAACCAGGCTTATCAAACCTTTCTAAATTACCCACCATCGAACAAACTATTGATATAATTCTTATCTATCTAGATCTGCTAGCTTGCAAATCCATATTATACAGATAGGTTGGATTGCTTTGAAGAGCAAAGTATTTTTAAAGTGCAATTAATATCTTGCAAGTGATTATTTGATGCTATTAGCTGTATCATTTAGTTTAACTGATTTTAAATATTGTGACCTGGATTTGTTTTGTTTCTTTCTTTTTTTAAGAGTTTTAAATTTTATGACGTAATAAATTAGAGTTTTAAAATTTTATATTTTAGTATTATAATATTGCAATATTGTATTTAAATTGGACAATTGCTCATTGACAAGTAAATAATAAAAAAAACTCAATGCACAAATTATGTCAAAACGAATTAAAGAAAATTAAAGAAAAATGGAAAGAATAAAATAATAATTAATACATTTATTAATACAGATTTAAAATGATTAACCCGAAATTGCGTGATGATAATTCTTTAGATTTACCTGATACAAAAATAATTTAATATCTTAATAATTATTCGTTCACCAAAATTAATTAATAAATCATATGTTATCATTTTCTTTTCCTAAGAAGATTATTCGGAGTGAGTGAAAAACTCATTTACAAAACATTTAAAATTCAAATTAGTTTTTAACAAGAAATTTATAATTATTCAAGCTAAAATGACCTAATAGATTTGGTGAAAATAAAGGTTAAATAAATAAATTATAAAAATAGAGGTTTAGTGAATGGATCATCCTATTTGAATCCAACCATTTTAGTCTGAACTCACATTTCGTGCTTTAAATTTTTATGTAGGTACTGTAATTGTGAAAATCCAGAAAAACAAAGCTATGATTATTCCAAACCAACAACGAAAGTAAACTATGAAGCTGAAATATGTATAAATAACAAACAAATAAAAATTGACAAATTTAAATCGTTTAAAATTTTATAGAGGCTTGCGGAAAATTCGTCTTGAGCCGTGGTTGTACACCATATTTGGAAACATACAAAGGAAGAGTAATGGCATATTAAATTTATACTAAAAATTATCCAAAAGGATTAATTATTAAATTTAAAACATTTTCTGTCTTATCAGTAAGTGGTTTTTTGCACGTGTTAAAGTATCACCCAGGATGGACTGATAAGATCGAAAAGGTCTTAATGTAAACTAATGCCTTTGGATAATTTTTAGTATAAATTAAATACACCAATTACAATAATTAAAGAATATAGAGAAAGTTAGAAAGAGCGTCAGATATGGATATGCAAAACTAGTCATATTGTCATCTAACACTAGAGACGAGACTGAAACACTTCCAAGATGTCCTTTGCTTTTTAAAGAGCTCAAATTTTAAAGATTACTCAAAGAGAAATAGATTTTTTACTTCAGACTGTTCTGAGGATTTTCCTTTATTAGTAATACTAAGGTATAGTTGATGGCGTTTTAGATGGGAAGCAGTTCGTTAGTAGAGTGTAGAGTGTTATTTGCGTAATTTATTATTTTGAACAGTGATGTCCGTGGAACAATGTGATTGAAAAGATTCCGTATGATAACAAGACCGATTTTGTGAAAAGTGCCAGTTCAATTATTGTTTAGAGAGACGATTAAATGTTTACATAGACAGAATGGTACGTACTGTAGCCAACAAAATAGTAGCTACCCTACTAAATAATTGGTGAATATAGAAACAATTTCCAGGCAGCAGAACGTCTTTTTAATGAGAGGTAGCCCATCTGCCCTATATCGAGAACGTTTTTGAGGAAGCTTTTTCGGAAGTTTAGGTAGATAAAAATAGATAGCGTTCAAGATGCCAAACGATCTGATCGACCAACAATTAGTGATGACAAAATAAATTTACTTAATTGCAGAAATGATAGTGAACCCTGCTTCTTCTACAGCCCAAGTTGCGTCTATCTGTGGAATCAGTCAAAGAACAGTACTTCAAGCTAAAAACCAATTTCGTCCATACGAATTAAATATTGTGCACCAAATTTAAGATAATGACCCTGACCAAAGACTAGAATTCTGTGAAAATATGTCCAATCAAATCAACCAATACAAAGATAATTTGTTTTAATAAGTAAAGCCCTTTTTTCCTCAATGGAAATGTTAACACACACAATGTGAGGTACTGGAGTTACACAAATCCTCATGTCTTTCGTAAAAAACACTCAATTTCCAGAAAAAGTTAATGTTTGGGAGGTATTTTGGAAACCACATAGGTGGGCCTATTTTATTCTTGAAATTTTGGATGATAATCCAGATGAATTCGCCAACTTGGAAATAACGTTTTAACAAAATGGTGCTCCTGCACACTATTATGATGCAATAAGACCTAGTTACCTATATGAGGAATATTGTGGTAGATGGATTGAACGACGAGGTTCGATAGAATGGCCAGCCAGCTCAGTCACCGGACCTCACACCATTAGATTTTTTCTGTACTTGAAATCTCAGAATTACGCTGCAGTACCTGAAAATATTGGCATTTTAAAACAACGAATTGTTGGAGAATGCAGGGCAATTTTCCTCGACATATTTGAACGAGTACAATAAAAGTTTAGCACTTAACCCAAACAAAATTAGTATAATTGAACAGATATCTTCAATACCTTTATACCACAGTGCTCACGTCCGTTTATTTCCTCCCTCCAGATTTCACTATTATTAAGAGTATAAGTATAACTTAATAGCCTATAACTTCCTTATAAGAGGAAGGAGTCTTTTTGGCTAGCACTGCATAATGCAATTAGACATTAGCTTGGTTAAAAAAAATCAAGAAGATATACAAGTTCCTAATTTTATTAAAGAATTTGTTATTTTTGATGATAGTATCCAATAATGAGTTCTTGTATTGGCAAAGGATAGTGGTAATTAATCTTCTTGAATAAGTTTGGTTCATATTCGATGAAACTTTCAAAACTTACAGTTTACTGCATTGCCAATTATGTGAAATTCACGTGAACGTTGGTAGTACAAAAGAAAGAGCAAATATTTTTCTGTTGAAAAATTCCAGTCAAAAAAGGGGACGTACAAAATACTTACGTTGTCAAGATTAAGACAATTGTAAAAGTCTGGTTTTTTGGTTTTTTTCAAGGTATATTTGTATTGACGTTCGAGGTTAAGTAGGCAAAATAAGTGTATTGACCTGCGAATGGTGTTTTGACCTGATGAATATGAAATACGAAATACCATATTCATTCAATGCAAAATAAAAATCCATATCAGTGAATATTGTACGAATAATATACTAGTAGACGAAAGCATTAAGAATACCAAAAATATTGGCTAAATGAAGATTATTAAAAAAACACAATACATTATTGTTAAACGAATGAAAACACCACCTTTAGACCGGAATTATTATAAAAATAAAAATTATAAATATGTACTTTAAACTACATAAAACATTATTGGTTATAAATGTGTTAAACAAATGTAGAAGGTTAAAATTTTGCATTATTGAACGTAACAGATGGTTCTATGTGTTCAGATGGGGAAAAACCTAGTAAATTAAACAACATTAAATATTATGTGTCCATATTGAAATCAGATAAACAAATCTAAAAAATATTAAATTTTTTTTCAAATTATTAAATTATTAAATTTTTCACTTGACAGTATACTATGCAACGAGTTACTCAAAACGTTTTATTTACTTTTTAAGGAACAGTATATTTTAATCTCTAAACATTCATTAAATAGATTTTTGTTATTGGTGTAATAAAAAGGGAACGAGAAGACAAGGAAATGGAAAATATTTCCAGTAAGTACTTTAAAAATAAATGCCTCTAACCAATGCATCCTATGTATACCAGAGTATCGATTTGTAGATGTAATGGGCTGCGTTTTGTCCCCGTATTCCATACTGCAATCTAAAAGATCTTTGTGTGTGCCTTGCATCTATTTTTTAGTATATGTAAAAGATCTATGCTTGTACAAAATCTATTATCAGTTTCGTAGATATCTTTGTTACAGTATCAGGCTTAAAGACCTCTTAACCAATATATTCGGCCGTTTGCTCTGGATTTTCACAAAATCTCAATGTGCATTTGTCACCCACTTTGTCCATTTTACAGAGAGGAGCAGTATCTACTAAGTAAGCACACCTTAGTTCAGTTTTCTGAAGCACTAAGCCCCTTTTCAGACGAGGATACTGTATCCGAGATACGCGTATCCGAGACGCAGATATTACACTCAAATGGAGCTTTTCACACGGGACGCGCGAGGGATACAGTATGCGAGATACCGAATTCAGTATCTCGGACCTTCCTGTCGCCGACGGCTGAATGAGTATGCCAGATACAGAAGAAACATTACGTTAAATGAACGCTTTGAGACACGAATACTTTTGCACCACATTCCATAGACGTGCGATTTTCTGTCGCATAATTGTGAATGAGCAACGAAAGAAAGAAGGTGTTTCATTTCACACATTTATTTGTTTGGTACAATCAAATCCCTGTCTATGGGATACAGCATCGCCAGATTACTGCAATAGAAATAAAAAGCAGCAGTGCTGGGTCGAAATTTCTAAGCAAATGTGCGACAATTTTGAGGCCATAACTGCAGTACAGCAAAATGAATATGGTAAGAAATAAACATGTTTTAATTATAAATACATAGGTATTTTGTTTCATACGTATACAGTTTAGTTTTAAAAGTTTGCTAATTGGAATATTGATTATTTAACGAATATAAAACTACATTATTGTGAAAGGAATACGGTCATTTTTTATTTAGGGCGAGGTAAACAATTTACAAATTGGAGATAAGTACACAGATTTATTTTAAATTTAAGTCATAGACTTTAACTTTAACTTAAAGTCATAGAAAGCCGTTCTTTTGATGAAATACTTTTACGCATAGTTGTGTCTTTTTTACTCAATTGAATTTCCAAAATTTTATGAAGTTCTTCAAACGACTTCACAAACATTCGAAAATAATTAAAAAACTTCGATGGATATTGCAATAAATCTTGATACAGCAAATTATACGTTCCCCTGGTTTCTCTTAATTGTACAATAGGATGAACCCACAAATTACGTCGTCTTTTCAGTTTCTTTTTCTTTTTATTTAATATGTACCACAGCATAACACACTCTTCTACATCCATAATTTAAAAATATAACCGCACTGCACTGCTACTATTTTCATACTGACGCTGACGAGCATGCCCGTGAATCCGATACAGCAGCCATCGCAAATTCTGTATCTCGCATACAATATCCTCCTCTGAAAACCCTCTAAGATACTTGTTGCGCATCTAGCATATTATACACATTTTGCCTGGAAGTATTTTCCTGTCGGCTCCTGATAGTAGCTCCTTTTTCTATTGTCGGACATCTTCCATTATGCGGGTTTCTAGTATAGCACAGAATGATTCTGTTTGAATAAAAGGAGTACAAACTTCTAAACAAGACTATTGATTTCCTTAATGGCCTGGCAGCTATAAACAAGTTATTTTGTTGTACTTCGCTAGATGATTAAGGGGGTGTTTGCAGTTCCTACCTATTACAAAGCTTCGTAGTGTTCAGAGTAGCATTGTAAGAAACAATAAATATTTACGCCGAACTGAGATGATTTTCAGACATTCTTTAGCTTACACATTTATTGCTATTTATTAATCTTTAAGTCTACTCTTTCATGTCTTATAAACTCATTGGTATAATGAGTGAGAGCACTTATTTACTAATACATACTAGCTTTAAAGTACCTTACATGCGATTAACAATGACGCTGTGCGAACAGTGTTAGCAACCATACTATAATTATAGTAGACATAATAGCCTACAATTATCCTTAAAGATAATTCATAAGAGAATCTATAAGCTGTGTGAAAGTCAAATTTCCCCCAACCAGTTCGGGTTCACAAATGCTGTTTATACTAGAGAGGCTTTGTTCTCAGTACAAGTCTTATTCCAGACATGCAGAGACGTCAACTGCGAAGTATACGCATGTCTGGCTGATTACGAGAAAGCGTTTGATCGAGTAGAGCACGCCAAGATGATGCAAATACTAAAAGAAGCAGGAATTAACAAGCAAGATCTAAAAATAATTAAAAATCTTTACTTGAATCAGACAGCAAATCTCAGAGTTGAAGGTGAACACACTGACTATGTAAAAGTCATGCATGGAGTGAGGCAAAGCTGTATTTTGTCTCATCTAATCTTCAATCTGTACTCTGAAAGAATATTTATCGAAGCTTTGCACGAAACTGAAAAAGGTATTCTACTAAATGGTTACAAGACAAAGCGTATGATGATTAGCAAGAAAAGGATAACAGAAGGTCAACTCTACTTCAACCAATCCCCTGTACAAATAGTGACGCACTACAACTACCTCGACACCACGAATGGACCGACAACCAGAAGATTAGAGCACGCATCGGAAAAGCTAGATCCACCTTCAATCGGATGAGGGCCTTCTTTAAGAGTCACAACCTTTCTCTTGATACAAAAGTAAGAATGCTGTGATGCTACGTCTTGTCTGTCTTTTTTTATGGTGTTGAATCATGGACCTTGAAGGAAGATATGAGCAGGAAAACTGGAAGCATTTGAGATGTGGCTATATCGGAGAATACTTAAGATCCCGTGGACTGACCGAGTCACAAATGAGGAGGTCCTCAGAAGAATAAATAATAACCGAGAGGTACTGACCACCATCAAATCTCGAAAGTTACAATTCTTCGGACATATTATGCCAAATGAATCCAGATATGCTCTCCTTCAAGCCATCCTGCAAGGAAAAATATTTGGAAAACGCGGTCCAGGAAGAACAAGAACATCTTGGTTAAAGAACCTCAGAATCTAGTTTAGTACATCTGTGCAGCTTTTCCGCGCTGCTGCAGATAAGATAAAGATTGCCATGATGATCGCCAACATTTGTAACGGATAGGCACATCAAGAAGAAGAATTCTTTTAGGCCGAAAAAGACAAATTTATCGTAATTAACTTCAAAATATTTTTCATTTGACGCCGAAATGATGACAGTGGATACCGTCGAGTACATTGTAATATACTCCAATATGCTCCTAAGAGTACGTTTTAGTACGTGTAAGTTTTACGGCTCTGATACAATAATCCCACTCTCGAGAGTTTCTAACACCGTGTGCGAATAAGAAATCTTTTTCTTTTAAACTTAAAGAAAGTGTAAGAAATCGTTCACCACCATGGATCTCAGTAGATGTGATGTGCGAACTTTGACGAAAGCTACCCTAATAATGGTTGACTGATCTGCGATATGTACAATTATATTCCTTGTAATCAACATGAATGCATTTGATGATAGAGGATTGCTTTTCCTGTTGCGCATACAAAGGAAAATTTACGAAAGATAAATTCCTCAGCGTAAATTTTTTTTACGGATAGATGCAACTAATGCGCACCGGCCCGCGGGCAAGTACGGGCCTGTCTTACATAAATACAGAAGGATATTTTGTCCAGAAAGGTCTCATTTTTGATATTTTGATTTTAGTTATAAATGAATCTGTTTATGGATTATGACGTAACTACACATAATTTTCGATTTATTCAATCTCAAAAACCATACTCTTTTGACATATTTTTATTGAATTGGACTGATAAAAAGATTCCTCTTTTCTCGATATATTTATACTATAAGTGCTTAGACATAACACCATTAAACACTTATGGTTTTAAAGATAGGACAGAGCAATTATCCTAATTGAATATTTTGGTCTATTATAGAGTAAAAATTTAAAGATTGATTTATGTGTTTATATCTAACAAAATTATTTGAGCACCAGAGAAATTAGGAAATAAAAAGCATTTTTGTGACACTCTGATAGAGATACATAACAACTGCTTTTGATAAA
This sequence comes from Diabrotica undecimpunctata, assembly GCF_040954645.1. Classification (NCBI taxonomy): domain Eukaryota; kingdom Metazoa; phylum Arthropoda; class Insecta; order Coleoptera; family Chrysomelidae; genus Diabrotica; species Diabrotica undecimpunctata. The sequence goes on along the minus strand of NC_092805.1, from coordinate 150,416,894 downwards.
AATGTCGTTTGTAACTTATAAACAATGTAGGATCGCTATTTGATTTTAAATACTAAAGGTGAAGACAGGTAAATTATATGGAAAAGTGAAATAATTTAACCCATTTACAATTTGAACATGAGCTATAACGCGCACATATATTATTGATAATTATTCAACAAATGTGATTAGATAATAAATAAAATAAGTTCGTCATTTGTACTTTTTGGGGAAATGTCTAAAAAATTCGAATTTTTTTACTAATTATAATTAATAAATAATTTTTAATGATTTTTTCAAAAATCAAAATGTCATACACTTATTACCATTTTTAAAATTTTGGTAGTTTCTTTCGATTAAATATATTTCAAAATTCATAATAAAATTTAAATGCATGACCTCCTCTTTCATAAATTAGATCATAAATTATGTCTAGACGTACCCTACAACGGTTTAGTGTCTTCATCTGATCGGATTCGAGTGCGTGTTTCTGATTTATTTTATGTAAAATATGCTGAAATTTAGAGCTAGCCTTAGAGGAAGTGGTACGTGAGTTGAGCGATGAAAATGGTAAATATATCTTCATTCTTGGAGCTTTGTACACGTTCGAACATATTATTTTTGCTGTTAAGTATTACTCAGCAAATTTTTCGTTCTTTACAGAGCAAATTAACTCTAAGTCTATATTCAAACCGAGGTAGATCAACTAACAGACGAGGAAGATTTCGCAGAGGATCTTGCAAATAATGGCCAGGATATTGACATAGCAGTTAATTTCGAGATTCACTTTAGCAATGACGATCCAGATGAGGAATCTGATAATCAAGAATTTAGCAACACAACGTCAATAAGTCTTAGAAGCAACGGCCGAAGGGGCAAACCGATTTGAAAAGCTGGATAATTCGTGCACCAAAATCTACCTGTATCCAAAGAAGAGGAACAAATTCAAGAATTGAAAGGCGAATTAGAGGGCCTGTCACCATTTGATATATTTTCAAGTTTATCGATGAGAACCTAATGGATTTGATTATTCAGTTTTCGGAAAAATACACACGGAAGAATAACAGACATGATACAGATATGTGTATAAAACTGTGGATATTGTCACAAAATGTATGAACCGGAATAAATTCAGATCAATAAAGCGGAACCTACATTTGAGTGATAATCCCAACCTTGATGTAACTGACAAATTTACAAAACTCCCTTTTTTGACTCACTCAACCAGAAATTTTTACAGGTTGGAATGTTTTCATGTGACTTATCTATTGATGAGCAAATGGTTCCCTATTTTGGGAGGCATTCTTGTAAGATGTATATCAAAAGCAAGCCTGTGCGTTTTGGATTTAAAATTTGGTGCATGTATTCTTCTAGTAGATACCGTTATCAGTTCATTCCTTTCGCTGGAGCTTAATTTTTTTTTAACCATACATATGTGTTACTTTAGTGTTTTTTTGTAAGAAAAATATATTGTTTTTAAAATCTAAGTTTTAATAGGGATAAAATTTCAAGAAGTTTCAATAAACAGTTATTGCAAAATTGAAATTGTTTATCCCCGAAGGATTTTATCTACAACGTGATTATTCGTAAACTATTAGATCTACATAAATTCTGAATCTACCAAATGGGAGAGAAAGGCTTATTTTATTACATTATATCATTTAACGCTTAAAAGATTTATGTTAAATATTGTAAAATAGGTATACACAAGTACTGTGATTTTAAGCTTATAAACATTTAAAATAACTCGGATTCATCAACATGTAGGAAGTTAATTAGTAAAAAACATTCGAAATGTTTGCATTTTTATACGAATTTCCAAAAAATACAATGTCTTACATCCTCTAGATTCCAAGTTTTTTTCTTTTCTCGATTTTACTATTTCTAAAACTGAATTCATAACTTCAAATTTATAAAAGTCGCAATATCTCCGGTTTTGCCGGAACGATTTTTTTTTAATTTGAGGTATTTCGCTGCATATACTAAACAAATTCAATTATTTAATTTGTAAATTGTTTATTTAATCAAGTAATTTGCTTAAACAATTTAAAAAATATATTTATTTTGCAAAATTTTATTTTTCTCGTATTATTATTAGTAAAAAAGGTTATGATAGGTACCTAAAATATTCATGTTATTATAGTTATAAATGATTATATTGATTAGTTTAAAAAAATTATTTTCTTAGTTGAAAATCAAATCTATACTTATTAATTAATTTATTGACTGAAAATCATAACAAATATATTTTAAACAAATTAATTGTTATAATCTTTGTATAATTATAAATAAAAATAGTAAAATTAAGTATGTAAATTGTTATATATACCATTAATTATATATACAGATTAAATCCATAATTTTTATTTATAATTATACATAGTTTATAATAATTAAATTGTTTATAATAAATATATAAATAACAACAATGTAACCAAAGTTAGAGCAGGAGACCAATTCACTGAAAATATTCCAACACCACCGGAAGGTATTAGACAAGGCGACAGTTTAAGCCCCCTCTTGTTTAACCTACTCATGGGCAAAATTATACACAAAGTAACAGCTCTCAATCTCGGATACAGAATAGGCAACAAAAGAATTGGTATGGTGTGTTACGCAGATGATGCAGCAATTATTGCCGAATCAGAAGATGATCTTCAGAGATAGCTCTTTCAGTTCTTTCAAATAAGCCGCCAACTAAATATGACCATTTCCACCAACAAAACTAAATGTATGACAATAGCAAAAGATCCGCTCAGATGTAAGTTAGTGGTTGAGAACAACCCTATAGAACAGGTGATGCAATTCAGATATCTGGGCATAGATATATCAAGCACACACGACCCAGTAAAGGACCTAAGGAGTCAGATCAACAAAGCATCAGCATTGTCGGGATGTCTGCGGGAAATAGTCTGGTCAAATTCGTATTATGCGCAAAGATAGTAAAATTAGAATTTACAAGACTTGCATACGACCGATCATGACATATGGCATAGAAGTGCGCGAAGATACCAACAAAACGAAACAGATGCTAAGGGTTGCCCAAATGAAAACCCTAAGAACATTAGTGGGCAAAACAAGAAGAGACAGGGTGAGAAATACAAACGTCAGCGAGCAGTTAAAAATTCAATATATTGTAAAATGGGAAAGGCAGAGTAAGAGGATGTAGTACAATCATGTAAGACGATTGGATGAGAATAGAGTCCCAAAAATTGCCCTAGAAAACAACCCGCCCGATTCAAGATCTCCCGGAAGACCACCTAAAAGATGGAGGGATACTTGGCAATCTACCTCCCAGGAAATTAACCAGAGGCAGCTTCAGAATTAAACAGATCGAAAGATCTCCAAGAAGTAGACGAAGAAGAAGAATTTGTTTAAAATATATTTGTAATGCTTTTGAAAAAAAGTAATTGTAAAAATAATAAGCATATTTCAAGAAAAAATAACATGTATAGATTTGATTCTCAAATAAAAAATTATTTGTGGTAAAAATTTTTAATAAGATATATTTATAACTATAAAACATCAGTATTTAAGATGCTTATCATTTCATCACCTTTTCTATTAATAATAAAAGTAAAATTTTGCAAAATATTTATTTTAAATTTCTCTGTTAAATAAAAAATTTAAACGAATTAACTAAATGCATTTTTATGACGTATGCCACGGGGTACCCTAAATTTAAAAAAAAAGCATAAATTTTATAAATTATAAGTTGTGAACTAAGTTTTTGAAATAATAAAACCGGTTCGATTTTAAACCCTTTATCTTTGACGCATCATGGCAGGCTCATTTTTAAAGGAATCGTTTGGAATTTTTTTGTCAAAACTTTTGAACTTTTATTCTTTCACATGGTGCTTTTCAGTAGCGCACCTAGAATTTGCCTCTGGGGGGGGTTTGGTTGGTCACCGAAATTTTTTTTATGATGTTACCTCCATTTTGAGCCCTTAAAATGTGTGCGTAACAGTGTAGGAGTAGGGTCCTGGGGGGGGGGGGGGTTTAACCCCCCAAACCCCCCCCTGGGTGCGCCACTGGTGCTTTTTAAAGTTCTCTATAAACAAAGCCCCAGCGTTATTTTTGAAAAAAATGGACTAACTCATGTTCTGGCCATGATTTCTAATAAAAAAAATTACCTTCCTACATGTTGATGCGTCTAAGTTATTTTAAATGTTTATGAGCTTAAAAGCACAGTACCTTTGAGAAGCTATTTTACAAAATTTGGTGCTTTCAGAATAAGCCCAATTTGTAGGCCCAATGTTTGCGCATAAAATCGTTGTAATAAAAGCTTTCTGGGATACTTAAACAATTTCAATTTTGCAATGAATATTGACTAATAGGTATTCTTGAAATTTTTATAGCTGAATAATTGTGATATATTGTTCCTATTTTTACGCGAAATTTTTTGTGCATTTTTACAAAAGTTATTAATGGTTTTTAAAAAATCGATTTTTGAAGCTATTTTTGCAATCCTTAAGCACCAAATTAACAAAAATAACTTTACAAACTTTCTTTTTAAAGGATTTTCAATGCTTTTTCAGTAAAATTTTGTCACTTTTCCATATAATTTATATTAAAACCAGGTCTAATAGACAGTCTCTTATAAAATTATGATTGTAAAATTGTAAAACAGAGATTAATTTAAAATTGAGTTTACAATATCGAAAATACGTATGTCTCCAATTTCTGTACGAAAAGGTATCTCAGGTAAGAATTATGAAGCACAAAATTTTCTAACACCTAGATTTTGACGAGAATCAAAACGGAATTAGTACCCTGTGCTGTGAGTTTTTTTCATTGTTATTCAAACATTAAAGCTTCTTGCGTGTGTTTGATTAAGACAAATGAAATAAAAATAATTGAATCAATTTAGGTTTTTTTAATGAGTTTTTTTTTTGGTGGAGTACAACAAAAATAAATAAAATGAAATATGACTAAATTTATAAATGAAATTAAGAAGAATGATTCTTCTGTTTTTAATTGTGAATTATAATATTACAAACAAGATGTAATCAGTTCTATTATAATATATTATATATTAATATTAAATAGTTTGTGTACATTTACTTAAAAATTAAATATATTTTTTTTATAAAACCAATTAATATTATTTTATGAATTCGGACTGTTTTTTTTTAAATAATCAGAAATATTTGCTAAATATTAATCTATATAACAGACATAAGAAAAAAATATAATGTAACTTACATTATATTTTTTTTAAATCGTGGAAAATGAAAGGTATCATTATTCCATATTCAAAGGATCATAAAAAAAGAATGCCTATTCAAAAATAAAAATAATGTTAATAACTTACCGCTTCCAAATCCTACTGTTTAATACACAATCAGAACAATATTATCACAAACATGAGCACTGTACATCTAACCACACATACGCACTCTAAACAATGAACCAAGCGAGTAACATGAAAACATCAGCTTACTATCGACTTCCCTACGTCGGTCCGACAATCAGCTGTTCGCAGACTATCGCATCGATTTATGACAGGAGACCTAAATATCTTATGGAAGAATGTACAGTATTGACTCGACCGTACGGTGCATTTCTGGGGATTTTCTGGGATTTGGCCGTTACGTTCTCGACTGCAACTTGCGCTCGGTCTGTCCGATGTTTTCGGAAAGGGCAAAGTTCTTTCACTCCTCGACAGCACAATGGGGCTTTATTTTCGTGCTGTAGGTGGATAATTTCGGGATAGATACGGCGCCAGAAATTAAAGGGGAAGTGGAACTGATTAGATGATGTAAATAATAGTTTTGTTTAATTAGGGTCGAGATGATGCAATCCTTAAAAAATGTACTGTGACATTTGATTTAATTAAATTTAATAAGAATCTCATAGACTGAGAAAAATATTCAAAGAGGTTGATCTGAGAGAGGACAAGAATCAAAATAGAACAGTCATATTTTCATTAATTTGTAAACACCTTTCAAGTAGAAACGTAGAAATTCGATTTACCATTAAAATAAATACAAAAGAAAACAATGCGTAATATTGATAGAAACAACTTTAATATATTTTTCTCGTTTAGTGTATCCGTATCAATTATAATTCGACTTTAATTAAGATAAAAGTTTGCAGGCACTTAATTTTGGCGATTGACATGGCTGTTGAACTATTTTCTTAAGTTTTTACGATACGAGATTATTCTTCTCCCTGGCTCCTTTTTCCATACACCATGCCCTGAAGAACGAGTTGAAACAAGCAATTTCTAATAATATAATCCATTTAATTCTTAAGATGCTCCTGAAATACAGCGAGCTGTTAAGCAATTCTCGAAGCTTCGAACTGTTAAGCAAGCTCAGAAGGCGTCCAAGCCTCTACTCCGTACAATAAGGCAGAAAACACACAAAATCAGTGGATGAGGACTTTGGTTCTGACTAGTCAAATATGAAAATTAATTTTGTATTATGGTTCTGATTGTCTTGTGACATTTGATGTATCTACTTATTTTAATGGGAATTCTAATAACGCGTAAACGTTATTTTTGGTAAACCTTTCAAACTGCCTACAAAAAACTACTGCGTCTTCAGAATATCTACCCGATTCACTAATATGCCTTTCTCTTGTTCTTCCAGCCCTTGTGCGAAGGTATGTTCAGAGTATATTCTTAACTAACAGCGGGGATATCATGCACCCTTGTCTCATTCCTCTATCTATCCAAATTGCTTTTGTCAACCTATCTTCTACTTTAATGTTGGTGATTTGGTTATAGTAGATGTTGTAGATAATTCTTGGGGTTTCATCATTTAAGTCCTCTTTTTTAGAATTATTATGAGCATATCATAGTTATTTCTATCAAACGCGTTCCTGTAATCTACAAAACAAATATATGCGTTGCAGTCTATATCTCTGAATTTTTGAATAAGGACTTCTACAGTGAAAAGAGCATCCCATGTATGGTCCTAACTAAATGACTCGTCAGGCTAATTATTCCATCATGTTGGTATTACTGCATTTGTTTTTTTTTGGTATAGTTACAAAAGTAGAATTTAACTAGATTTATGAAATTTTACCGGTTTTATACATTTTGTTAAATACAGTTGTTTATGCCTTGTTCATCCACCAGTTTTAAGAACTCTTCACAAACCTTGGAAGTCAGGTCATTCAATTTTACCACCTTCGC